>NW_026871214.1:0-364216 GCF_028564815.1 Eubalaena glacialis
GACAAATTGCAACCTGTACAATCAGGAGGTTAAAGGTGCTGATTCTCCAACTAGGGAGATGGTTAGTCAAGCGGCTGGAATGGCGAACCCTAGCACAAGGAGAGGAGAAATGAGGTGCGTTTTAGAAACCTTTCCCGATCTCACGGCATACCATCTTCTCGGTTTCCCATGCATGTTTTGATGTAGGAAGATTCCCTTGTACCTGGAGATTTGAGACCCATGGGGTGGGTACCCCGCGGTATTACTTTAAAGTATCTGCATTTGCTCACCCAACCTCACCAATCCTCTCAGCCCCAAGAGTGTCCAGCCTTATGTCTCATCCAGCTGTGGGTCTAGATATGGTCAATCCAGGTTGCATCAGAGACCCTGAACGGATTTTGTAAGAATTTCTCTCTCTTTCACTGTCTTTGTTTTGTGGGTTTTTTAAAGTAATTTATGTTTAGAATCGGGCTTGGCTGCTTTTCCCTGCTGTGTTGATGCCGCTTTACACACTCTTGATTCACTTGCAGAGAGATATCGATACATAGGTTTTCAGATTCTTACTAGTCAGATATATTCTTGTGTGGTGACTAAGGTGTGTTGAGTCCAGTTCACTGAGCAGGGAGTAGGCCTTGTCTATTACATATTTGGCTTATGGAGCGGTCTCAGAGCTAATTTCAAACCCTTGTTTTATGCATCACCCCAACTCACCTTTCCGGTTAAGCAGCCATAGTATGTCTTCTAAAGGTGTGACTCTGTTCTGTTTTGTAATTCAGTTCAAGTGTAGCGATTTTGACATTTCCTCTATAAGCGATATCTTAGGATAAGTGTCGTTTTCTGTGTGACTTATTTCACTTAGAATCATCGTACCTAAATCCACTCATCATGCTGCTAACTAGCCTTATGACATTGATTTCATGGCTGAGTGATATTCCATTGTGCCAAGTACCACCATTTCTTTATCCATTTTTCTCTTTCCTGGGATATTGAAGGTGTACCGAAGTGGAGGTTCTTGGAAACAGAGCAGCCGTAAAGTTTGGGGTGCCTGTGACTTGTTTACTTTTAGTTTTCCCAATTTATACGCCCATGAGTGGAAGTGCCCTATGCTCTCAACGCTGTGTTTATTACTTGTTTCAGGACACACCGTACTCTTCTCCAGAGTGCCTGTTGGCAATTTATATCCCGCCCATCAACGTAGCAAGGCTCCCATGTCTCCATGGCCTGTCCTGCTTTGCTGGTTTTTACACTTGGTTCAGCATGGCCCTTTTGACCGAGGGCAAGCGAGACTTCTTTGTAGCGCTGATTTGCCCTTCCGGCTTGCTTGGTTGGCCAAAAAGGGCGTATGCGTTTTTTCCTGAATATATTCAGGAAAAAACGCATACGCCCTTTTTGGCCAAGGGCATCATTGTCAACATTTTGCCGCTTTTCATGTACTTTAAAGGTGAGTCGAATCTACCTCCTGAAATCTGTTTCCTGCAAATCTGCCTTGCTTTCAAATCCTCTTCGTTGCCTTCCCTCAATATATTTGTGGACGAGAGTTCTCATTTATAACTCTGCACGTTTGTGAATTGCAGTGCCCCTGAGCTCCATTTGTCTCCTCGCTTTTTTGGGAGCTGGCCGCAAAAGCGCAGGATTGCTTCAGGCCCTATTTTGGTTCTGGGGGGCAGGCTGAGCCTGTGGTTCATTCTTCTTCCTGATGGGAAAATGGAGTGACCTATGCCTGTCCCAACAACTAGGGCTCGTCTCTCGTTGGTTCCGCGTCTTCCCGTTCATCCTCAGGACAAATTGCAACCTGTACAATCAGGAGGTTAAAGGTGCTGATTCTCCAAGTAGGGAGATGGTTAGTCAAGCGGCTGGAATGGCGAACCCGAGCACAAGGAGAGGAGAAATGAGGTGCGTTTTAGAAACCTTTCCCGATCTCACGGCATACCATCTTCTGGGTTTCCCATGCATGTTTTGATGTAGGAAGATTCCCTTGTACCTGGAGATTTGAGACCCATGGGGTGGGTACCCCGCGGTATTACTTTAAAGTATCTGCATTTGCTCACCCAACCTCACCAATCCTCTCAGCCCCAAGAGTGTCCAGCCTTATGTCTCATCCAGCTGTGGGTCTAGGTATGGTCAATCCAGGTTGCATCAGAGACCCTGAACGGATTTTGTAAGAATTTCTATCTCTTTCACTGTCTTTGCTTTGTGGGTTTTTTAAATTAATGTATGTTTAGAATGGGGTGTGGCTGCTTTTCCCTGCTGTGTTTATGCCGCTTTACACCCTCTTGATTCACTTGCAGAGAGATATCAATACATAGGTTTTCAGATTCATACTAGTCAGATATATTCTTGTGCGGTGACTAGGGGGTGTTGAGTCCAGTTCACTGAGCAGGGAGTAGGCCTTGTCTATAACATATTTGGCTTATGGAGCGGTGTCTGAGCTAATTTCAAACCCTTGTTTTATGCATCACCCCACCTCACCTTTCCGGTTAAGCAGCCATAGTGTGTCTTCTAAAGTTGTGCCTCTGTTCTGTTTTGTAATTCAGTTCAAGTGTAGCGATTTTGACATTCCCTCTATAAGCGATATCTTAGGATAAGTGTCTTTTTCTGTGTGACTTATTTCACTTAGAATCATCGTACCTAAATCCACTCATCATGCTGCTAACTAGCCTTATGACATTGATTTCATGGCTGAGTGATATTCCATTGTGCCAAGTACCACCATTTCTTTATCCATTTTTCTCTTTCCTGGGATATTGAAGGTGTACCGAAGTGGAGATTCTTGGCAACAGAGCAGCCGTAAACTTTAGGGTGCCTGTTTCTTGTTGATTTTTAGTTTTCCCAATTTATACGCCCATGAGTGGAAGTGCCCTATGCTCTCTACGCTGTGTTTATTACTTGTTTCAGGACACACCGTACTCTTCTCCAGAGTGCCTGTTGACAATTTACATCCCGCCCATCAGCGTAGCAACGTTCCCATGTCTCCATGGCCTGTCCTGCTTTTCTGGTTTTTACACTTTTTTCAGCATGGCCCTTTTGACCGAGGGCAAGCGAGACTTCTTTGTAGCGCTGATTTGCCCTTCAGGCTTGCTTGGTTGGCCAAAAAGGGCGTATGCGTTTTTTCCTGAATATATTCAGGAAAAAACGCATACGCCCTTTTTGGCCAAGGGCATCATTGTCAACGTTTTGCCGCTTTTCACGTGCTTTAAAGGCGAGTCGAATCTACCTCCTGAAATCTGTTTCCTGCAAATATGCCTTGCTTTCAAATCCTCTTCGTTGCCTTCCCTCAATATATTTGTGGACGAGAGTTCTCATTTATAACTCTGCACGTTTGTGAATTGCAGTGCCCCTGAGCTCCATTTGTCTCCTCGCTTTTTTGGGAGCTGGCCGCAAAAGTGCAGGATTGCTTCAGGCCCTATTTTGGTTCTGGGCGGCAGGCTGAGCCTGTGGTTCATTCTTCTTCCTGATGGGAAAATGGAGTGACCTATGCCTGTCCCAACAACTAGGGCTCGTCTCTCGTTGGTTCCGCGTCTTCCCGTTCATCCTCAGGACAAATTGCAACCTGTACAATCAGGAGGTTAAAGGTGCTGATTCTCCAAGTAGGGAGATGGTTAGTCAAGCGGCTGGAATGGCGAACCCGAGCACAAGGAGAGGAGAAATGAGGTGCGTTTTAGAAACCTTTCCCGATCTCACGGCATACCATCTTCTGGGTTTCCCATGCATGTTTTGATGTAGGAAGATGCCCTTGTACCTGGAGATTTGAGACCCATGGGGTGGGTACCCCGCGGTATTACTTTAAAGTATCTGCATTTGCTCACCCAACCTCACCAATCCTCTCAGCCCCAAGAGTGTCCAGCCTTATGTCTCATCCAGCTGTGGGTCTAGATATGGTCAATCCAGGTTGCATCAGAGACCCTGAACGGATTTTGTAAGAATTTCTATCTCTTTCACTGTCTTTGCTTTGTGGGTTTTTTAAAGTAATGTATGTTTAGAATGGGGTTTGGCTGCTTTTCCCTGCTGTGTTGATGCCGCTTTACACCCTCTTGATTCACTTGCAGAGAGATATCAATACATAGGTTTTCAGATTCATACTAGTCAGATATATTCTTGTGCGGTGACTAGGGGGTGTTGAGTCCAGTTCACTGAGCAGGGAGTAGGCCTTGTCTATTACATATTTGGCTTATGGAGCGGTCTCTGAGCTAATTTCAAACCCTTTTTTTATGCATCACCCCACCTCACCTTTCCCGTTAAGCAGCCATAGTGTGTCTTCTAAAGTTGTGCCTCTGTTCTGTTTTGTAATTCAGTTCAAGTGTAGCGATTTTGACATTCCTTCTATAAGCGATAACTTAGGATAAGTGCCTTTTTCTGTGTGACTTATTTCACTTAGAATCATCGTACCTAAATCCACTCATCATGCTGCTAACTAGCCTTATGACATTGATTTCATGGCTGAGTGATATTCCATTGTGCCATGTACCACCATTTCTTTATCCATTTTTCTCTTTCCTGGGATAGTGAAGGTGTACCGAAGCGGAGGTTCTTGGAAACAGAGCAGCCGTAAAGTTCGGGGTGCCTGTGTCTTGTTTACTTTTAGTTTTCCCAATTTATACGCCCATGAGTGGAAGTGCCCTATGCTCTCAACGCTGTGTTTATTACTTGTTTCAGGACACACCGTACTCTTCTCCAGAGTGCCTGTTGGCAATTTATATCCCGCCCATCAACGTAGCAAGGCTCCCATGTCTCCATGGCCTGTCCTGCTTTTCTGGTTTTTACACTTTGTTCAGCATGGCCCTTTTGACCGAGGGCAAGCGAGAGTTCTTTGTAGCGCTGATTTGCCCTTCTGGCTTGCTTGGCTGGCCAAAAAGGGCGTATGCGTTTTTTCCTGAATATATTCAGGAAAAAACGCATACGCCCTTTTTGGCCAAGGGCATCATTGTCAACATTTTGCCGCTTTTCATGTACTTTAAAGGCGAGTCGAATCTACCTCCTAAAATCTGTTTCCTGCAAATCTGCCTTGCTTTCAAATCCTCTTCGTTGCCTTCCCTCAATATATTTGTGGACGAGAGTTCTCATTTATAACTCTGCACGTTTGTGAATTGCAGTGCCCCTGAGCTCCATTTGTCTCCTCGCTTTTTTGGGAGCTGGCCGCAAAAGCGCAGGATTGCTTCAGGCCCTATTTTGGTTCTGGGGGGCAGGCTGAGCCTGTGGTTCATTCTTCTTCCTGATGGGAAAATGGAGTGACCTATGCCTGTCCCAACAACTAGGGCTCGTCTCTCGTTGGTTCCGCGTCTTCCCGTTCAACCTCAGGACAAACTGCAACCTGTACAATCAGGAGGTTAAAGGTGCTGATTCTCCAAGTAGGGAGATGGTTAGTCAAGCGGCTGGAATGGCGAACCCGAGCACAAGGAGAGGAGAAATGAGGTGCGTTTTAGAAACCTTTCCCGATCTCACGGCATACCATCTTCTGGGTTTCCCATGCATGTTTTGATGTAGGAAGATTCCCTTGTACCTGGAGATTTGAGACCCATGGGGTGGGTACCCCGCGGTATTACTTTAAAGTATCTGCATTTGCTCACCCAACCTCACCAATCCTCTCAGCCCCAAGAGTGTCCAGCCTTATGTCTCATCCAGCTGTGGGTCTAGATATGGTCAATCCAGGTTGCATCATAGACCCTGAACGGATTTTGTAAGAATTTCTCTCTCTTTCACTGTCTTTGCTTTGTGGGTTTTTTAAAGTAATGTATGTTTAGAATGGGGTTTGGCTGCTTTTCCCTGCTGTGTTTATGCCGCTTTACACCCTCTTGATTCACTTGCAGAGAGATATCGATACATGGGTTTTCAGATTCTTACTAGTCAGATATATTCTTGTGTGGTGACTAGGGTGTGTTGAGTCCAGTTCACTGAGCAGAGAGTAGGCCTTGTCTATTACATATTTGGCTTATGGAGCGGTTTCTGAGCTAATTTCAAACCCTTTTTTTATGCATCACCCCACCTCACCTTTCCCGTTAAGCTGCCATAGTGTGTCTTCCAAAGGTGTGACTCTGTTCTGTTTTGTAATTCAGTTCAAGTGTAGCGATTTTGACATTCCCTCTATAAGCGATATCTTAGGATAAGTGCCTTTTTCTGTGTGACTTATTTCACTTAGAATCATCGTACCTAAATCCACTCATCATGCTGCTAACTAGCCTTCTGACATTGATTTCATGGCTGAGTGATATTCCATTGTGCCAAGTACCACAATTTCTTTATCCATTTTTCTCTTTCCTGGGATATTGAAGGTGTACCGAAGCAGAGGTTCTTGGCAACAGAGCAGCCGTAAAGTTTGGGGTGCCTGTGTCTTGTTGATTTTTAGTTTTCCCAATTTATACGCCCATGAGTGGAAGTGCCCTCTGCTCTCTACGCTGTGTTTATTACTTGTTTCAGGACACACCGTACTCTTCTCCAGAGTGCCTGTTGGCAATTTACATCCCGCCCATCAGCGTAGCAAGGCTCCCATGTCTCCATGGCCTGTCCTGCTTTTCTGGTTTTTACACTTTCTTCAGCATGGCCCTTTTGACCGAGGGCAAGCGAGACTTCTTTGTAGCGCTGATTTGCCCTTCCGGCTTGCTTGGTTGGCCAAAAAGGGCGTATGCGTTTTTTCCTGAATATATTCAGGAAAAAACGCATACGCCCTTTTTGGCCAAGGGCATCATTGTCAACGTTTTGCCGCTTTTCATGTGCTTTAAAGGCGAGTCGAATCTACCTCCTGAAATCTGTTTCCTGCAAATCTGCCTTGCTTTCAAATCCTCTTCGTTGCCTTCCCTCAATATATTTGTGGACGAGAGTTCTCATTTATAACTCTGCACGTTTGTTAATTGCAGTGCCCATGAGCTCCATTTGTCTACTCGCTTTTTTGGGAACTGGCCGCAAAAGCGCACGATTGTTTCAGGCCCTATTCGGCTTCCAGGGGGCAGGCGGAGCCTGTGGTTCATTCTTCTTCCTGATGGGAAAATGGAGTGACCTGTGCCTGTCCCAACACCTAGGGCTAGTCTCTCGTTGGTTCCCCGTCTTCCCGTTCATCCTCAGGACAAATTGCAACCTGGACGAAACAGGAGGTTAAAGGTGCTGATTCTCCAAGTAGGGAGATGGTTAGTCAAGCGGCTGGAATGGCGAACCCGAGCACTAGGAGAGGAGAAATGAGGTGCGTTTTAGAAACCTTTACCAATCTCACGGCATACCATCTTCTGGGTTTCCCATGCATGTTTTGATGTAGGAAGATGCCCTTGTACCTGGAGATTTGAGACCCATGGGGTGTGTACCCCGCGGTGTTATTTTAAGTATCTGGGTTTGCTCACCCAACCTCACCAATCCTCTCAGCCCCAAGAGTGTCCAGCCTTATGTCTCATCCAGCTGTGGGTCTAGATATGGTCAATCCAGGTTGCATCAGAGACCCTGAACGGATTTTGTAAGAATTTCTCTCTCTTTCACTGTCTTTGCTTTGTGGGTTTTTTAAAGTAATGTATGTTTAGAATGGGGTTTGGCTGCTTTTCCCTGCTGTGTTTATGCCGCTTTACACCCTCTTGATTCACTTGCAGAGAGATATCGATACGTGGGTTTTCAGAATCTTACTAGTCAGATATATTCTTGTGTGGTGACTAGGGTGTGTTGAGTCCAGTTCACTGAGCAGAGAGTAGGCCTTGTCTATTACATATTTGGCTTATGGAGCGGTCTCTGAGCTAATTTCAAACCCTTTTTTTATGCATCACCCCACCTCACCTTTCCCGTTAAGCAGCCATAGTGTGTCTTCCAAAGGTGTGACTCTGTTCTGTTTTGTAATTCAGTTCAAGTGTAGCGATTTTGACATTCCCTCTATAAGCGATATCTTAGGATAAGTGTCTTCTTCTGTGTGACTTATTTCACTTAGAATCATCGTACCTAAATCCACTCATCATGCTGCTAACTAGCCTTATGACATTGATTTCATGGCTGAGTGATATTCCATTGTGCCAAGTACCACCATTTCTTTATCCATTTTTCTCTTTCCTGGGATATTGAAGGTGTACCGAAGCAGAGGTTCTTGGCAACAGAGCAGCCGTAAAGTTTGGGGTGCCTGTGTCTTGTTGATTTTTAGTTTTCCCAATTTATACGCCCATGAGTGGAAGTGCCCTCTGCTCTCTACGCTGTGTTTATTACTTGTTTCAGGACACACCGTACTCTTCTCCAGAGTGCCTGTTGGCAATTTACATCCCGCCCATCAGCGTAGCAAGGCTCCCATGTCTCCATGGCCTGTCCTGCTTTTCTGGTTTTTACACTTTGTTCAGCATGGCCCTTTTGACCGAGGGCAATGGAGACTTCTTTGTAGCGCTGATTTGCCCTTCCGGCTTGCTTGGTTGGCCAAAAAGGGCGTATGCGTTTTTTCCTGAATATATTCAGGAAAAAACGCATACGCCCTTTTTGGCCAAGGGCATCATTGTCAACGTTTTGCCGCTTTTCATGTGCTTTAAAGGCGAGTCGAATCTACCTCCTGAAATCTGTTTCCTGCAAATCTGCCTTGCTTTCAAATCCTCTTCGTTGCCTTCCCTCAATATATTTGTGGACGAGAGTTCTCATTTATAACTCTGCACGTTTGTGAATTGCAGTGCCCCTGAGCTCCATTTGTCTACTCGCTTTTTTGGGAGCTGGCCGCAAAAGCGCAGGATTTCTTCAGGCCCTATTTTGGTTCTGGGGGGCAGGCCGAGCCTGTGGTTCATTCTTCTTCCTGATGGGAAAATGGAGTGACCTGTGCCTGTCCCAACACCTAGGGCTAGTCTCTCGTTGGTTCCCCGTCTTCCCGTTCATCCTCAGGACAAATTGCAACCTGGACGAAACAGGAGGTTAAAGGTGCTAATTCTCCAAGTAGGGAGATGGTTAGTCAAGCGGCTGGAATGGCGAACCTGAGCACAAGGAGAGGAGAAATGAGGTGCGTTTTAGAAACCTTTCCTGATCTCACGGCATACCATCTTCTGGGTTTCCCATGCATGTTTTGATGTAGGAAGATGCCCTTGTACCTGGAGATTTGAGACCCATGGGTTGTGTACCCCGAGGTGTTATTTTAAGTATCTGCGTTTGCTCTCCCAACCTCACCAATCCTCTCAGCCCCAAGAGTGTCCAGCCTTATGTCTCATCCAGTTGTGGGTCTAGATATGGTCAATCCAGGTTGCATCAGAGACCCTGAACGGATTTTGTAAGAATTTCTCTCTCTTTCACTGTCTTTGCTTTGTGGGTTTTTTTAAAGTAATGTATGTTTAGAATGGGGTTTGGCTGCTATTCCCTGCTGTGTTTATGCCGCTTTACACCCTCTTGATTCACTTGCAGAGAGATATCTATACATAGGTTTTCAGATTCATACTAGTCCGATATATTCTTGTGCGGTGACTAGGGGGTGTTGAGTCCAGTTCACTGAGCAGGGAGTAGGCCTTGTCTATTACATATTTGGCTTATGGAGCGGTCTCTGAGCTTATTTCAAACCCTTGTTTTATGCATCACCCCACCTCACCTTTCCCGTTAAGCAGCCATAGTGTGTCTTCTAAAGGTGTGACTCTGTTCTGTTTTGTAATTCAGTTCAAGTGTAGCGATTTTGACATTCCCTCTATAAACGATATCTTAGGATAAGTGTCTTTTTCTGTGTGACTTATTTCACTTAGAATCATCGTCGCTAAATCCACTCATCATGGTGCTAACTAGCCTTATGACATTGATTTCATGGCTGAGTGATATTCCATTGTGCCAAATACCACCATTTGTTTATCCATTTTTCTCTTTCCTGGGATATTGAAGGTGTACCAAAGCGGAGGTTCTTGGAAACAGAGCAGCCGTAAAGTTTGGGGTGCCTGTGTCTTGTTGAGTTTTAGTTTTCCCGATTTATACGCCCATGAGTGGAAGTGCCCTATGCTCTCTAAGCTGTGTTTATTACTTGTTTCAGGACACACCGTACACTTCTCCAGAGTGCCTGTTGGCAATTTACATCCCGCCCATCAGCGTAGCAAGGCTCCCATGTCTCCATGGCCTGTCCTGCTTTTCTGGTTTTTACACTTTCTTCAGCATGGCCCTTTTGACCGAGGGCAAGCGAGACTTCTTTGTAGCGCTGATTTGCCCTTCCGGCTTGCTTGGTTGGCCAAAAAGGGCGTATGCGTTTTTTCCTGAATATATTCAGGAAAAAACGCATACGCCCTTTTTGGCCAAGGGCATCATTGTCAACGTTTTGCCGCTTTTCATGTGCTTTAAAGGCGAGTCGAATTTACCTCCTGAAAACTGTTTCCGGCAAATCTGCCTTGCTTTCAAATCCTCTTCGTTGCCTTCCCTCAATATATTTGTGGACGAGAGTTCTCATTTATAACTCTGCACGTTTGTGAATTGCAGTGCCCCTGAGCTCCATTTGTCTACTCGCTTTTTTGGGAGCTGGCCGCAAAAGCGCAGGATTGCTTCAGGCCCTAATTTGGTTCTGGGGGGCAGGCTGAGCCTGTGGTTCATTCTTCTTCCTGATGGGAAAATGGAGTGACCTGTGCCTGTCCCAACACCTAGGGCTAGTCTCTCGTTGGTTCCCCATCTTCCCGTTCATCCTCAGGACAAATTGCAACCTGTACGAAACAGGAGGTTAAAGGTGCTGATTCTCCAAGTAGGGAGATGGTTAGTCAAGCGGCTGGAATGGCGAACCCGATCACAAGGAGAGGAGAAATGAGGTGCGTTTTAGAAACCTTTCCCGATTTCACTGCATACCATCTTTTGGGTTTTGCTTGCAGGTTTTGATGTAGGAAGATGCCCTTGTACCTGGAGATTTGAGACACATGGCGTGGGTACCCCGCAGTGTTACTTTAAAGTATCTGCATTTGCTCACCCAACCTCACCAACCCTTTCAGCCCCAAGAGTGTCCAGCCTTATGTCTCATCCAGCTGTGGGTCTAGATATGGTCAATCCAGGTTGCATCAGAGACCCTGAACGGATTTTGTAAGAATTTCTCTCTCTTTCACTGTCTTTGCTTTGTGGGTTTTTTAAAGTAATGTATGTTTAGAATGGGGCTTGGCTGCTTTTCCCTGCTGTGTTTATGCCGCTTTACACCCTCTTGATTCACTTGCAGAGAGATATCGATACAAAGGTTTTCAGATTCTTACTAGTCAGATATATTCTTGTGCGGTGACTAGGGGGTGTTGAGTCCAGTTCACTGAGCAGGGAGTAGGCCTTGTCTATTACATATTTGGCTTATGCAGCGGTATCTGAGCTAATTTCAAACCCTTGTTCTATGCAACACCCCACCTCACCTTTCCCGTTAAGCAGCCATAGTGTGTCTTCTAATGGTGTGACTCTGTTCTGTTTTGTAATTCAGTTCAAGTGTAGCGATTTTGACATTCCCTCTATAAGCGATATCTTAGGATAAGTGTCTTTTTCTCTGTGACTTATTTCACTTAGAATCATCGTACCTAAATCCACTCATCATGCTGCTAACTAGCCTTATGACATAGATTTCATGGCTGAGTGATATTCCATTGTGCCAAGTACCACCATTTCTTTATCCATTTTTCTCTTTCCTGGGATATTGAAGGTGTACCGAAGTGGAGGTTCTTGGAAACAGAGCAGCCGTAAAGTTTGGGGTGCCTGTGTCTTGTTGATTTTTAGTTTTCCCAATTTATACGCCCATGAGTGGAAGTGCCCTATGCTCTCTAAGCTGTGTTTATTACTTTTTCAGGACACACCGTACACTTCTCCAGAGTGCCTGTTGGCAATTTACATCCCGCCCATCAGCGTAGCAAGGCTCCCATGTCTCCATGGCCTGTCCTGCTTTTCTGGTTTTTACACTTGGTTCAGCATGGCCCTTTTGACCGAGAGCAAGCGAGACTTCTTTGTAGCGCTGATTTGCCCTTCCGGCTTGCTTGGTTGGCCAAAAAGGGCGTATGCGTTTTTTCCTGAATATATTCAGGAAAAAACGCATACGCCCTTTTTGGCCAAGGGCATCATTGTCAACGTTTTGCTGCTTTTCATGTGCTTTAAAGGCGAGTCGAATCTACCTCCTGAAATCTGTTTCATGCAAATCTGCCTTGCTTTCAAATCCTCTTCGTTGCCTTCCCTCAATATATTTGTGGACGAGAGTTCTCATTTATAACTCTGCACGTTTGTGAATTGCAGTGCCCCTGAGCTCCATTTGTCTCCTCGCTTTTTTGGGAGCTGGCCGCAAAAGCGCAGGATTGCTTCAGGCCCTATTTTGGTTCTGGGGGGCAGGCTGAGCCTGTGGTTCATTCTTCTTCCTGATGGGAAAATGGAGTGACCTGTGCCTGTCCCAACACCTAGGGCTAGTCTCTCGTTGGTTCCCCGTCTTCCCGTTCATCCTCAGGACAAATTGCAACCTGTACAAAACAGGAGGTTAAAGGTGCTGATTCTCCAAGTAGGGAGATGTTTAGTCAAGCAGCTAGAAAGGTGAACCCGAGCACAAGGAGAGGAGAAATGAGGTGCGTTTTAGAAGCCTTTCCCGATCTCACGGCATACAAACCTCTGGGTTTCCCATGCATGTTTTGATGTAGGAAGATGCCCTTGTACCTGGAGATTTGAGACCCATGGGGTGGGTACCCCGCGGTATTACTTTAAAGTATCTGCGTTTGCTCACCCAACCTCACCAATCCTCTCAGCCCCAAGAGTGTCCAGCCTTATGTCTCATCCAGCTGTGGCTCTAGATATGGTCGAACCAGGTGGCATCAGAGCCCCTGAACTGATTTTGTAAGAATTTCTCTCTCTTTCACTGTCTTTGTTTTGTGGGTTTTTTTAAGTAATTTATGTTTAGAATGGGGCTTTGCTGCTTTTCCCTGCTCTGTTTATGCCGCTTTACACCCTCTTGATTCACTTGCAGAGAGATATCGATACATAGGTTTTCAGATTCTTACTAGTCAGATATATTCTTGTGCGGTGACTAGGGGGTGTTGAGTCCAGTTCACTGAGCAGGGGGTAGGCCTTGTCTATTACATATTTGGCTTATGGAGCGGTCTCTGAGCTAATTTCAAACCCTTGTTTTATGCATCACCCCACCTCACCTTTCCCGTTAAGCAGCCATAGTGTGTCTTCTAAAGGTGTGACTCTGTTCTGTTTTGTAATTCAGTTCAAGCGTAGCGATTTTGACATTCCCTCTATAAGCGATATCTTAGGATAAGTGTCTTTTTCTGAGTGACTTATTTCACTTAGAATCATCGTCGCTAAATCCACTCATCATGCTGCTAACTAGCCTTATGACATTGATTTCATGGCTGAGTGATATTCCATTGTGCCAAGTACCACCATTTGTTTATCCATTTTTCTCTTTCCTGGGATATTGAAGGTGTACTGAAGTGGAGGTTCTTGGAAACAGAGCAGCCGTAAAGTTTGGGGTGCCTGTGTCTTGTTGATTTTTAGTTTTCCGAATTTATACGCCCATGAGTGGAAGTGCCCTATGCTCTCAACGCTGTGTTTATTACTTGTTTCAGGACACACTGTACTCATCTCCAGAGTGCCTGTTGGCAATTTACATCCCGCCCATCAGCGTAGCAAGGCTCCCATGTCTCCATGGCCTGTCCTGCTTTTCTGGTTATTACACTTTGTTCAGCATGGCCCTTTTGACCGAGGGCAAGCGAGACTTCTTTGTAGCGCTGATTTGCCCTTCCGGCTTGCTTGGTTGGCCAAAAAGGGCGTATGCGTTTTTTCCTGAATATATTCAGGAAAAAACGCATACGCCCTTTTTGGCCAAGGGCATCATTGTCAACGTTTTGCCGCTTTTCATGTGCTTTAAAGGCGAGTCGAATCTACCTCCTGAAATCTGTTTCCTGCAAATCTGCCTTGCTTTCAAATCCTCTTCGTTGCCTTCCCTCAATATATTTGTGGACGAGAGTTCTCATTGATAACTCTGCACGTTTGTGAATTGCAGTGCCCCTGAGCTCCATTTGTCTCCTCGCTTTTTTGGGAGCTGGCCGCAAAAGCGCAGGATTGCTTCAGGCCCTATTTTGGTTCTGGGGGGCAGGCTGAGCCTGTGGTTCATTCTTCTTCCTGATGGGAAAATGGAGTGACCTGTGCCTGTCCCAACACCTAGGGCTAGTCTCTCGTTGGTTCCCCGTCTTCCCGTTCATCCTCAGGACAAATTGCAACCTGGACGAAACAGGAGGTTAAAGGTGCTGATTCTCCAAGTAGGGAGATGGTTAGTCAAGCGGCTGGAATGGCGAACCCGAGCACAAGGAGAGGAGAAATGAGGTGCGTTTTAGAAACCATTCCCGATATCATGGCATACCATCTTCTGGGTTTCCCATGCATGTTTTGATGTAGGAAGATTCCCTTGTACCTGGAGATTTGAGACCCATGGGGTGGGTACCCCGCGGTATTACTTTAAAGTATCTGCATTTGCTCACCCAACCTCACCAATCCTCTCAGCCCCAAGAGTGTCCAGCCTTATGTCTCATCCAGCTGTGGGTCTAGATATGGTCAATCCAGGTTGCATCAGAGACCCTGAACGGATTTTGTAAGAATTTCTCTCTCTTTCACTGTCTTTGCTTTGTGGGTTTTTTAAAGTAATGTATGTTTAGAATGGGGTTTGGCTGCTTTTCCCTGCTGTGTTTATGCCGCTTTACACCCTCTTGATTCACTTGCAGAGAGATATCAATACATAGGTTTTCAGATTCATACTAGTCAGATATATTCTTGTGCGGTGACTAGGGGGTGTTGAGTCCAGTTCACTGAGCAGGGAGTAGGCCTTGTCTATTACATATTTGGCTTATGGAGCGGTGTCTGAGCTAATTTCAAACCCTTGTTTTATGCATCACCCCACCTCACCTTTCCGGTTAAGCAGCCATAGTGTGTCTTCTAAAGGTGTGCCTCTGTTCTGTTTTGTAATTCAGTTCAAGTGTAGCAATTTTGACATTCCCTTTATAAGCGATATCTTAGGACAAGTGCCTTTTTCTGAGTGACTTATTTCACTTAGAATCATCGTACCTAAATCCACTCATCATGCTGCTAACTAGCCTTATGACATTGATTTCATGGCTGAGTGATATTCCATTGTGCCAAGTACCACCATTTCTTTATCCATTTTTCTCTTTCCTGGGATATTGAAGGTGTACCGAAGCGGAGGTTCTTGGAAACAGAGCAGCCGTAAACTTTAGGGTGCCTGTGTCTTGTTGATTTTTAGTTTTCCCAATTTATACGCCCATGAGTGGAAGTGCCCTATGCTCTCAACGCTGTGTTTATTACTTGTTTCAGGACACACCGTACTCTTCTCCAGAGTGCCTGTTGGCAATTTATATCCCGCCCATCAGCGTAGCAAGGCTCCCATGTCTCCATGGCCTGTCCTGCTTTTCTGGTTTTTACTGTTTGTTCAGCATGGCCCTTTTGACCGAGGGCAAGCGAGACTTCTTTGTAGCGCTGATCTGCCCTTCCAGCTTGCTTGGTTGGACAAAAAGGGCGTATGCGTATTTTCCTGAATATATTCAGGAAAAAACGCATACGCCCTTTTTGGCCAAGGGCATCATTGTCAACGTTTTGCCGCTTTTCATGTGCTTTAAAGGCGAGTCGAATCTACCTCCTGAAATCTGTTTCCTGCAAATCTGCCTTGCTTTCAAATCCTCTTCGTTGCCTTTCCTCAATATATTTGTGGACGAGAGTTCTCATTTATAACTCTGCACGTTTGTGAATTGCAGTGCCCCTGAGCTCCATTTGTCTCCTCGCTTTTTTGGGAGCTGGCCGCAAAAGCGCAGGATTGCTTCAGGCCCTATTTTGGTTCTGGGGGGCAGGCTGAGCCTGTGGTTCATTCTTCTTCCTGATGGGAAAATGGAGTGACCTGTGCCTGTCCCAACACCTAGGGCTAGTCTCTCGTTGGTTCCCCGTCTTCCCGTTCATCCTCAGGACAAATTGCAACCTGGACGAAACAGGAGGTTAAAGGTGCTGATTCTCCAAGTAGGGAGATGGTTAGTCAAGCGGCTGGAATGGCGAACACGAGCACAAGGAGAGGAGAAATGAGGTGCGTTTTAGAAACCATTCCCGATATCATGGCATACCATCTTCTGGGTTTCCCATGCATGTTTTGATGTAGGAAGATTCCCTTGTACCTGGAGATTTGAGACCCATGGGGTGGGTACCCCGCGGTATTACTTTAAAGTATCTGCATTTGCTCACCCAACCTCACCAATCCTCTCAGCCCCAAGAGTGTCCAGCCTTATGTCTCATCCAGCTGTGGGTCTAGATATGGTCAATCCAGGTTGCATCAGAGACCCTGAACGGATTTTGTAAGAATTTCTCTCTCTTTCACTGTCTTTGCTTTGTGGGTTTTTTAAAGTAATGTATGTTTAGAATGGGGTTTGGCTGCTTTTCCCTGCTGTGTTTATGCCGCTTTACACCCTCTTGATTCACTTGCAGAGAGATATCAATACATAGGTTTTCAGATTCATACTAGTCAGATATATTCTTGTGCGGTGACTAGGGGGTGTTGAGTCCAGTTCACTGAGCAGGGAGTAGGCCTTGTCTATTACATATTTGGCTTATGGAGCGGTGTCTGAGCTAATTTCAAACCCTTGTTTTATGCATCACCCCACCTCACCTTTCCGGTTAAGCAGCCATAGTGTGTCTTCTAAAGGTGTGCCTCTGTTCTGTTTTGTAATTCAGTTCAAGTGTAGCGATTTTGACATTCCCTCTATAAGCGATAACTTAGGACAAGTGCCTTTTTCTGTGTGACTTATTTCACTTAGAATCATCGTACCTAAATCCACTCATCATGCTGCTAACTAGCCTTATGACATTGATTTCATGGCTGAGTGATATTCCATTGTGACAAGTACCACCATTTCTTTATCCATTTTTCTCTTTCCTGGGATATTGAAGGTTTACCGAAGCGGAGGTTCTTGTAAACAGAGCAGCCGTAAAGTTTGGGGTGCCTGTATCTTGTTGATTTTTAATTTTCCCAATTTATACGCCCATGAGTGGAAGTGCCCTATGCTCTCAACGCTGTGTTTATTACTTGTTTCAGGACACACCGTACTCATCTCCAGAGTGCCTGTTGGCAATTTACATCCCGCCCATCAGCGTAGCAAGGCTCCCATGTCTCCATGGCCTGTCCTGCTTTTCTGGTTTTTACACTTTGTTCAGCATGGCCCTTTTGACCGAGGGCAAGCGAGACTTCTTTGTAGCGCTGATTTGCCCTTCCGGCTTGCTTGGTTGGCCAAAAAGGGCGTATGCGTTTTTTCCTGAATATATTCAGGAAAAAACGCATACGCCCTTTTTGGCCAAGGGCATCATTGTCAACCTTTTGCCGCTTTTCATGTGTTTTAAAGGCGAGTCGAATCTACCTCCTGAAATCTGTTTCCTGCAAATCTGCCTTGCTTTCAAATCCTCTTCGTTGCCTTCCTTCAATATATTTGTGGACGAGACTTCTCATTTACAACTCTGCACGTTTGTGAATTGCAGTGCCCCTAAGCTCCATTTGTCTCCTCGCTATTTTGGGAGCTGGCCGCAAAAGCGCAGGATTGCTTCAGGCCCTATTTTGGTTCTGGGGGGCAGGCTGAGCCTGTGGTTCATTCTTCTTCCTGATGGGAAAATGGAGTTACCTATGCCTGTCCCAACACCTAGGGCTCGTCTCTCGTTGGTTCCCCGTCTTCACGTTCATCCTCAGGACAAATTGCAACCTGTACAATCAGGAGGTTAAAGGTGCTGATTCTCCAAGTAGGGAGATGGTTAGTCAAGCAGCTGGAATGGTGAACCCGAGCACAAGGAGAGGAGAAATGAGGTGCATTTTAGAAACCTTTCCCGATCTCATGGCATACCATCTTCTGGGTTTCCCATGCATGTTTTGATGTAGGAAGATGCCCTTGTACCTGGAGATTTGAGACCCATGGGGTGTGTTCCCCGCAGTGTTACTTTAAAGTATCTGCGTTTGCTCACCCAACCTCACCAATCCTCTCAGCCCCAAGAGTGTCCAGCCTTATGTCTCATCCAGCTGTGGGTCTAGATATGGTCAATCCAGGTTGCATCATAGACCCTGAACGGATTTTGTAAGAATTTCTCTCTCTTTCACTGTCTTTGTTTTGTGGGTTTTTTAAAGTAATTTATGTTTAGAATCGGGCTTGGCTGCTTTTCCCTGCTGTGTTGATGCCGCTTTACACCCTCTTGATTCACTTGCAGAGAGATATCGATACATAGGTTTTCAGATTCTTACTAGTCAGATATATTCTTGTGTGGTGACTAGGGTGTGTTGAGTCCAGTTCACTGAGCAGGGAGTAGGCCTTGTCTATTACATATTTGGCTTATGGAGCGGTCTCTGAGCTAATTTGAAACCCTTGTTTTATGCATCACCCCACCTCACCTTTCCCGTTAAGCAGCCATAGTGTGTCTTCTAAAGGTGTGACTCTGTTCTGTTTTGTAATTCAGTTCAAGTGTAGCGATTTTGACATTCCCTCTATAAGCGATATCTTAGGATAAGTGTCTTTTTCTGTGTGACTTATTTCACTTAGAATCATCGTACCTAAATCCACTCATCATGCTGCTAACTAGCCTTATGACATTGATTTCATGGCTGAGTGATATTCCATTGTGCCAAGTACCACCATTTCTTTATCCATTTTTCTCTTTCCTGGGATATTGAAGGTGTACCGAAGCGGAGGTTCTTGGAAACAGAGCAGCCGTAAACTTTAGGGTGCCTGTGTCTTGTTGATTTTTAGATTTCCCAATTTATACGCCCATGAGTGGAAGTGCCCTATGCTCTCTACGCTGTGTTTATTACTTGTTTCAGGACACACCGTACTCTTCTCCAGAGTGCCTGTTGGCAATTTACATCCCGCCCATCAGCGTAGTAAGGCTGCCATGTCTCCATGGCCTGTCCTGCTTTTCTGGTTTTTACACTTTGTTCAGCATGGCCCTTTTGACCGAGGGCAAGCGAAACTTCTTTGTAGCGTTGATTTGCACTTCCGGCTTGCTTGGTTGGCCAAAAAGGGCGTATGCGTTTTTTCCTGAATATATTCAGGAAAAAACGCATACGCCCTTTTTGGCCAAGGGCATCATTGTCAACGTTTTGCCGCTTTTCATGTGCTTTAAAGGCGAGTCGAATCTACCTCCTGAAATCTGTTTCCTGCAAATCTGCCTTGCTTTCAAATCCTCTTCGTTGCCTTCCCTCAATATATTTGTGGACGAGAGTTCTCATTTATAACTCTGCACGTTTGTGAATTGCAGTGCCCCTGAGCTCCATTTGTCTCCTCGCTTTTTTGGGAGCTGGCCGCAAAAGCGCAGGATTGCTTCAGGCCCTATTTTGGTTCTGGGGGGCAGGCTGAGCCTGTGGTTCATTCTTCTTCCTGATGGGAAAATGGAGTGACCTGTGCCTGTCCCAACACCTAGGGCTAGTCTCTCGTTGGTTCCCCGTCTTCCCGTTCATCCTCAGGACAAATTGCAACCTGGACGAAACAGGAGGTTAAAGGTGCTGATTCTCCAAGTAGGGAGATGGTTAGTCAAGCGGCTGGAATGGCGAACCCGAGCACAAGGAGAGGAGAAATGAGGTGCGTTTTAGAAACCTTTCCCGATCTCACGGCATACCATATTCTGGGTTTCCCATGCATGTTTTGATGTAGGAAGATTCCCTTGTACCTGGAGATTTGAGACCCATGGGGTGGGTACCCCGCGGTATTACTTTAAAGTATCTGCATTTGCTCACCCAACCTCACCAATCCTCTCAGCCCCAAGAGTGTCCAGCCTTATGTCTCATCCAGCTGTGGGTCTAGATATGGTCAATCCAGGTTGCATCAGAGACCCTGAACGGATTTTGTAAGAATTTCTCTCTCTTTCACTGTCTTTGCTTTGTGGGTTTTTTAAAGTAATGTATGTTTAGAATGGGGTTTGGCTGCTTTTCCCTGCTGTGTTTATGCCGCTTTACACCCTCTTGATTCACTTGCAGAGAGATATCAATACATAGGTTTTCAGATTCATACTAGTCAGATATATTCTTGTGCGGTGACTAGGGGGTGTTGAGTCCAGTTCACTGAGCAGGGAGTAGGCCTTGTCTATTACATATTTGGCTTATGGAGTGGTGTCTGAGCTAATTTCAAACCCTTGTTTTATGCATCACCCCACCTCACCTTTCCGGTTAAGCAGCCATAGTGTGTCTTCTAAAGGTGTGCCTCTGTTCTGTTTTGTAATTCAGTTCAAGTGTAGCGATTTTGACATTCCCTCTATAAGCGATATCTTAGGATAAGTGTCTTTTTCTGTGTGACTTATTTCACTTAGAATCATCGTACCTAAATCCACTCATCATGCTGCTAACTAGCCTTATGACATTGATTTCATGGCTGAGTGATATTCCATTGTGCCAAGTACCACCATTTGTTTATCCATTTTTCTCTTTCCTGGGATATTGAAGGTGTACCGATGTGGAGGTTCTTGGAAACAGAGCAGCCGTAAAGTTTGGGGTGCCTGTGTCTTGTTGATTTTTAGTTTTCCCAATTTATACGCCCATGAGTGGAAGTGCCCTATGCTCTCAACGCTGTGTTTATTACTTGTTTCAGGACACACCGTACTCTTCTCCAGAGTGCCTGTTGGCAATTTACATCCCGCCCATCAGCGTAGCAAGGCTCCCATGTCTCCATGGCCTGTCCTGCTTTTCTGGTTTTTACACTTTGTTCAGCATGGCCCTTTTGACCGAGGGCAAGCGAGACTTCTTTGTAGCGCTGATTTGCCCTTCCGGCTTGCTTGGTTGGCCAAAAAGGGCGTATGCGTTTTTTCCTGAATATATTCAGGAAAAAACGCATACGCCCTTTTTGGCCAAGGGCATCATTGTCAACGTTTTGCCGCTTTTCATGTGCTTTAAAGGCGAGTCGAATCTACCTCCTGAAATCTGTTTCCTGCAAATCTGCCTTGCTTTCAAATCCTCTTCGTTGCCTTCCCTCAATATATTTGTGGACGAGAGTTCTCATTTATAACTCTGCACGTTTGTGAATTGCAGTGCCCCTGAGCTCCATTTGTCTCCTCGCTTTTTTGGGAGCTGGCCGCAAAAGCGCAGGATTGCTTCAGGCCCTATTTTGGTTCTGGGGGGCAGGCTGAGCCTGTGGTTCATTCTTCTTCCTGATGGGAAAATGGAGTGACCTATGCCTGTCCCAACACCTAGGGCTCGTCTCTCGTTGGTTCCCCGTCTTCACGTTCATCCTCAGGACAAATTGCAACCTGTACAATCAGGAGGTTAAAGGTGCTGATTCTCCAAGTAGGGAGATGGTTAGTCAAGCAGCTGGAATGGTGAACCCGAGCACAAGGAGAGGAGAAATGAGGTGCATTTTAGAAACCTTTCCCGATCTCATGGCATACCGTCTTCTGGGTTTCCCATGCATGTTTTGATGTAGGAAGATGCCCTTGTACCTGGAGATTTGATACCCATGGGGTGTGTTCCCCGCCGTGTTACTTTAAAGTACCTGCGTTTGCTCACCCAACTTCACCAATCCTCCCAGCCCCAAGAGTGTCCAGCCTTATGTCTCATCCAGCTGTGGGTCTAGATATGGTCAATCCAGGTTGCATCATAGACCCTGAACGGATTTTGTAAGAATTTCTCTCTCTTTCACTGTCTTTGTTTTGTGGGTTTTTTTAAGTAATTTATGTTTAGAATCGGGCTTGGCTGCTTTTCCCTGCTGTGTTGATGCCGCTTTACACCCTCTTGATTCACTTGCAGAGAGATATCGATACATAGGTTTTCAGATTCTTACTAGTCAGATATATTCTTGTGTGGTGACTAGGGTGTGTTGAGTCCAGTTCACTGAGCAGGGAGTAGGCCTTGTCTATTACATATTTGGCTTATGGAGCGGTCTCTGAGCTAATTTGAAACCCTTGTTTTATGCATCACCCCACCTCACCTTTCCCGTTAAGCAGCCATAGTGTGTCTTCTAAAGGTGTGACTCTGTTCTGTTTTGTAATTCAGTTCAAGTGTAGCGATTTTGACATTCCCTCTCTAAGCGATATCTTAGGATAAGTGTCTTTTTCTGTGTGACTTATTTCACTTAGAATCATCGTACCTAAATCCACTCATCATGCTGCTAACTAGCCTTATGACATTGATTTCATGGCTGAGTGATATTCCATTGTGCCAAGTACCACCATTTCTTTATCCATTTTTCTCTTTCCTGGGATATTGAAGGTGTACCGAAGCGGAGGTTCTTGGAAACAGAGCAGCCGTAAACTTTAGGGTGCCTGTGTCTTGTTGATTTTTAGTTTTCCCAATTTATACGCCCATGAGTGGAAGTGCCCTATGCTCTCTACGCTGTGTTTATTACTTGTTTCAGGACACACCGTACTCTTCTCCAGAGTGCCTGTTGGCAATTTACATCCCGCCCATCAGCGTAGTAAGGCTGCCATGTCTCCATGGCCTGTCCTGCTTTTCTGGTTTTTACACTTTGTTCAGCATGGCCCTTTTGACCGAGGGCAAGCGAGACTTCTTTGTAGCGTTGATTTGCACTTCCGGCTTGCTTGGTTGGCCAAAAAGGGCGTATGCGTTTTTTCCTGAATATATTCAGGAAAAAACGCATACGCCCTTTTTGGCCAAGGGCATCATTGTCAACGTTTTGCCACTTTTCATGTGCTTTAAAGGCGAGTCGAATCTACCTCCTGAAATCTGTTTCCTGCAAATCTGCCTTGCTTTCAAATCCTCTTCGTTGCCTTCCCTCAATATATTTGTGGACGAGAGTTCTCATTTATAACTCTGCACGTTTGTGAATGGCAGTGCCCCTGAGCTCCATTTGTCTCCTCGCTTTTTTGGGAGCTGGCCGCAAAAGCGCAGGATTGCTTCAGGCCCTATTTTGGTTCTGGGGGGCAGGCTGAGCCTGTGGTTCATTCTTCTTCCTGATGGGAAAATGGAGTGACCTGTGCCTGTCCCAACACCTAGGGCTAGTCTTTCGTTGGTTCCCCGTCTTCCCCTTCATCCTCAGGACAAATTGCAACCTGGACGAAACAGGAGGTTAAAGGTGCTGATTCTCCAAGTAGGGAGATGGTTAGTCAAGCAGCTGGAATGGCGAACCCGAGCACAAGGAGAGGAGAAATGAGGTGCGTTTTAGAAACCTTTCCCGATCTCATGGCATACCATCTTCTGGGTTTCCCATGCATGTTTTGATGTAGGAAGATTCCCTTGTACCTGGAGATTTGAGACCCATGGGGTGGGTACCCCGCGGTATTACTTTAAAGTATCTGCATTTGCTCACCCAACCTCACCAATCCTCTCAGCCCCAAGAGTGTCCAGCCTTATGTCTCATCCAGCTGTGGGTCTAGATATGGTCAATCCAGGTTGCATCAGAGACCCTGAACGGATTTTGTAAGAATTTCTCTCTCTTTCACTGTCTTTGCTTTGTGGGTTTTTTAAAGTAATGTATGTTTAGAATGGGGTTTGGCTGCTATTCCCTGCTGTGTTTATGCCGCTTTACACCCTCTTGATTCACTTGCAGAGAGATATCAATACATAGGTTTTCAGATTCATACTAGTCAGATATATTCTTGTGCGGTGACTAGGGGGTGTTGAGTCCAGTTCACTGAGCAGGGAGTAGGCCTTGTCTATTACATATTTGGCTTATGGAGCGGTGTCTGAGCTAATTTCAAACCCTTGTTTTATGCATCACCCCACCTCACCTTTCCGGTTAAGCAGCCATAGTGTGTCTTCTAAAGGTGTGCCTCTGTTCTGTTTTGTAATTCAGTTCAAGTGTAGCGATTTTGACATTCCCTCTATAAGCGATATCTTAGGATAAGTGCCTTTTTCTGTGTGACTTATTTCACTTAGAATCATCGTACCTAAATCCACTCATCATGCTGCTAACTAGCCTTATGACATTGATTTCATGGCTGAGTGATATTGCATTGTGCCAAGTACCACCATTTCTTTATCCATTTTTCTCTTTCCTGGGATATTGAAGGTGTACCGAAGCGGAGGTTCTTGGAAACAGAGCAGCCGTAAAGTTTGAGGTGCCTGTGTCTTGTTGATTTTTAGTTTTCCCAATTTATACGCCCATGAGTGGAAGTGCCCTATGCTCTCAACGCTGTGTTTATTACTTGTTTCAGGACACACCGTACTCATCTCCAGAGTGCCTGTTGGCAATTTACATCCCGCCCATCAGCGTAGCAAGGCTCCCATGTCTCCATGGCCTGTCCTGCTTTTCTGGTTTTTACACTTTGTTCAGCATGGCCCTTTTGACCGAGGGCAAGCGAGACTTCTTTGTAGCGCTGATTTGCCCTTCTGGCTTGCTTGGTTGGCCAAAAAGGGCGTATGCGTTTTTTCCTGAATATATTCAGGAAAAAACGCATACGCCCTTTTTGGCCAAGGGCATCATTGTCAACGTTTTGCCGCTTTTCATGTGCTTTAAAGGCGAGGCGAATCTACCTCCTGAAATCTGTTTCCTGCAAATCTGCCTTGCTTTCAAATCCTCTTCGTTGCCTTCCCTCAATATATTTGTGGACGAGAGTTCTCATTTATAACTCTGCACATTTGTGAATTGCAGTGCCCCTGAGCTCCATTTGTCTCCTCGCTTTTTTGGGAGCTGGCCGCAAAAGCGCAGGATTGCTTCAGGCCCTATTTTGGTTCTGGGGGGCAGGCTGAGCCTGTGGTTCATTCTTCTTCCTGATGGGAAAATGGAGTGACCTATGCTTGTCCCAACACCTAGGGCTCGTCTCTCGTTGGTTCCCCGTCTTCCCGTTCATCCTCAGGACAAATTGCAACCTGTACAATCAGGAGGTTAAAGGTGCTGATTCTCCAAGTAGGGAGATGGTTAGTCAAGCAGCTGGAATGGTGAACCCGAGCACAAGGAGAGGAGAAATGAGGTGCATTTTAGAAATCTTTCCCGATCTCATGGCATACCATCTTCTGGGTTTCCCATGCATGTTTTGATGTAGGAAGATGCCCTTGTACCTGGAGATTTGAGACCCATTGGGTGTGTTCCCCGCCATGTTACTTTAAAGTATCTGCGTTTGCTCACCCAACCTCACCAATCCTCTCAGCCCCAAGAGTGTCCAGCCTTATGTCTCATCCAGCTGTGGGTCTAGATATGGTCAATCCAGGTTGCATCATAGACCCTGAACGGATTTTGTAAGAATTTCTCTCTCTTTCACTGTCTTTGTTTTGTGGGTTTTTTAAAGTAATTTATGTTTAGAATCGGGCTTGGCTGCTTTTCCCTGCTGTGTTGATGCCGCTTTACACCCTCTTGATTCACTTGCAGAGAGATATCGATACATAGGTTTTCAGATTCTTACTAGTCAGATATATTCTTGTGTGGTGACTAGGGTGTGTTGAGTCCAGTTCACTGAGCAGGGAGTAGGCCTTGACTATTAAATATTTGGCTTATGGAGCGGTCTCTGAGCTAATTTGAAACCCTTGTTTTATGCATCACCCCACCTCACCTTTCCCGTTAAGCAGCCATAGTGTGTCTTCTAAAGGTGTGACTCTGTTCTGTTTTGTAATTCAGTTCAAGTGTAGCGATTTTGACATTCCCTCTCTAAGCGATATCTCAGGATATGTATCTTTTTCTGTGTGACTTATTTCACTTAGAATCATCGTACCTAAATCCACTCATCATGCTGCTAACTAGCCTTATGACATTGATTTCATGGCTGAGTTATATTCCATTGTGCCAAGTACCACCATTTGTTTATCCATTTTTCTCTTTCCTGGGATATTGAAGGTGTACCGAAGCGGAGGTTCTTGTAAACAGAGCAGCCGTAAACTTTAGGGTGCCTGTGTCTTGTTGATTTTTAGTTTTCCCCATTTATACACCCATGAGTGGAAGTGCCCTATGCTCTCTACGCTGTGTTTATTACTTGTTTGAGGACACACCGTACTCTTCTCCAGAGTGCCTGTTGGCAATTTACATCCCGCCCATCAGCGTAGTAAGGCTGCCATGTCTCCATGGCCTGTCCTGCTTTTCTGGTTTTTACACTTTGTTCAGCATGGCCCTTTTGACCGAGGGCAAGCGAGACTTCTTTGTAGCGTTGATTTGCACTTCCGGCTTGCTTGGTTGGCCAAAAAGGGCGTATGCGTTTTTTCCTGAATATATTCAGGAAAAAACGCATACGCCCTTTTTGGCCAAGGGCATCATTGTCAACGTTTTGCCGCTTTTCATGTGCTTTAAAGGCGAGTCGAATCTACCTCCTGAAATCTGTTTCCTGCAAATCTGCCTTGCTTTCAAATCCTCTTCGTTGCCTTCCCTCAATATATTTGTGGACGAGAGTTCTCATTTATAACTCTGCACGTTTGTGAATTGCAGTGCCCCTGAGCTCCATTTGTCTCCTCGCTTTTTTGGGATCTGGCCGCAAAAGCGCAGGATTGCTTCAGGCCCTATTTTGGTTCTGGGGGGCAGGCTGAGCCTGTGGTTCATTCTTCTTCCTGATGGGAAAATGGAGTGACCTGTGCCTGTCCCAACACCTAGGGCTAGTCTCTCGTTGGTTCCCCGTCTTCCCGTTCATCCTCAGGACAAATTGCAACCTGGACGAAACAGGAGGTTAAAGGTGCTGATTCTCCAAGTAGGGAGATGGTTAGTCAAGCGGCTGGAATGGCGAACCCGAGCACAAGGAGAGGAGAATTGAGGTGCGTTTTAGAAACCATTCCCGATATCATGGCATACCATCTTCTGGGTTTCCCATGCATGTTTTGATGTAGGAAGATTCCCTTGTACCTGGAGATTTGAGACCCATGGGGTGGGTACCCCGCGGTATTACTTTAAAGTATCTGCATTTGCTCACCCAACCTCACCAATCCTCTCAGCCCCAAGAGTGTCCAGCCTTATGTCTCATCCAGCTGTGGGTCTAGATATGGTCAATCCAGGTTGCATCAGAGACCCTGAACGGATTTTGTAAGAATTTCTCTCTCTTTCACTGTCTTTGCTTTGTGGGTTTTTTAAAGTAATGTATGTTTAGAATGGGGTTTGGCTGCTTTTCCCTGCTGTGTTTATGCCGCTTTACACCCTCTTGATTCACTTGCAGAGAGATATCAATACATAGGTTTTCAGATTCATACTAGTCAGATATATTCTTGTGCGGTGACTAGGGGGTGTTGAGTCCAGTTCACTGAGCAGGGAGTAGGCCTTGTCTATTACATATATGCCTTATGGAGCGGTCTCTGAGCTAATTTCAAACCCTTGTTTTATGCATCACCCCACCTCACCTTTCCCGTTAAGCAGCCATAGTGTGTCTTCTAAAGGTGTGACTCTGTTCTGTTTTGTAATTCAGTTCAAGTGTAGCGATTTTGACATTCCCTCTCTAAGCGATATCTCAGGATATGTATCTTTTTCTGTGTGACTTATTTCACTTAGAATCATCGTACCTAAATCCACTCATCATGCTGCTAACTAGCCTTATGACATTGATTTCATGGCTGAGTGATATTCCATTGTGCCAAGTACCACCATTTGTTTATCCATTTTTCTCTTTCCTGGGATATTGAAGGTGTACCGAAGCGGAGGTTCTTGTAAACAGAGCAGCCGTAAACTTTAGGGTGCCTGTGTCTTGTTGATTTTTAGTTTTCCCCATTTATACACCCATGAGTGGAAGTGCCCTATGCTCTCTACGCTGTGTTTATTACTTGTTTGAGGACACACCGTACTCTTCTCCAGAGTGCCTGTTGGCAATTTACATCCCGCCCATCAGCGTAGTAAGGCTGCCATGTCTCCATGGCCTGTCCTGCTTTTCTGGTTTTTACACTTTGTTCAGCATGGCCCTTTTGACCGAGGGCAAGCGAGACTTCTTTGTAGCGTTGATTTGCACTTCCGGCTTGCTTGGTTGGCCAAAAAGGGCGTATGCGTTTTTTCCTGAATATATTCAGGAAAAAACGCATACGCCCTTTTTGGCCAAGGGCATCATTGTCAACGTTTTGCCGCTTTTCATGTGCTTTAAAGGCGAGTCGAATCTACCTCCTGAAATCTGTTTCCTGCAAATCTGCCTTGCTTTCAAATCCTCTTCGTTGCCTTCCCTCAATATATTTGTGGACGAGAGTTCTCATTTATAACTCTGCACGTTTGTGAATTGCAGTGCCCCTGAGCTCCATTTGTCTCCTCGCTTTTTTGGGAGCTGGCCGCAAAAGCGCAGGATTGCTTCAGGCCCTATTTTGGTTCTGGGGGGCAGGCTGAGCCTGTGGTTCATTCTTCTTCCTGATGGGAAAATGGAGTGACCTGTGCCTGTCCCAACACCTAGGGCTAGTCTCTCGTTGGTTCCCCGTCTTCCCGTTCATCCTCAGGACAAATTGCAACCTGGACGAAACAGGAGGTTAAAGGTGCTGATTCTCCAAGTAGGGAGATGGTTAGTCAAGCGGCTGGAATGGCGAACCCGAGCACAAGGAGAGGAGAAATGAGGTGCGTTTTAGAAACCATTCCCGATATCATGGCATACCATCTTCTGGGTTTCCCATGCATGTTTTGATGTAGGAAGATTCCCTTGTACCTGGAGATTTGAGACCCATGGGGTGGGTACCCCGCGGTATTACTTTAAAGTATCTGCATTTGCTCACCCAACCTCACCAATCCTCTCAGCCCCAAGAGTGTCCAGCCTTATGTCTCATCCAGCTGTGGGTCTAGATATGGTCAATCCAGGTTGCATCAGAGACCCTGAACGGATTTTGTAAGAATTTCTCTCTCTTTCACTGTCTTTGCTTTGTGGGTTTTTTAAAGTAATGTATGTTTAGAATGGGGTTTGGCTGCTTTTCCCTGCTGTGTTTATGCCGCTTTACACCCTCTTGATTCACTTGCAGAGAGATATCAATACATAGGTTTTCAGATTCATACTAGTCAGATATATTCTTGTGCGGTGACTAGGGGGTGTTGAGTCCAGTTCACTGAGCAGGGAGTAGGCCTTGTCTATTACATATATGCCTTATGGAGCGGTCTCTGAGCTAATTTCAAACCCTTGTTTTATGCATCACCCCACCTCACCTTTCCCGTTAAGCAGCCATAGTGTGTCTTCTAAAGGTGTGACTCTGTTCTGTTTTGTAATTCAGTTCAAGTGTAGCGATTTTGACATTCCCTCTCTAAGCGATATCTCAGGATATGTATCTTTTTCTGTGTGACTTATTTCACTTAGAATCATCGTACCTAAATCCACTCATCATGCTGCTAACTAGCCTTATGACATTGATTTCATGGCTGAGTGATATTCCATTGTGCCAAGTACCACCATTTGTTTATCCATTTTTCTCTTTCCTGGGATATTGAAGGTGTACCGAAGCGGAGGTTCTTGTAAACAGAGCAGCCGTAAACTTTAGGGTGCCTGTGTCTTGTTGATTTTTAGTTTTCCCCATTTATACACCCATGAGTGGAAGTGCCCTATGCTCTCTACGCTGTGTTTATTACTTGTTTGAGGACACACCGTACTCTTCTCCAGAGTGCCTGTTGGCAATTTACATCCCGCCCATCAGCGTAGTAAGGCTGCCATGTCTCCATGGCCTGTCCTGCTTTTGTGGTTTTTACACTTTGTTCAGCATGGCCCTTTTGACCGAGGGCAAGCGAGACTTCTTTGTAGCGTTGATTTGCACTTCCGGCTTGCTTGGTTGGCCAAAAAGGGCGTATGCGTTTTTTCCTGAATATATTCAGGAAAAAACGCATACGCCCTTTTTGGCCAAGGGCATCATTGTCAACGTTTTGCCGCTTTTCATGTGCTTTAAAGGCGAGTCGAATCTACCTCCTGAAATCTGTTTCCTGCAAATCTGCCTTGCTTTCAAATCCTCTTCGTTGCCTTCCCTCAATATATTTGTGGACGAGAGTTCTCATTTATAACTCTGCACGTTTGTGAATTGCAGTGCCCCTGAGCTCCATTTGTCTCCTCGCTTTTTTGGGAGCTGGCCGCAAAAGCGCAGGATTGCTTCAGGCCCTATTTTGGTTCTGGGGGGCAGGCTGAGCCTGTGGTTCATTCTTCTTCCTGATGGGAAAATGGAGTGACCTGTGCCTGTCCCAACACCTAGGGCTAGTCTCTCGTTGGTTCCCCGTCTTCCCGTTCATCCTCAGGACAAATTGCAACCTGGACGAAACAGGAGGTTAAAGGTGCTGATTCTCCAAGTAGGGAGATGGTTAGTCAAGCGGCTGGAATGGCGAACCCGAGCACAAGGAGAGGAGAAATGAGGTGCGTTTTAGAAACCATTCCCGATATCATGGCATACCATCTTCTGGGTTTCCCATGCATGTTTTGATGTAGGAAGATTCCCTTGTACCTGGAGATTTGAGACCCATGGGGTGGGTACCCCGCGGTATTACTTTAAAGTATCTGCATTTGCTCACCCAACCTCACCAATCCTCTCAGCCCCAAGAGTGTCCAGCCTTATGTCTCATCCAGCTGTGGGTCTAGATATGGTCAATCCAGGTTGCATCATAGACCCTGAACGGATTTTGTAAGAATTTCTCTCTCTTTCACTGTCTTTGCTTTGTGGGTTTTTTAAAGTAATGTATGTTTAGAATGGGGTTTGGCTGCTTTTCCCTGCTGTGTTTATGCCGCTTTACACCCTCTTGATTCACTTGCAGAGAGATATCAATACATAGGTTTTCAGATTCATACTAGTCAGATATATTCTTGTGCGGTGACTAGGGGGTGTTGAGTCCAGTTCACTGAGCAGGGAGTAGGCCTTGTCTATTACATATTTGGCTTATGGAGCGGTGTCTGAGCTAATTTCAAACCCTTGTTTTATGCATCACCCCACCTCACCTTTCCGGTTAAGCAGCCATAGTGTGTCTTCTAAAGGTGTGCCTCTGTTCTGTTTTGTAATTCAGTTCAAGTGTAGCGATTTTGACATTCCCTCTATAAGCGATATCTTAGGACAAGTGCCTTTTTCTGTGTGACTTATTTCACTTAGAATCATCGTACCTAAATCCACTCATCATGCTGCTAACTAGCCTTATGACATTGATTTCATGGCTGAGTGATATTCCATTGTGCCAAGTACCACCATTTCTTTATCCATTTTTCTCTTTCCTGGGATATTGAAGGTGTACCGAAGCGGAGGTTCTTGTAAACAGAGCAGCCGTAAACTTTAGGGTGCCTGTGTCTTGTTGATTTTTAGTTTTCCCCATTTATACACCCATGAGTGGAAGTGCCCTATGCTCTCTACGCTGTGTTTATTACTTGTTTCAGGACACACCGTACTCTTCTCCAGAGTGCCTGTTGGCAATTTACATCCCGCCCATCAGCGTAGTAAGGCTGCCATGTCTCCATGGCCTGTCCTGCTTTTCTGGTTTTTACACTTTGTTCAGCATGGCCCTTTTTACCGAGGGCAAGCGAGACTTCTTTGTAGCGCTGATTTGCCCTTCCGGCTTGCTTGGTTGGCCAAAAAGGGCGTATGCGTTTTTTCCTGAATATATTCAGGAAAAAACGCATACGCCCTTTTTGGCCAAGGGCATCATTGTCAACGTTTTGCCGCTTTTCATGTGCTTTAAAGGCGAGTCGAATCTACCTCCTGAAATCTGTTTCCTGCAAATCTGCCTTGCTTTCAAATCCTCTTCGTTGCCTTCCCTCAATATATTTGTGGACGAGAGTTCTCATTTATAACTCTGCACGTTTGTGAATTGCAGTGCCCCTGAGCTCCATTTGTCTCCTCGCTTTTTTGGGAGCTGGCCGCAAAAGCGCAGGATTGCTTCAGGCCCTATTTTGGTTCTGGGGGGCAGGCTGAGCCTGTGGTTCATTCTTCTTCCTGATGGGAAAATGGAGTGACCTGTGCCTGTCCGAACACCTAGGGCTAGTCTCTCGATGGTTCCCCGTCTTCCCGTTCATCCTCAGGACAAATTGCAACCTGGACGAAACAGGAGGTTAAAGGTGCTGATTCTCCAAGTAGGGAGATGGTTAGTCAAGCGGCTGGAATGGCGAACCCGAGCACAAGGAGAGGAGAAATGAGGTGCGTTTTAGACACCATGCCCGATATCATGGCATACCATCTTCTGGGTTTCCCATGCATGTTTTGATGTAGGAAGATTCCCTTGTACCTGGAGTTTTGAGACCCATGGGGTGGGTACCCCGCGGTATTACTTTAAAGTATCTGCATTTGCTCACCCAACCTCACCAATCCTCTGAGCCCCAAGAGTGTCCAGCCTTATGTCTCATCCAGCTGTGGGTCTAGATATGGTCAATCCAGGTTGCATCAGAGACCCTGAACGGATTTTGTAAGAATTTCTCTCTCTTTCACTGTCTTTGCTTTGTGGGTTTTTTAAAGTAATGTATGTTTAGAATGGGGTTTGGCTGCTTTTCCCTGCTGTGTTTATGCCACTTTACACCCTCTTGATTCACTTGCAGAGAGATATCGATACATAGGTTTTCAGATTCTTACTAGTCAGATATATTCTTGTGTGGTGACTAGGGGGTGTTGAGTCCAGTTCACTGAGCAGGGAGTAGGCCTTGTCTATTACATATTTGGCTTATGGAGCGGTCTCTGAGCTAATTTGAAACCCTTGTTTTATGCATCACCCCACCTCACCTTTCCCGTTAAGCAGCCATAGTTTGTCTTCTAAAGGTGTGACTCTGTTCTGTTTTGTAATTCAGTTCAAGTGTAGCGATTTTGACATTCCCTCTATAAGCGATATCTTTGGATAAGTGTCTTTTTCTGTGTGACTTATTTCACTTAGAATCATCGTACCTAAATCCACTCATCATGCTGCTAACTAGCCTTATGACATTGATTTCATGGCTGAGTGATATTCCATTGTGCCAAGTACCACCATTTCTTTATCCATTTTTCTCTTTCCTGGGATATTGAAGGTGTACCGAAGCGGAGGTTCTTGGAAACAGAGCAGCCGTAATCTTTAGGGTGCCTGTGTCTTGTTGATTTTTAGTTTTCCCCATTTATACACCCATGAGTGGAAGTGCCCTATGCTCTCTACGCTGTGTTTATTACTTGTTTGAGGACACACCGTACTCTTCTCCAGAGTGCCTGTTGGCAATTTACATCCCGCCCATCAGCGTAGTAAGGCTGCCATGTCTCCATGGCCTGTCCTGCTTTTCTGGTTTTTACACTTTGTTCAGCATGGCCCTTTTGACCGAGGGCAAGCGAGACTTCTTTGTAGCGTTGATTTGCACTTCCGGCTTGCTTGGTTGGCCAAAAAGGGCGTATGCGTTTTTTCCTGAATATATTCAGGAAAAAACGCATACGCCCTTTTTGGCCAAGGGCATCATTGTCAACGTTTTGCCGCTTTTCATGTGCTTTAAAGGCGAGTCGAATCTACCTCCTGAAATCTGTTTCCTGCAAATCTGCCTTGCTTTCAAATCCTCTTCGTTGCCTTCCCTCAATATATTTGTGGACGAGAGTTCTCATTTATAACTCTGCACGTTTGTGAATTGCAGTGCCCCTGAGCTCCATTTGTCTCCTCGCTTTTTTGGGATCTGGCCGCAAAAGCGCAGGATTGCTTCAGGCCCTATTTTGGTTCTGGGGGGCAGGCTGAGCCTGTGGTTCATTCTTCTTCCTGATGGGAAAATGGAGTGACCTATGCCTGTCCCAACACCTAGGGCTAGTCTCTCGTTGGTTCCCCGTCTTCCCGTTCATCCTCAGGACAAATTGCAACCTGGACGAAACAGGAGGTTAAAGGTGCTGATTCTCCAAGTAGGGAGATGGTTAGTCAAGCGGCTGGAATGGCGAACCCGAGCACAAGGAGAGGAGAAATGAGGTGCGTTTTAGAAACCATTCCCGATATCATGGCATACCATCTTCTGGGTTTCCCATGCATGTTTTGATGTAGGAAGATTCCCTTGTACCTGGAGATTTGAGACCCATGGGGTGGGTACCCCGCGGTATTACTTTAAAGTATCTGCATTTGCTCACCCAACCTCACCAATCCTCTCAGCCCCAAGAGTGTCCAGCCTTATGTCTCATCCAGCTGTGGGTCTAGATATGGTCAATCCAGGTTGCATCAGGGACCCTGAACGGATTTTGTAAGAATTTCTCTCTCTTTCACTGTCTTTGCTTTGTGGGTTTTTTAAAGTAATGTATGTTTAGAATGGGGTTTGGCTGCTTTTCCCTGCTGTGTTTATGCCGCTTTACACCCTCTTGATTCACTTGCAGAGAGATATCGATACATAGGTTTTCAGATTCTTACTAGTCAGATATATTCTTGTGTGGTGACTAGGGGGTGTTGAGTCCAGTTCACTGAGCAGGGAGTAGGCCTTGTCTATTACATATTTGGCTTATGGAGCGGTCTCTGAGCTAATTTGAAACCCTTGTTTTATGCATCACCCCACCTCACCTTTCCCGTTAAGCAGCCATAGTGTGTCTTCTAAAGGTGTGACTCTGTTCTGTTTTGTAATTCAGTTCAAGTGTAGCGATTTTGACATTCCCTCTATAAGCGATATCTTTGGATAAGTGTCTTTTTCTGTGTGACTTATTTCACTTAGAATCATCGTACCTAAATCCACTCATCATGCTGCTAACTAGCCTTATGACATTGATTTCATGGCTGAGTGATATTCCATTGTGCCAAGTACCACCATTTCTTTATCCATTTTTCTCTTTCCTGGGATATTGAAGGTGTACCGAAGCGGAGGTTCTTGGAAACAGAGCAGCCGTAAACTTTAGGGTGCCTGTGTCTTGTTGATTTTTAGTTTTCCCCATTTATACACCCATGAGTGGAAGTGCCCTATGCTCTCTACGCTGTGTTTATTACTTGTTTCAGGACACACCGTACTCTTCTCCAGAGTGCCTGTTGGCAATTTACATCCCGCCCATCAGCGTAGTAAGGCTGCCATGTCTCCATGGCCTGTCCTGCTTTTCTGGTTTTTACACTTTGTTCAGCATGGCCCTTTTGACCGAGGGCAAGCGAGACTTCTTTGTAGCGTTGATTTGCACTTCCGGCTTGCTTGGTTGGCCAAAAAGGGCGTATGCGTTTTTTCCTGAATATATTCAGGAAAAAACGCATACGCCCTTTTTGGCCAAGGGCATCATTGTCAACGTTTTGCCGCTTTTCATGTGCTTTAAAGGCGAGTCGAATCTACCTCCTGAAATCTGTTTCCTGCAAATCTGCCTTGCTTTCAAATCCTCTTCGTTGCCTTCCCTCAATATATTTGTGGACGAGAGTTCTCATTTATAACTCTGCACGTTTGTGAATTGCAGTGCCCCTGAGCTCCATTTGTCTCCTCGCTTTTTTGGGATCTGGCCGCAAAAGCGCAGGATTGCTTCAGGCCCTATTTTGGTTCTGGGGGGCAGGCTGAGCCTGTGGTTCATTCTTCTTCCTGATGGGAAAATGGAGTGACCTATGCCTGTCCCAACACCTAGGGCTAGTCTCTCGTTGGTTCCCCGTCTTCCCGTTCATCCTCAGGACAAATTGCAACCTGGACGAAACAGGAGGTTAAAGGTGCTGATTCTCCAAGTAGGGAGATGGTTAGTCAAGCGGCTGGAATGGCGAACCCGAGCACAAGGAGAGGAGAAATGAGGTGCGTTTTAGAAACCATTCCCGATATCATGGCATACCATCTTCTGGGTTTCCCATGCATGTTTTGATGTAGGAAGATTCCCTTGTACCTGGAGATTTGAGACCCATGGGGTGGGTACCCCGCGGTATTACTTTAAAGTATCTGCATTTGCTCACCCAACCTCACCAATCCTCTCAGCCCCAAGAGTGTCCAGCCTTATGTCTCATCCAGCTGTGGGTCTAGATATGGTCAATCCAGGTTGCATCAGGGACCCTGAACGGATTTTGTAAGAATTTCTCTCTCTTTCACTGTCTTTGCTTTGTGGGTTTTTTAAAGTAATGTATGTTTAGAATGGGGTTTGGCTGCTTTTCCCTGCTGTGTTTATGCCGCTTTACACCCTCTTGATTCACTTGCAGAGAGATATCAATACATAGGTTTTCAGATTCATACTAGTCAGATATATTCTTGTGCGGTGACTAGGGGGTGTTGAGTCCAGTTCACTGAGCAGGGAGTAGGCCTTGACTATTAAATATTTGGCTTATGGAGCGGTGTCTGAGCTAATTTCAACCCCTTGTTTTATGCATCACCCCACCTCACCTTTCCGGTTAAGCAGCCATAGTGTGTCTTCTAAAGGTGTGCCTCTGTTCTGTTTTGTAATTCAGTTCAAGTGTAGCGATTTTGACATTCCCTCTATAAGCGATATCTTAGGACAAGTGCCTTTTTCTGTGTGACTTATTTCACTTAGAATCATCGTACCTAAATCCACTCATCATGCTGCTAACTAGCCTTATGACATTGATTTCATGGCTGAGTGATATTCCATTGTGCCAAGTACCACCATTTCTTTATCCATTTTTCTCTTTCCTGGGATATTGAAGGTGTACCGAAGCGGAGGTTCTTGGAAACAGAGCAGCCGTAAACTTTAGGGTGCCTGTGTCTTGTTGATTTTTAGTTTTCCCCATTTATACACCCATGAGTGGAAGTGCCCTATGCTCTCTACGCTGTGTTTATTACTTGTTTCAGGACACACCGTACTCTTCTCCAGAGTGCCTGTTGGCAATTTACATCCCGCCCATCAGCGTAGTATGGCTGCCATGTCTCCATGGCCTGTCCTGCTTTTCTGGTTTTTACACTTTGTTCAGCATGGCCCTTTTGACCGAGGGCAAGCGAGACTTCTTTGTAGCGTTGATTTGCACTTCCGGCTTGCTTGGTTGGCCAAAAAGGGCGTATGCGTTTTTTCCTGAATATATTCAGGAAAAAACGCATACGCCCTTTTTGGCCAAGGGCATCATTGTCAACGTTTTGCCGCTTTTCATGTGCTTTAAAGGCGAGTCGAATCTACCTCCTGAAATCTGTTTCCTGCAAATCTGCCTTGCTTTCAAATCCTCTTCGTTGCCTTCCCTCAATATATTTGTGGACGAGAGTTCTCATTTATAACTCTGCACGTTTGTGAATTGCAGTGCCCCTGAGCTCCATTTGTCTCCTCGCTTTTTTGGGAGCTGGCCGCAAAAGCGCAGGATTGCTTCAGGCCCTATTTTGGTTCTGGGGGGCAGGCTGAGCCTGTGGTTCATTCTTCTTCCTGATGGGAAAATGGAGTGACCTGTGCCTGTCCCAACACCTAGGGCTAGTCTCTCGTTGGTTCCCCGTCTTCCCGTTCATCCTCAGGACAAATTGCAACCTGGACGAAACAGGAGGTTAAAGGTGCTGATTCTCCAAGTAGGGAGATGGTTAGTCAAGCGGCTGGAATGGCGAACCCGAGCACAAGGAGAGGAGAAATGAGGTGCGTTTTAGAAACCATTCCCGATATCATGGCATACCATCTTCTGGGTTTCCCATGCATGTTTTGATGTAGGAAGATTCCCTTGTACCTGGAGATTTGAGACCCATGGGGTGGGTACCCCGCGGTATTACTTTAAAGTATCTGCATTTGCTCACCCAACCTCACCAATCCTCTCAGCCCCAAGAGTGTCCAGCCTTATGTCTCATCCAGCTGTGGGTCTAGATATGGTCAATCCAGGTTGCATCAGAGACCCTGAACGGATTTTGTAAGAATTTCTCTCTCTTTCGCTGTCTTTGCTTTGTGGGTTTTTTAAAGTAATGTATGTTTAGAATGGGGTTTGGCTGCTTTTCCCTGCTGTGTTTATGCCGCTTTACACCCTCTTGATTCACTTGCAGAGAGATATCAATACATAGGTTTTCAGATTCATACTAGTCAGATATATTCTTGTGCGGTGACTAGGGGGTGTTGAGTCCAGTTCACTGAGCAGGGAGTAGGCCTTGTCTATTACATATTTGGCTTATGGAGCGGTGTCTGAGCTAATTTCAAACCCTTGTTTTATGCATCACCCCACCTCACCTTTCCGGTTAAGCAGCCATAGTGTGTCTTCTAAAGGTGTGCCTCTGTTCTGTTTTGTAATTCAGTTCAAGTGTAGCGATTTTGACATTCCCTCTATAAGCGATATCTTAGGACAAGTGCCTTTTTCTGTGTGACTTATTTCACTTAGAATCATCGTACCTAAATCCACTCATCATGCTGCTAACTAGCCTTATGACATTGATTTCATGGCTGAGTGATATTCCATTGTGCCAAGTACCACCATTTCTTTATCCATTTTTCTCTTTCCTGGGATATTGAAGGTGTACCGAAGCGGAGGTTCTTGTAAACAGAGCAGCCGTAAACTTTAGGGTGCCTGTGTCTTGTTGATTTTTAGTTTTCCCCATTTATACACCCATGAGTGGAAGTGCCCTATGCTCTCTACGCTGTGTTTATTACTTGTTTCAGGACACACCGTACTCTTCTCCAGAGTGCCTGTTGGCAATTTACATCCCGCCCATCAGCGTAGTAAGGCTGCCATGTCTCCATGGCCTGTCCTGCTTTTCTGGTTTTTACACTTTGTTCAGCATGGCCCTTTTTACCGAGGGCAAGCGAGACTTCTTTGTAGCGCTGATTTGCCCTTCCGGCTTGCTTGGTTGGCCAAAAAGGGCGTATGCGTTTTTTCCTGAATATATTCAGGAAAAAACGCATACGCCCTTTTTGGCCAAGGGCATCATTGTCAACGTTTTGCCGCTTTTCATGTGCTTTAAAGGCGAGTCGAATCTACCTCCTGAAATCTGTTTCCTGCAAATCTGCCTTGCTTTCAAATCCTCTTCGTTGCCTTCCCTCAATATATTTGTGGACGAGAGTTCTCATTTATAACTCTGCACGTTTGTGAATTGCAGTGCCCCTGAGCTCCATTTGTCTCCTCGCTTTTTTGGGAGCTGGCCGCAAAAGCGCAGGATTGCTTCAGGCCCTATTTTGGTTCTGGGGGGCAGGCTGAGCCTGTGGTTCATTCTTCTTCCTGATGGGAAAATGGAGTGACCTGTGCCTGTCCGAACACCTAGGGCTAGTCTCTCGATGGTTCCCCGTCTTCCCGTTCATCCTCAGGACAAATTGCAACCTGGACGAAACAGGAGGTTAAAGGTGCTGATTCTCCAAGTAGGGAGATGGTTAGTCAAGCGGCTGGAATGGCGAACCCGAGCACAAGGAGAGGAGAAATGAGGTGCGTTTTAGACACCATGCCCGATATCATGGCATACCATCTTCTGGGTTTCCCATGCATGTTTTGATGTAGGAAGATTCCCTTGTACCTGGAGATTTGAGACCCATGGGGTGGGTACCCCGCGGTATTACTTTAAAGTATCTGCATTTGCTCACCCAACCTCACCAATCCTCTGAGCCCCAAGAGTGTCCAGCCTTATGTCTCATCCAGCTGTGGGTCTAGATATGGTCAATCCAGGTTGCATCAGAGACCCTGAACGGATTTTGTAAGAATTTCTCTCTCTTTCACTGTCTTTGCTTTGTGGGTTTTTTAAAGTAATGTATGTTTAGAATGGGGTTTGGCTGCTTTTCCCTGCTGTGTTTATGCCGCTTTACACCCTCTTGATTCACTTGCAGAGAGATATCGATACATAGGTTTTCAGATTCTTACTAGTCAGATATATTCTTGTGTGGTGACTAGGGGGTGTTGAGTCCAGTTCACTGAGCAGGGAGTAGGCCTTGTCTATTACATATTTGGCTTATGGAGCGGTCTCTGAGCTAATTTGAAACCCTTGTTTTATGCATCACCCCACCTCACCTTTCCCGTTAAGCAGCCATAGTGTGTCTTCTAAAGGTGTGACTCTGTTCTGTTTTGTAATTCAGTTCAAGTGTAGCGATTTTGACATTCCCTCTATAAGCGATATCTTTGGATAAGTGTCTTTTTCTGTGTGACTTATTTCACTTAGAATCATCGTACCTAAATCCACTCATCATGCTGCTAACTAGCCTTATGACATTGATTTCATGGCTGAGTGATATTCCATTGTGCCAAGTACCACCATTTGTTTATCCATTTTTCTCTTTCCTGGGATATTGAAGGTGTACCGAAGCGGAGGTTCTTGGAAACAGAGCAGCCGTAAACTTTAGGGTGCCTGTGTCTTGTTGATTTTTAGTTTTCCCCATTTATACACCCATGAGTGGAAGTGCCCTATGCTCTCTACGCTGTGTTTATTACTTGTTTGAGGACACACCGTACTCTTCTCCAGAGTGCCTGTTGGCAATTTACATCCCGCCCATCAGCGTAGTAAGGCTGCCATGTCTCCATGGCCTGTCCTGCTTTTCTGGTTTTTACACTTTTTTCAGCATGGCCCTTTTGACCGAGGGCAAGCGAGACTTCTTTGTAGCGTTGATTTGCACTTCCGGCTTGCTTGGTTGGCCAAAAAGGGCGTATGCGTTTTTTCCTGAATATATTCAGGAAAAAACGCATACGCCCTTTTTGGCCAAGGGCATCATTGTCAACGTTTTGCCGCTTTTCATGTGCTTTAAAGGCGAGTCGAATCTACCTCCTGAAATCTGTTTCCTGCAAATCTGCCTTGCTTTCAAATCCTCTTCGTTGCCTTCCCTCAATATATTTGTGGACGAGAGTTCTCATTTATAACTCTGCACGTTTGTGAATTGCAGTGCCCCTGAGCTCCATTTGTCTCCTCGCTTTTTTGGGATCTGGCCGCAAAAGCGCAGGATTGCTTCAGGCCCTATTTTGGTTCTGGGGGGCAGGCTGAGCCTGTGGTTCATTCTTCTTCCTGATGGGAAAATGGAGTGACCTATGCCTGTCCCAACACCTAGGGCTAGTCTCTCGTTGGTTCCCCGTCTTCCCGTTCATCCTCAGGACAAATTGCAACCTGGACGAAACAGGAGGTTAAAGGTGCTGATTCTCCAAGTAGGGAGATGGTTAGTCAAGCGGCTGGAATGGCGAACCCGAGCACAAGGAGAGGAGAAATGAGGTGCGTTTTAGAAACCATTCCCGATATCATGGCATACCATCTTCTGGGTTTCCCATGCATGTTTTGATGTAGGAAGATTCCCTTGTACCTGGAGATTTGAGACCTATGGGGTGGGTACCCCGCGGTATTACTTTAAAGTATCTGCATTTGCTCACCCAACCTCACCAATCCTCTCAGCCCCAAGAGTGTCCAGCCTTATGTCTCATCCAGCTGTGGGTCTAGATATGGTCAATCCAGGTTGCATCAGGGACCCTGAACGGATTTTGTAAGAATTTCTCTCTCTTTCACTGTCTTTGCTTTGTGGGTTTTTTAAAGTAATGTATGTTTAGAATGGGGTTTGGCTGCTTTTCCCTGCTGTGTTTATGCCGCTTTACACCCTCTTGATTCACTTGCAGAGAGATATCAATACATAGGTTTTCAGATTCATACTAGTCAGATATATTCTTGTGCGGTGACTAGGGGGTGTTGAGTCCAGTTCACTGAGCAGGGAGTAGGCCTTGACTATTAAATATTTGGCTTATGGAGCGGTGTCTGAGCTAATTTCAACCCCTTGTTTTATGCATCACCCCACCTCACCTTTCCGGTTAAGCAGCCATAGTGTGTCTTCTAAAGGTGTGCCTCTGTTCTGTTTTGTAATTCAGTTCAAGTGTAGCGATTTTGACATTCCCTCTATAAGCGATATCTTAGGACAAGTGCCTTTTTCTGTGTGACTTATTTCACTTAGAATCATCGTACCTAAATCCACTCATCATGCTGCTAACTAGCCTTATGACATTGATTTCATGGCTGAGTGATATTCCATTGTGCCAAGTACCACCATTTCTTTATCCATTTTTCTCTTTCCTGGGATATTGAAGGTGTACCGAAGCGGAGGTTCTTGGAAACAGAGCAGCCGTAAACTTTAGGGTGCCTGTGTCTTGTTGATTTTTAGTTTTCCCCATTTATACACCCATGAGTGGAAGTGCCCTATGCTCTCTACGCTGTGTTTATTACTTGTTTCAGGACACACCGTACTCTTCTCCAGAGTGCCTGTTGGCAATTTACATCCCGCCCATCAGCGTAGTATGGCTGCCATGTCTCCATGGCCTGTCCTGCTTTTCTGGTTTTTACACTTTGTTCAGCATGGCCCTTTTGACCGAGGGCAAGCGAGACTTCTTTGTAGCGTTGATTTGCACTTCCGGCTTGCTTGGTTGGCCAAAAAGGGCGTATGCGTTTTTTCCTGAATATATTCAGGAAAAAACGCATACGCCCTTTTTGGCCAAGGGCATCATTGTCAACGTTTTGCCGCTTTTCATGTGCTTTAAAGGCGAGTCGAATCTACCTCCTGAAATCTGTTTCCTGCAAATCTGCCTTGCTTTCAAATCCTCTTCGTTGCCTTCCCTCAATATATTTGTGGACGAGAGTTCTCATTTATAACTCTGCACGTTTGTGAATTGCAGTGCCCCTGAGCTCCATTTGTCTCCTCGCTTTTTTGGGAGCTGGCCGCAAAAGCGCAGGATTGCTTCAGGCCCTATTTTGGTTCTGGGGGGCAGGCTGAGCCTGTGGTTCATTCTTCTTCCTGATGGGAAAATGGAGTGACCTGTGCCTGTCCCAACACCTAGGGCTAGTCTCTCGTTGGTTCCCCGTCTTCCCGTTCATCCTCAGGACAAATTGCAACCTGGACGAAACAGGAGGTTAAAGGTGCTGATTCTCCAAGTAGGGAGATGGTTAGTCAAGCGGCTGGAATGGCGAACCCGAGCACAAGGAGAGGAGAAATGAGGTGCGTTTTAGACACCATGCCCGATATCATGGCATACCATCTTCTGGGTTTCCCATGCATGTTTTGATGTAGGAAGATTCCCTTGTACCTGGAGATTTGAGACCCATGGGGTGGGTACCCCGCGGTATTACTTTAAAGTATCTGCATTTGCTCACCCAACCTCACCAATCCTCTCAGCCCCAAGAGTGTCCAGCCTTATGTCTCATCCAGCTGTGGGTCTAGATATGGTCAATCCAGGTTGCATCAGAGACCCTGAACGGATTTTGTAAGAATTTCTCTCTCTTTCACTGTCCTTGCTTTGTGGGTTTTTTAATGTAATGTATGTTTAGAATGGCGTTTGGCTGCTTTTCCCTGCTGTGTTTATGCCGCTTTACACCCTCTTGATTCACTTGCAGAGAGATATCAATACATAGGTTTTCAGATTCATACTAGTCAGATATATTCTTGTGCGGTGACTAGGGGGTGTTGAGTCCAGTTCACTGAGCAGGGAGTAGGCCTTGTCTATTACATATTTGGCTTATGGAGCGGTGTCTGAGCTAATTTCAAACCCTTGTTTTATGCATCACCCCACCTCACCTTTCCGGTTAAGCAGCCATAGTGTGTCTTCTAAAGGTGTGCCTCTGTTCTGTTTTGTAATTCAGTTCAAGTGTAGCGATTTTGACATTCCCTCTATAAGCGATATCTTAGGACAAGTGCCTTTTTCTGTGTGACTTATTTCACTTAGAATCATCGTACCTAAATCCACTCATCATGCTGCTAACTAGCCTTATGACATTGATTTCATGGCTGAGTGATATTGCATTGTGCCAAGTACCACCATTTCTTTATCCATTTTTCTCTTTCCTGGGATATTGAAGGTGTACCGAAGCGGAGGTTCTTGGAAACAGAGCAGCCGTAAAGTTTGGGGTGCCTGTGTCTTGTTGATTTTTAATTTTCCCAATTTATACGCCCTTGAGTGGAAGTGCCCTATGCTCTCAACGCTGTGTTTATTACTTGTTTCAGGACACACCGTACTCATCTCCAGAGTGCCTGTTGGCAATTTACATCCCGCCCATCAGCGTAGCAAGGCTCCCATGTCTCCATGGCCTGTCCTGCTTTTCTGGTTTTTACACTTTGTTCAGCATGGCCCTTTTCACCGAGGGCAAGCGAGACTTCTTTGTAGCGCTGATTTGCCCTTCCGGCTTGCTTGGTTGGCCAAAAAGGGCGTATGCGTTTTTTCCTGAATATATTCAGGAAAAAACGCATACGCCCTTTTTGGCCAAGGGCATCATTGTCAACCTTTTGCCGCTTTTCATGTGTTTTAAAGGCGAGTCGAATCTACCTCCTGAAATCTGTTTCCTGCAAATCTGCCTTGCTTTCAAATCCTCTTCGTTGCCTTCCCTCAATATATTTTTGGACGAGAGTTCTCATTTATAACTCTGCACGTTTGTGAATTGCAGTGCCCCTGAGCTCCATTTGTCTCCTCGCTTTTTTGGGAGCTGGCCGCAAAAGCGCAGGATTGCTTCAGGCCCTATTTTGGTTCTGGGGGGCAGGCTGAGCCTGTGATTCATTCTTCTTCCTGATGGGAAAATGGAGTGACCTATGCCTGTCCCAACACCTAGGGCTCGTCTCTCGTTGGTTCCCCGTGTTCACGTTCATCCTCAGGACAAATTGCAACCTGTACAATCAGGAGGTTAAAGGTGCTGATTCTCCAAGTAGGGAGATGGTTAGTCAAGCAGCTGGAATGGTGAACCCGTGCACAAGGAGAGGAGAAATGAGGTGCATTTTAGAAACCTTTCCCGATCTCATGGCATACCATCTTCTGGGTTTCCCATGCATGTTTTGATGTAGGAAGATGCCCTTGTAACTGGAGATTTGATACCCATGGGGTGTGTTCCCCGCAGTGTTACTTTAAAGTATCTGCGTTTGCTCACCCAACCTCACCAATCCTCTCAGCCCCAAGAGTGTCCAGCCTTATGTCTCATCCAGCTGTGGGTCTAGATATGGTCAATCCAGGTTGCATCATAGAACCTGAACGGATTTTGTAAGAATTTCTCTCTCTTTCACTGTCTTTGTTTTGTGGGTTTTTTAACGTAATTTATGTTTAGAATTGGGCTTGGCTGCTTTTCCCTGCTGTGTTGATGCCGCTTTACACCCTCTTGATTCACTTGCAGAGAGATATCGATACATAGGTTTTCAGATTCTTACTAGTCAGATATATTCTTGTGTGGTGACTAGGGTGTGTTGAGTCCAGTTCACTGAGCAGGGAGTAGGCCTTGTCTATTACATATTTGGCTTATGGAGCGGTCTCTGAGCTAATTTGAAACCCTTGTTTTATGCATCACCCCACCTCACCTTTCCCGTTACGCAGCCATAGTGTGTCTTCTAAAGGTGTGCCTCTGTTCTGTTTTGTAATTCAGTTCAAGTGTAGCGATTTTGACATTCCCTCTATAAGCGATATCTTAGGATAAGTGCCTTTTTCTGTGTGACTTATTTCACTTAGAATCATCGTACCTAAATCCACTCATCATGCTGCTAACTAGCCTTATGACATTGATTTCATGGCTGAGTGATATTGCATTGTGCCAAGTACCACCATTTCTTTATCCATTTTTCTCTTTCCTGGGATATTGAAGGTGTACCGAAGCGGAGGTTCTTGTAAACAGAGCAGCCGTAAAGTTTGGGGTGCCTGTGTCTTGTTGATTTTTAGTTTTCCCGATTTATACGCCCATGAGTGGAAGTGCCCTATGCTCTCAACGCTGTGTTTATTACTTGTTTCAGGACACACCGTACTCATCTCCAGAGTGCCTGTTGGCAATTTACATCCCGCCCATCAGCGTAGCAAGGCTCCCATGTCTCCATGGCCTGTCCTGCTTTTCTGGTTTTTACACTTTGTTCAGCATGGCCCTTTTGACCGAGGGCAAGCGAGACTTCTTTGTAGCGCTGATTTGCCCTTCCGGCTTGCTTGGTTGGCCAAAAAGGGCGTATGCGTTTTTTCCTGAATATATTCAGGAAAAAACGCATACGCCCTTTTTGGCCAAGGGCATCATTGTCAACGTTTTGCCGCTTTTCATGTGCTTTAAAGGCGAGTCGAATCTACCTCCTGAAATCTGTTTCCTGCAAATCTGCCTTGCTTTCAAATCCTCTTCGTTGCCTTCCCTCAATATATTTGTGGACGAGAGTTCTCATTTATAACTCTGCACGTTTGTGAATTGCAGTGCCCCTGAGCTCCATTTGTCTCCTCGCTTTTTTGGGAGCTGGCCGCAAAAGCGCAGGATTGCTTCAGGCCCTATTTTGGTTCTGGGGGGCAGGCTGAGCCTGTGGTTCATTCTTCTTCCTGATGGGAAAATGGAGTGACCTATGCCTGTCCCAACACCTAGGGCTCGTCTCTCGTTGGTTCCCCGTCTTCACGTTCATCCTCAGGACAAATTGCAACCTGTACAATCAGGAGGTTAAAGGTGCTGATTCTCCAAGTAGGGAGATGGTTAGTCAAGCAGCTGGAAAGGTGAACCCGAGCACAAGGAGAGGAGAAATGAGGTGCATTTTAGAAACCTTTCCCGATCTCATGGCATACCATCTTCTGGGTTTCCCATGCATGTTTTGATGTAGGAAGATGCCCTTGTACCTGGAGATTTGAGACCCATGGGGTGTGTTCCCCGCAGTGTTACTTTAAAGTATCTGCGTTTGATCACCCAACCTCACCAATCCTCTCAGCCCCAAGAGTGTCCAGCCTTATGTCTCATCCAGCTGTGGGTCTAGATATGGTCAATCCAGGTTGCATCAGAGACCCTGAACGGATTTTGTAAGAATTTCTCTCTCTTTCACTGTCTTTGTTTTGTGGGTTTTTTAAAGTAATGTATGTTTAGAATCGGGCTTGGCTGCTTTTCCCTGCTGTGTTGATGCCGCTTTACACCCTCTTGATTCACTTGCAGAGAGATATCGATACATAGGTTTTCAGATTCTTACTAGTCAGATATATTCTTGTGTGATGACTAGGGGGTGTTGAGTCCAGTTCACTGAGCAGGGAGTAGGCCTTGTCTATTACATATTTGGCTTATGGAGCGGTCTCTGAGCTAATTTGAAACCCTTGTTTTATGCATCACCCCACCTCACCTTTCCCGTTAAGCAGCCATAGTGTGTCTTCTAAAGGTGTGACTCTGTTCTGTTTTGTAATTCAGTTCAAGTGTAGCGATTTTGACATTCCCTCTATAAGCGATATCTTAGGATAAGTGTCTTTTTCTGTGTGACTTATTTCACTTAGAATCATCGTACCTAAATCCACTCATCATGCTGCTAACTAGCCTTATGACATTGATTTCATGGCTGAGTGATATTGCATTGTGCCAAGTACCACCATTTCTTTATCCATTTTTCTCTTTCCTGGGATATTGAAGGTGTACCGAAGCGGAGGTTCTTGTAAACAGAGCAGCCGTAAAGTTTGGGGTGCCTGTGTCTTGTTGATTTTTAATTTTCCCAATTTATACGCCCATGAGTGGAAGTGCCCTATGCTCTCAACGCTGTGTTTATTACTTGTTTCAGGACACACTGTACTCATCTCCAGAGTGCCTGTTGGCAATTTACATCCCGCCCATCAGCGTAGCAAGGCTCCCATGTTTCCATGGCCTGTCCTGCTTTTCTGGTTATTACACTTTGTTCAGCATGGCCCTTTTGACCGAGGGCAAGCGAGACTTCTTTGTAGCGCTGATTTGCCCTTCCGGCTTGCTTGGTTGGCCAAAAAGGGCGTATGCGTTTTTTCCTGAATATATTCAGGAAAAAACGCATACGCCCTTTTCGGCCAAGGGCATCATTGTCAACGTTTTGCCGCTTTTCATGTGCTTTAAAGGCGAGTCGAATCTACCTCCTGAAATCTGTTTCCTGCAAATCTGCCTTGCTTTCAAATCCTCTTCGTTGCCTTCCCTCAATATATTTGTGGACGAGAGTTCTCATTTATAACTCTGCACGTTTGTGAATTGCAGTGCCCCTGAGCTCCATTTGTCTCCTCGCTTTTTTGGGAGCTGGCCGCAAAAGCGCAGGATTGCTTCAGGCCCTATTTTGGTTCTGGGGGGCAGGCTGAGCCTGTGGTTCATTCTTCTTCCTGATGGGAAAATGGAGTGACCTGTGCCTGTCCCAACACCTAGGGCTAGTCTCTCGTTGGTTCCCCGTCTTCCCGTTCATCCTCAGGACAAATTGCAACCTGGACGAAACAGGAGGTTAAAGGTGCTGATTCTCCAAGTAGGGAGATGGTTAGTCAAGCGGCTGGAATGGCGAACCCGAGCACAAGGAGAGGAGAAATGAGGTGCGTTTTAGAAACCATTCCCGATATCATGGCATACCATCTTCTGGGTTTCCCATGCATGTTTTGATGTAGGAAGATTCCCTTGTACCTGAAGATTTGAGACCCATGGGGTGGGTACCCCGCGGTATTACTTTAAAGTATCTGCATTTGCTCACCCAACCTCACCAATCCTCTCAGCCCCAAGAGTGTCCAGCCTTATGTCTCATCCAGCTGTGGGTCTAGATATGGTCAATCCAGGTTGCATCAGAGACCCTGAACGGATTTTGTAAGAATTTCTCTCTCTTTCACTGTCTTTGCTTTGTGGGTTTTTTAAAGTAATGTATGTTTAGAATGGGGTTTGGCTGCTTTTCCCTGCTGTGTTTATGCCGCTTTACACCCTCTTGATTCACTTGCAGAGAGATATCAATACATAGGTTTTCAGATTCATACTAGTCAGATATATTCTTGTGCGGTGACTAGGGGGTGTTGAGTCCAGTTCACTGAGCAGGGAGTAGGCCTTGTCTATTACATATTTGGCTTATGGAGCGGTGTCTGAGCTAATTTCAAACCCTTGTTTTATGCATCACCCCACCTCACCTTTCCGGTTAAGCAGCCATAGTGTGTCTTCTAAAGGTGTGCCTCTGTTCTGTTTTGTAATTCAGTTCAAGTGTAGCAATTTTGACATTCCCTCTATAAGCGATATCTTAGGACAAGTGCCTTTTTCTGAGTGACTTATTTCACTTAGAATCATCGTACCTAAATCCACTCATCATGCTGCTAACTAGCCTTATGACATTGATTTCATGGCTGAGTGATATTGCATTGTGCCAAGTACCACCATTTCTTTATCCATTTTTCTCTTTCCTGGGATATTGAAGGTGTACCGAAGCGGAGGTTCTTGGAAACAGAGCAGCCGTAAAGTTTGGGGTGCCTGTGTCTTGTTGATTTTTAATTTTCCCAATTTATACGCCCATGAGTGGAAGTGCCCTATGCTCTCAACGCTGTGTTTATTACTTGTTTCAGGACACACCGTACTCATCTCCAGAGTGCCTGTTGGCAATTTACATCCCGCCCATCAGCGTAGCAAGGCTCCCATGTCTCCATGGCCTGTCCTGCTTTTCTGGTTTTTACACTTTGTTCAGCATGGCCCTTTTGACCGAGGGCAAGCGAGACTTCTTTGTAGCGCTGATTTGCCCTTCCGGCTTGCTTGGTTGGCCAAAAAGGGCGTATGCGTTTTTTCCTGAATATATTCAGGAAAAAACGCATACATCCTTTTTGGCCAAGGGCATCATTGTCAACGTTTTGCCGCTTTTCATGTGCTTTAAAGGCGAGTCGAATCTACCTCCTGAAATCTGTTTCCTGCAAATCTGCCTTGCTTTCAAATCCTCTTCGTTGCCTTCCTTCAATATATTTGTGGACGAGAGTTCTCATTTATAACTCTGCACGTTTGTGAATTGCAGTGCTCCTGAGCTCCATTTGTCTCCTCGCTTTTTTGGGAGCTGGCCGCAAAAGCGCAGGATTGCTTCAGGCCCTATTTTGGTTCTGGGGGGCAGGCTGAGCCTGTGGTTCATTCTTCTTCCTGATGGGAAAATGGAGTGACCTATGCCTGTCCCAACACCTAGGGCTCGTCTCTCGTTGGTTCCCCGTCTTCACGTTCATCCTCAGGACAAATTGCAACCTGTACAATCAGGAGGTTAAAGGTGCTGATTCTCCAAGTAGGGAGATGGTTAGTCAAGCAGCTGGAAAGGTGAACCCGAGCACAAGGAGAGGAGAAATGAGGTGCATTTTAGAAACCTTTCCCGATCTCATGGCATACCATCTTCTGGGTTTCCCATGCATGTTTTGATGTAGGAAGATGCCCTTGTACCTGGAGATTTGAGACCCATGGGGTGTGTTCCCCGCAGTGTTACTTTAAAGTATCTGCGTTTGATCACCCAACCTCACCAATCCTCTCAGCCCCAAGAGTGTCCAGCCTTATGTCTCATCCAGCTGTGGGTCTAGATATGGTCAATCCAGGTTGCATCAGAGACCCTGAACGGATTTTGTAAGAATTTCTCTCTCTTTCACTGTCTTTGTTTTGTGGGTTTTTTAAAGTAATGTATGTTTAGAATCGGGCTTGGCTGCTTTTCCCTGCTGTGTTGATGCCGCTTTACACCCTCTTGATTCACTTGCAGAGAGATATCGATACATAGGTTTTCAGATTCTTACTAGTCAGATATATTCTTGTGTGGTGACTAGGGTGTGTTGAGTCCAGTTCACTGAGCAGGGAGTAGGCCTTGTCTATTACATATTTGGCTTATGGAGCGGTCTCTGAGCTAATTTGAAACCCTTGTTTTATGCATCACCCCACCTCACCTTTCCCGTTAAGCAGCCATAGTGTGTCTTCTAAAGGTGTGACTCTGTTCTGTTTTGTAATTCAGTTCAAGTGTAGCGATTTTGACATTCCCTCTATAAGCGATATCTTAGGATAAGTGTCTTTTTCTGTGTGACTTATTTCACTTAGAATCATCGTACCTAAATCCACTCATCATGCTGCTAACTAGCCTTATGACATTGATTTCATGGCTGAGTGATATTCCATTGTGCCAAGTACCACCATTTCTTTATCCATTTTTCTCTTTCCTGGGATATTGAAGGTGTACCGAAGCGGAGGTTCTTGGAAACAGAGCAGCCGTAAACTTTAGGGTGCCTGTGTCTTGTTGATTTTTAGATTTCCCAATTTATACGCCCATGAGTGGAAGTGCCCTATGCTCTCTACGCTGTGTTTATTACTTGTTTCAGGACACACCGTACTCTTCTCCAGAGTGCCTGTTGGCAATTTACATCCCGCCCATCAGCGTAGTAAGGCTGCCATGTCTCCATGGCCTGTCCTGCTTTTCTGGTTTTTACACTTTGTTCAGCATGGCCCTTTTGACCGAGGGCAAGCGAGACTTCTTTGTAGCGTTGATTTGCACTTCCGGCTTGCTTGGTTGGCCAAAAAGGGCGTATGCGTTTTTTCCTGAATATATTCAGGAAAAAACGCATACGCCCTTTTTGGCCAAGGGCATCATTGTCAACGTTTTGCCGCTTTTCATGTGCTTTAAAGGCGAGTCGAATCTACCTCCTGAAATCTGTTTCCTGCAAATCTGCCTTGCTTTCAAATCCTCTTCGTTGCCTTCCCTCAATATATTTGTGGACGAGAGTTCTCATTTATAACTCTGCACGTTTGTGAATTGCAGTGCCCCTGAGCTCCATTTGTCTCCTCGCTTTTTTGGGAGCTGGCCGCAAAAGCGCAGGATTGCTTCAGGCCCTATTTTGGTTCTGGGGGGCAGGCTGAGCCTGTGGTTCATTCTTCTTCCTGATGGGAAAATGGAGTGACCTGTGCCTGTCCCAACACCTAGGGCTAGTCTCTCGTTGGTTCCCCGTCTTCCCGTTCATCCTCAGGACAAATTGCAACCTGGACGAAACAGGAGGTTAAAGGTGCTGATTCTCCAAGTAGGGAGATGGTTAGTCAAGCGGCTGGAATGGCGAACCCGAGCACAAGGAGAGGAGAAATGAGGTGCGTTTTAGAAACCTTTCCCGATCTCACGGCATACCATATTCTGGGTTTCCCATGCATGTTTTGATGTAGGAAGATTCCCTTGTACCTGGAGATTTGAGACCCATGGGGTGGGTACCCCGCGGTATTACTTTAAAGTATCTGCATTTGCTCACCCAACCTCACCAATCCTCTCAGCCCCAAGAGTGTCCAGCCTTATGTCTCATCCAGCTGTGGGTCTAGATATGGTCAATCCAGGTTGCATCAGAGACCCTGAACGGATTTTGTAAGAATTTCTCTCTCTTTCACTGTCTTTGCTTTGTGGGTTTTTTAAAGTAATGTATGTTTAGAATGGGGTTTGGCTGCTTTTCCCTGCTGTGTTTATGCCGCTTTACACCCTCTTGATTCACTTGCAGAGAGATATCAATACATAGGTTTTCAGATTCATACTAGTCAGATATATTCTTGTGCGGTGACTAGGGTGTGTTGAGTCCAGTTCACTGAGCAGGGAGTAGGCCTTGTCTATTACATATTTGGCTTATGGAGTGGTGTCTGAGCTAATTTCAAACCCTTGTTTTATGCATCACCCCACCTCACCTTTCCGGTTAAGCAGCCATAGTGTGTCTTCTAAAGGTGTGCCTCTGTTCTGTTTTGTAATTCAGTTCAAGTGTAGCGATTTTGACATTCCCTCTATAAGCGATATCTTAGGATAAGTGTCTTTTTCTGTGTGACTTATTTCACTTAGAATCATCGTACCTAAATCCACTCATCATGCTGCTAACTAGCCTTATGACATTGATTTCATGGCTGAGTGATATTCCATTGTGCCAAGTACCACCATTTGTTTATCCATTTTTCTCTTTCCTGGGATATTGAAGGTGTACCGATGTGGAGGTTCTTGGAAACCGAGCAGCCGTAAAGTTTGGGGTGCCTGTGTCTTGTTGATTTTTAGTTTTCCCAATTTATACGCCCATGAGTGGAAGTGCCCTATGCTCTCAACGCTGTGTTTATTACTTGTTTCAGGACACACCGTACTCATCTCCAGAGTGCCTGTTGGCAATTTACATCCCGCCCATCAGCGTAGCAAGGCTCCCATGTCTCCATGGCCTGTCCTGCTTTTCTGGTTTTTACACTTTGTTCAGCATGGCCCTTTTGACCGAGGGCAAGCGAGACTTCTTTGTAGCGCTGATTTGCCCTTCCGGCTTGCTTGGTTGGCCAAAAAGGGCGTATGCGTTTTTTCCTGAATATATTCAGGAAAAAACGCATACGCCCTTTTTGGCCAAGGGCATCATTGTCAACGTTTTGCCGCTTTTCATGTGCTTTAAAGGCGAGTCGAATCTACCTCCTGAAATCTGTTTCCTGCAAATCTGCCTTGCTTTCAAATCCTCTTCGTTGCCTTCCTTCAATATATTTGTGGACGAGAGTTCTCATTTATAACTCTGCACGTTTGTGAATTGCAGTGCCCCTGAGCTCCATTTGTCTCCTCGCTTTTTTGGGAGCTGGCCGCAAAAGCGCAGGATTGCTTCAGGCCCTATTTTGGTTCTGGGGGGCAGGCTGAGCCTGTGGTTCATTCTTCTTCCTGATGGGAAAATGGAGTGACCTATGCCTGTCCCAACACCTAGGGCTCGTCTCTCGTTGGTTCCCCGTCTTCACGTTCATCCTCAGGACAAATTGCAACCTGTACAATCAGGAGGTTAAAGGTGCTGATTCTCCAAGTAGGGAGATGGTTAGTCAAGCAGCTGGAATGGTGAACCCGAGCACAAGGAGAGGAGAAATGAGGTGCATTTTAGAAACCTTTCCCGATCTCATGGCATACCGTCTTCTGGGTTTCCCATGCATGTTTTGATGTAGGAAGATGCCCTTGTACCTGGAGATTTGATACCCATGGGGTGTGTTCCCCGCCGTGTTACTTTAAAGTACCTGCGTTTGCTCACCCAACTTCACCAATCCTCCCAGCCCCAAGAGTGTCCAGCCTTATGTCTCATCCAGCTGTGGGTCTAGATATGGTCAATCCAGGTTGCATCATAGACCCTGAACGGATTTTGTAAGAATTTCTCTCTCTTTCACTGTCTTTGTTTTGTGGGTTTTTTTAAGTAATTTATGTTTAGAATCGGGCTTGGCTGCTTTTCCCTGCTGTGTTGATGCCGCTTTACACCCTCTTGATTCACTTGCAGAGAGATATCGATACATAGGTTTTCAGATTCTTACTAGTCAGATATATTCTTGTGTGGTGACTAGGGTGTGTTGAGTCCAGTTCACTGAGCAGGGAGTAGGCCTTGTCTATTACATATTTGGCTTATGGAGCGGTCTCTGAGCTAATTTGAAACCCTTGTTTTATGCATCACCCCACCTCACCTTTCCCGTTAAGCAGCCATAGTGTGTCTTCTAAAGGTGTGACTCTGTTCTGTTTTGTAATTCAGTTCAAGTGTAGCGATTTTGACATTCCCTCTCTAAGCGATATCTTAGGATAAGTGTCTTCTTCTGTGTGACTTATTTCACTTAGAATCATCGTACCTAAATCCACTCATCATGCTGCTAACTAGCCTTATGACATTGATTTCATGGCTGAGTGATATTCCATTGTGCCAAGTACCACCATTTCTTTATCCATTTTTCTCTTTCCTGGGATATTGAAGGTGTACCGAAGCGGAGGTTCTTGGAAACAGAGCAGCCGTAAACTTTAGGGTGCCTGTGTCTTGTTGATTTTTAGTTTTCCCAATTTATACGCCCATGAGTGGAAGTGCCCTATGCTCTCTACGCTGTGTTTATTACTTGTTTCAGGACACACCGTACTCTTCTCCAGAGTGCCTGTTGGCAATTTACATCCCGCCCATCAGCGTAGTAAGGCTGCCATGTCTCCATGGCCTGTCCTGCTTTTCTGGTTTTTACACTTTGTTCAGCATTGCCCTTTTGACCGAGGGCAAGCGAGACTTCTTTGTAGCGTTGATTTGCACTTCCGGCTTGCTTGGTTGGCCAAAAAGGGCGTATGCGTTTTTTCCTGAATATATTCAGGAAAAAACGCATACGCCCTTTTTGGCCAAGGGCATCATTGTCAACGTTTTGCCGCTTTTCATGTGCTTTAAAGGCGAGTCGAATCTACCTCCTGAAATCTGTTTCCTGCAAATCTGCCTTGCTTTCAAATCCTCTTCGTTGCCTTCCCTCAATATATTTGTGGACGAGAGTTCTCATTTATAACTCTGCACGTTTGTGAATGGCAGTGCCCCTGAGCTCCATTTGTCTCCTCGCTTTTTTGGGAGCTGGCCGCAAAAGCGCAGGATTGCTTCAGGCCCTATTTTGGTTCTGGGGGGCAGGCTGAGCCTGTGGTTCATTCTTCTTCCTGATGGGAAAATGGAGTGACCTGTGCCTGTCCCAACACCTAGGGCTAGTCTTTCGTTGGTTCCCCGTCTTCCCCTTCATCCTCAGGACAAATTGCAACCTGGACGAAACAGGAGGTTAAAGGTGCTGATTCTCCAAGTAGGGAGATGGTTAGTCAAGCAGCTGGAATGGCGAACCCGAGCACAAGGAGAGGAGAAATGAGGTGCGTTTTAGAAACCTTTCCCGATCTCATGGCATACCATCTTCTGGGTTTCCCATGCATGTTTTGATGTAGGAAGATTCCCTTGTACCTGGAGATTTGAGACCCATGGGGTGGGTACCCCGCGGTATTACTTTAAAGTATCTGCATTTGCTCACCCAACCTCACCAATCCTCTCAGCCCCAAGAGTGTCCAGCCTTATGTCTCATCCAGCTGTGGGTCTAGATATGGTCAATCCAGGTTGCATCAGAGACCCTGAACGGATTTTGTAAGAATTTCTCTCTCTTTCACTGTCTTTGCTTTGTGGGTTTTTTAAAGTAATGTATGTTTAGAATGGGGTTTGGCTGCTATTCCCTGCTGTGTTTATGCCGCTTTACACCCTCTTGATTCACTTGCAGAGAGATATCAATACATAGGTTTTCAGATTCATACTAGTCAGATATATTCTTGTGCGGTGACTAGGGGGTGTTGAGTCCAGTTCACTGAGCAGGGAGTAGGCCTTGTCTATTACATATTTGGCTTATGGAGCGGTGTCTGAGCTAATTTCAAACCCTTGTTTTATGCATCACCCCACCTCACCTTTCCGGTTAAGCAGCCATAGTGTGTCTTCTAAAGGTGTGCCTCTGTTCTGTTTTGTAATTCAGTTCAAGTGTAGCGATTTTGACATTCCCTCTATAAGCGATATCTTAGGATAAGTGCCTTTTTCTGTGTGACTTATTTCACTTAGAATCATCGTACCTAAATCCACTCATCATGCTGCTAACTAGCCTTATGACATTGATTTCATGGCTGAGTGATATTGCATTGTGCCAAGTACCACCATTTCTTTATCCATTTTTCTCTTTCCTGGGATATTGAAGGTGTACCGAAGCGGAGGTTCTTGGAAACAGAGCAGCCGTAAAGTTTGAGGTGCCTGTGTCTTGTTGATTTTTAGTTTTCCCAATTTATACGCCCATGAGTGGAAGTGCCCTATGCTCTCAACGCTGTGTTTATTACTTGTTTCAGGACACACCGTACTCATCTCCAGAGTGCCTGTTGGCAATTTACATCCCGCCCATCAGCGTAGCAAGGCTCCCATGTCTCCATGGCCTGTCCTGCTTTTCTGGTTTTTACACTTTGTTCAGCATGGCCCTTTTGACCGAGGGCAAGCGAGACTTCTTTGTAGCGCTGATTTGCCCTTCCGGCTTGCTTGGTTGGCCAAAAAGGGCGTATGCGTTTTTTCCTGAATATATTCAGGAAAAAACGCATACGCCCTTTTTGGCCAAGGGCATCATTGTCAACGTTTTGCCGCTTTTCATGTGCTTTAAAGGCGAGGCGAATCTACCTCCTGAAATCTGTTTCCTGCAAATCTGCCTTGCTTTCAAATCCTCTTCGTTGCCTTCCCTCAATATATTTGTGGACGAGAGTTCTCATTTATAACTCTGCACATTTGTGAATTGCAGTGCCCCTGAGCTCCATTTGGCTCCTCGCTTTTTTGGGAGCTGGCCGCAAAAGCGCAGGATTGCTTCAGGCCCTATTTTGGTTCTGGGGGGCAGGCTGAGCCTGTGGTTCATTCTTCTTCCTGATGGGAAAATGGAGTGACCTATGCTTGTCCCAACACCTAGGGCTCGTCTCTCGTTGGTTCCCCGTCTTCCCGTTCATCCTCAGGACAAATTGCAACCTGTACAATCAGGAGGTTAAAGGTGCTGATTCTCCAAGTAGGGAGATGGTTAGTCAAGCAGCTGGAATGGTGAACCCGAGCACAAGGAGAGGAGAAATGAGGTGCATTTTAGAAATCTTTCCCGATCTCATGGCATACCATCTTCTGGGTTTCCCATGCATGTTTTGATGTAGGAAGATGCCCTTGTACCTGGAGATTTGAGACCCATTGGGTGTGTTCCCCGCAGTGTTACTTTAAAGTATCTGCGTTTGCTCACCCAACCTCACCAATCCTCTCAGCCCCAAGAGTGTCCAGCCTTATGTCTCATCCAGCTGTGGGTCTAGATATGGTCAATCCAGGTTGCATCATAGACCCTGAACGGATTTTGTAAGAATTTCTCTCTCTTTCACTGTCTTTGTTTTGTGGGTTTTTTAAAGTAATTTATGTTTAGAATCGGGCTTGGCTGCTTTTCCCTGCTGTGTTGATGCCGCTTTACACCCTCTTGATTCACTTGCAGAGAGATATCGATACATAGGTTTTCAGATTCTTACTAGTCAGATATATTCTTGTGTGGTGACTAGGGTGTGTTGAGTCCAGTTCACTGAGCAGGGAGTAGGCCTTGACTATTAAATATTTGGCTTATGGAGCGGTCTCTGAGCTAATTTGAAACCCTTGTTTTATGCATCACCCCACCTCACCTTTCCCGTTAAGCAGCCATAGTGTGTCTTCTAAAGGTGTGACTCTGTTCTGTTTTGTAATTCAGTTCAAGTGTAGCGATTTTGACATTCCCTCTCTAAGCGATATCTCAGGATATGTATCTTTTTCTGTGTGACTTATTTCACTTAGAATCATCGTACCTAAATCCACTCATCATGCTGCTAACTAGCCTTATGACATTGATTTCATGGCTGAGTGATATTCCATTGTGCCAAGTACCACCATTTCTTTATCCATTTTTCTCTTTCCTGGGATATTGAAGGTGTACCGAAGCGGAGGTTCTTGTAAACAGAGCAGCCGTAAACTTTAGGGTGCCTGTGTCTTGTTGATTTTTAGTTTTCCCCATTTATACACCCATGAGTGGAAGTGCCCTATGCTCTCTACGCTGTGTTTATTACTTGTTTGAGGACACACCGTACTCTTCTCCAGAGTGCCTGTTGGCAATTTACATCCCGCCCATCAGCGTAGTAAGGCTGCCATGTCTCCATGGCCTGTCCTGCTTTTCTGGTTTTTACACTTTGTTCAGCATGGCCCTTTTGACCGAGGGCAAGCGAGACTTCTTTGTAGCGTTGATTTGCACTTCCGGCTTGCTTGGTTGGCCAAAAAGGGCGTATGCGTTTTTTCCTGAATATATTCAGGAAAAAACGCATACGCCCTTTTTGGCCAAGGGCATCATTGTCAACGTTTTGCCGCTTTTCATGTGCTTTAAAGGCGAGTCGAATCTACCTCCTGAAATCTGTTTCCTGCAAATCTGCCTTGCTTTCAAATCCTCTTCGTTGCCTTCCCTCAATATATTTGTGGACGAGAGTTCTCATTTATAACTCTGCACGTTTGTGAATTGCAGTGCCCCTGAGCTCCATTTGTCTCCTCGCTTTTTTGGGAGCTGGCCGCAAAAGCGCAGGATTGCTTCAGGCCCTATTTTGGTTCTGGGGGGCAGGCTGAGCCTGTGGTTCATTCTTCTTCCTGATGGGAAAATGGAGTGACCTGTGCCTGTCCCAACACCTAGGGCTAGTCTCTCGTTGGTTCCCCGTCTTCCCGTTCATCCTCAGGACAAATTGCAACCTGGACGAAACAGGAGGTTAAAGGTGCTGATTCTCCAAGTAGGGAGATGGTTAGTCAAGCGGCTGGAATGGCGAACCCGAGCACAAGGAGAGGAGAAATGAGGTGCGTTTTAGAAACCATTCCCGATATCATGGCATACCATCTTCTGGGTTTCCCATGCATGTTTTGATGTAGGAAGATTCCCTTGTACCTGGAGATTTGAGACCCATGGGGTGGGTACCCCGCGGTATTACTTTAAAGTATCTGCATTTGCTCACCCAACCTCACCAATCCTCTCAGCCCCAAGAGTGTCCAGCCTTATGTCTCATCCAGCTGTGGGTCTAGATATGGTCAATCCAGGTTGCATCAGAGACCCTGAACGGATTTTGTAAGAATTTCTCTCTCTTTCACTGTCTTTGCTTTGTGGGTTTTTTAAAGTAATGTATGTTTAGAATGGGGTTTGGCTGCTTTTCCCTGCTGTGTTTATGCCGCTTTACACCCTCTTGATTCACTTGCAGAGAGATATCAATACATAGGTTTTCAGATTCATACTAGTCAGATATATTCTTGTGCGGTGACTAGGGGGTGTTGAGTCCAGTTCACTGAGCAGGGAGTAGGCCTTGTCTATTACATATTTGGCTTATGGAGCGGTGTCTGAGCTAATTTCAAACCCTTGTTTTATGCATCACCCCACCTCACCTTTCCGGTTAAGCAGCCATAGTGTGTCTTCTAAAGGTGTGCCTCTGTTCTGTTTTGTAATTCAGTTCAAGTGTAGCGATTTTGACATTCCCTCTATAAGCGATATCTTAGGACAAGTGCCTTTTTCTGTGTGACTTATTTCACTTAGAATCATCGTACCTAAATCCACTCATCATGCTGCTAACTAGCCTTATGACATTGATTTCATGGCTGAGTGATATTCCATTGTGCCAAGTACCACCATTTCTTTATCCATTTTTCTCTTTCCTGGGATATTGAAGGTGTACCGAAGCGGAGGTTCTTTTAAACAGAGCAGCCGTAAACTTTAGGGTGCCTGTGTCTTGTTGATTTTTAGTTTTCCCCATTTATACACCCATGAGTGGAAGTGCCCTATGCTCTCTACGCTGTGTTTATTACTTGTTTCAGGACACACCGTACTCTTCTCCAGAGTGCCTGTTGGCAATTTACATCCCGCCCATCAGCGTAGTAAGGCTGCCATGTCTCCATGGCCTGTCCTGCTTTTCTGGTTTTTACACTTTGTTCAGCATGGCCCTTTTGACCGAGGGCAAGCGAGACTTCTTTGTAGCGCTGATTTGCCCTTCCGGCTTGCTTGGTTGGCCAAAAAGGGCGTATGCGTTTTTTCCTGAATATATTCAGGAAAAAACGCATACGCCCTTTTTGGCCAAGGGCATCATTGTCAACGTTTTGCCGCTTTTCATGTGCTTTAAAGGCGAGTCGAATCTACCTCCTGAAATCTGTTTCCTGCAAATCTGCCTTGCTTTCAAATCCTCTTCGTTGCCTTCCCTCAATATATTTGTGGACGAGAGTTCTCATTTATAACTCTGCACGTTTGTGAATTGCAGTGCCCCTGAGCTCCATTTGTCTCCTCGCTTTTTTGGGAGCTGGCCGCAAAAGCGCAGGATTGCTTCAGGCCCTATTTTGGTTCTGGGGGGCAGGCTGAGCCTGTGGTTCATTCTTCTTCCTGATGGGAAAATGGAGTGACCTGTGCCTGTCCGAACACCTAGGGCTAGTCTCTCGATGGTTCCCCGTCTTCCCGTTCATCCTCAGGACAAATTGCAACCTGGACGAAACAGGAGGTTAAAGGTGCTGATTCTCCAAGTAGGGAGATGGTTAGTCAAGCGGCTGGAATGGCGAACCCGAGCACAAGGAGAGGAGAAATGAGGTGCGTTTTAGACACCATGCCCGATATCATGGCATACCATCTTCTGGGTTTCCCATGCATGTTTTGATGTAGGAAGATTCCCTTGTACCTGGAGATTTGAGACCCATGGGGTGGGTACCCCGCGGTATTACTTTAAAGTATCTGCATTTGCTCACCCAACCTCACCAATCCTCTCAGCCCCAAGAGTGTCCAGCCTTATGTCTCATCCAGCTGTGGGTCTAGATATGGTCAATCCAGGTTGCATCAGAGACCCTGAACGGATTTTGTAAGAATTTCTCTCTCTTTCACTGTCTTTGCTTTGTGGGTTTTTTAAAGTAATGTATGTTTAGAATGGGGTTTGGCTGCTTTTCCCTGCTGTGTTTATGCCGCTTTACACCCTCTTGATTCACTTGCAGAGAGATATCGATACATAGGTTTTCAGATTCTTACTAGTCAGATATATTCTTGTGTGGTGACTAGGGGGTGTTGAGTCCAGTTCACTGAGCAGGGAGTAGGCCTTGTCTATTACATATTTGGCTTATGGAGCGGTCTCTGAGCTAATTTGAAACCCTTGTTTTATGCATCACCCCACCTCACCTTTCCCGTTAAGCAGCCATAGTGTGTCTTCTAAAGGTGTGACTCTGTTCTGTTTTGTAATTCAGTTCAAGTGTAGCGATTTTGACATTCCCTCTATAAGCGATATCTTTGGATAAGTGTCTTTTTCTGTGTGACTTATTTCACTTAGAATCATCGTACCTAAATCCACTCATCATGCTGCTAACTAGCCTTATGACATTGATTTCATGGCTGAGTGATATTCCATTGTGCCAAGTACCACCATTTCTTTATCCATTTTTCTCTTTCCTGGGATATTGAAGGTGTACCGAAGCGGAGGTTCTTGGAAACAGAGCAGCCGTAAACTTTAGGGTGCCTGTGTCTTGTTGATTTTTAGTTTTCCCAATTTATACACCCATGAGTGGAAGTGCCCTATGCTCTCTACGCTGTGTTTATTACTTGTTTCAGGACACACCGTACTCTTCTCCAGAGTGCCTGTTGGCAATTTACATCCCGCCCATCAGCGTAGTAAGGCTGCCATGTCTCCATGGCCTGTCCTGCTTTTCTGGTTTTTACACTTTGTTCAGCATGGCCCTTTTGACCGAGGGCAAGCGAGACTTCTTTGTAGCGTTGATTTGCACTTCCGGCTTGCTTGGTTGGCCAAAAAGGGCGTATGCGTTTTTTCCTGAATATATTCAGGAAAAAACGCATACGCCCTTTTTGGCCAAGGGCATCATTGTCAACGTTTTGCCGCTTTTCATGTGCTTTAAAGGCGAGTCGAATCTACCTCCTGAAATCTGTTTCCTGCAAATCTGCCTTGCTTTCAAATCCTCTTCGTTGCCTTCCCTCAATATATTTGTGGACGAGAGTTCTCATTTATAACTCTGCACGTTTGTGAATTGCAGTGCCCCTGAGCTCCATTTGTCTCCTCGCTTTTTTGGGATCTGGCCGCAAAAGCGCAGGATTGCTTCAGGCCCTATTTTGGTTCTGGGGGGCAGGCTGAGCCTGTGGTTCATTCTTCTTCCTGATGGGAAAATGGAGTGACCTATGCCTGTCCCAACACCTAGGGCTAGTCTCTCGTTGGTTCCCCGTCTTCCCGTTCATCCTCAGGACAAATTGCAACCTGGACGAAACAGGAGGTTAAAGGTGCTGATTCTCCAAGTAGGGAGATGGTTAGTCAAGCGGCTGGAATGGCGAACCCGAGCACAAGGAGAGGAGAAATGAGGTGCGTTTTAGAAACCATTCCCGATATCATGGCATACCATCTTCTGGGTTTCCCATGCATGTTTTGATGTAGGAAGATTCCCTTGTACCTGGAGATTTGAGACCCATGGGGTGGGTACCCCGCGGTATTACTTTAAAGTATCTGCATTTGCTCACCCAACCTCACCAATCCTCTCAGCCCCAAGAGTGTCCAGCCTTATGTCTCATCCAGCTGTGGGTCTAGATATGGTCAATCCAGGTTGCATCAGAGACCCTGAACGGATTTTGTAAGAATTTCTCTCTCTTTCACTGTCTTTGCTTTGTGGGTTTTTTAAAGTAATGTATGTTTAGAATGGGGTTTGGCTGCTTTTCCCTGCTGTGTTTATGCCGCTTTACACCCTCTTGATTCACTTGCAGAGAGATATCAATACATAGGTTTTCAGATTCATACTAGTCAGATATATTCTTGTGCGGTGACTAGGGGGTGTTGAGTCCAGTTCACTGAGCAGGGAGTAGGCCTTGACTATTAAATATTTGGCTTATGGAGCGGTGTCTGAGCTAATTTCAACCCCTTGTTTTATGCATCACCCCACCTCACCTTTCCGGTTAAGCAGCCATAGTGTGTCTTCTAAAGGTGTGCCTCTGTTCTGTTTTGTAATTCAGTTCAAGTGTAGCGATTTTGACATTCCCTCTATAAGCGATATCTTAGGACAAGTGCCTTTTTCTGTGTGACTTATTTCACTTAGAATCATCGTACCTAAATCCACTCATCATGCTGCTAACTAGCCTTATGACATTGATTTCATGGCTGAGTGATATTCCATTGTGCCAAGTACCACCATTTCTTTATCCATTTTTCTCTTTCCTGGGATATTGAAGGTGTACCGAAGCGGAGGTTCCTGGAAACAGAGCAGCCGTAAACTTTAGGGTGCCTGTGTCTTGTTGATTTTTAGTTTTCCCCATTTATACACCCATGAGTGGAAGTGCCCTATGCTCTCTACGCTGTGTTTATTACTTGTTTCAGGACACACCGTACTCTTCTCCAGAGTGCCTGTTGGCAATTTACATCCCGCCCATCAGCGTAGTATGGCTGCCATGTCTCCATGGCCTGTCCTGCTTTTCTGGTTTTTACACTTTGTTCAGCATGGCCCTTTTGACCGAGGGCAAGCGAGACTTCTTTGTAGCGTTGATTTGCACTTCCGGCTTGCTTGGTTGGCCAAAAAGGGCGTATGCGTTTTTTCCTGAATATATTCAGGAAAAAACGCATACGCCCTTTTTGGCCAAGGGCATCATTGTCAACGTTTTGCCGCTTTTCATGTGCTTTAAAGGCGAGTCGAATCTACCTCCTGAAATCTGTTTCCTGCAAATCTGCCTTGCTTTCAAATCCTCTTCGTTGACTTCCCTCAATATATTTGTGGACGAGAGTTCTCATTTATAACTCTGCACGTTTGTGAATTGCAGTGCCCCTGAGCTCCATTTGTCTCCTCGCTTTTTTGGGAGCTGGCCGCAAAAGCGCAGGATTGCTTCAGGCCCTATTTTGGTTCTGGGGGGCAGGCTGAGCCTGTGGTTCATTCTTCTTCCTGATGGGAAAATGGAGTGACCTGTGCCTGTCCCAACACCTAGGGCTAGTCTCTCGTTGGTTCCCCGTCTTCCCGTTCATCCTCAGGACAAATTGCAACCTGGACGAAACAGGAGGTTAAAGGTGCTGATTCTCCAAGTAGGGAGATGGTTAGTCAAGCGGCTGGAATGGCGAACCCGAGCACAAGGAGAGGAGAAATGAGGTGCGTTTTAGAAACCATTCCCGATATCATGGCATACCATCTTCTGGGTTTCCCATGCATGTTTTGATGTAGGAAGATTCCCTTGTACCTGGAGATTTGAGACCCATGGGGTGGGTACCCCGCGGTATTACTTTAAAGTATCTGCATTTGCTCACCCAACCTCACCAATCCTCTCAGCCCCAAGAGTGTCCAGCCTTATGTCTCATCCAGCTGTGGGTCTAGATATGGTCAATCCAGGTTGCATCAGAGACCCTGAACGGATTTTGTAAGAATTTCTCTCTCTTTCACTGTCTTTGCTTTGTGGGTTTTTTAAAGTAATGTATGTTTAGAATGGCGTTTGGCTGCTTTTCCCTGCTGTGTTTATGCCGCTTTACACCCTCTTGATTCACTTGCAGAGAGATATCAATACATAGGTTTTCAGATTCATACTAGTCAGATATATTCTTGTGCGGTGACTAGGGGGTGTTGAGTCCAGTTCACTGAGCAGGGAGTAGGCCTTGTCTATTACATATTTGGCTTATGGAGCGGTGTCTGAGCTAATTTCAAACCCTTGTTTTATGCATCACCCCACCTCACCTTTCCGGTTAAGCAGCCATAGTGTGTCTTCTAAAGGTGTGCCTCTGTTCTGTTTTGTAATTCAGTTCAAGTGTAGCGATTTTGACATTCCCTCTATAAGCGATATCTTAGGACAAGTGCCTTTTTCTGTGTGACTTATTTCACTTAGAATCATCGTACCTAAATCCACTCATCATGCTGCTAACTAGCCTTATGACATTGATTTCATGGCTGAGTGATATTGCATTGTGCCAAGTACCACCATTTCTTTATCCATTTTTCTCTTTCCTGGGATATTGAAGGTGTACCGAAGCGGAGGTTCTTGTAAACAGAGCAGCCGTAAAGTTTGGGGTGCCTGTGTCTTGTTGATTTTTAATTTTCCCAATTTATACGCCCATGAGTGGAAGTGCCCTATGCTCTCAACGCTGTGTTTATTACTTGTTTCAGGACACACCGTACTCATCTCCAGAGTGCCTGTTGGCAATTTACATCCCGCCCATCAGCGTAGCAAGGCTCCCATGTCTCCATGGCCTGTCCTGCTTTTCTGGTTTTTACACTTTGTTCAGCATGGCCCTTTTCACCGAGGGCAAGCGAGACTTCTTTGTAGCGCTGATTTGCCCTTCCGGCTTGCTTGGTTGGCCAAAAAGGGCGTATGCGTTTTTTCCTGAATATATTCAGGAAAAAACGCATACGCCCTTTTTGGCCAAGGGCATCATTGTCAACCTTTTGCCGCTTTTCATGTGTTTTAAAGGCGAGTCGAATCTACCTCCTGAAATCTGTTTCCTGCAAATCTGCCTTGCTTTCAAATCCTCTTCGTTGCCTTCCCTCAATATATTTTTGGACGAGAGTTCTCATTTATAACTCTGCACGTTTGTGAATTGCAGTGCCCCTGAGCTCCATTTGTCTCCTCGCTTTTTTGGGAGCTGGCCGCAAAAGCGCAGGATTGCTTCAGGCCCTATTTTGGTTCTGGGGGGCAGGCTGAGCCTGTGATTCATTCTTCTTCCTGATGGGAAAATGGAGTGACCTATGCCTGTCCCAACACCTAGGGCTCGTCTCTCGTTGGTTCCCCGTGTTCACGTTCATCCTCAGGACAAATTGCAACCTGTACAATCAGGAGGTTAAAGGTGCTGATTCTCCAAGTAGGGAGATGGTTAGTCAAGCAGCTGGAATGGTGAACCCGTGCACAAGGAGAGGAGAAATGAGGTGCATTTTAGAAACCTTTCCCGATCTCATGGCATACCATCTTCTGGGTTTCCCATGCATGTTTTGATGTAGGAAGATGCCCTTGTAACTGGAGATTTGATACCCATGGGGTGTGTTCCCCGCAGTGTTACTTTAAAGTATCTGCGTTTGCTCACCCAACCTCACCAATCCTCTCAGCCCCAAGAGTGTCCAGCCTTATGTCTCATCCAGCTGTGGGTCTAGATATGGTCAATCCAGGTTGCATCATAGAACCTGAACGGATTTTGTAAGAATTTCTCTCTCTTTCACTGTCTTTGTTTTGTGGGTTTTTTAACGTAATTTATGTTTAGAATCGGGCTTGGCTGCTTTTCCCTGCTGTGTTGATGCCGCTTTACACCCTCTTGATTCACTTGCAGAGAGATATCGATACATAGGTTTTCAGATTCTTACTAGTCAGATATATTCTTGTGTGGTGACTAGGGTGTGTTGAGTCCAGTTCACTGAGCAGGGAGTAGGCCTTGTCTATTACATATTTGGCTTATGGAGCGGTCTCTGAGCTAATTTGAAACCCTTGTTTTATGCATCACCCCACCTCACCTTTCCCGTTACGCAGCCATAGTGTGTCTTCTAAAGGTGTGCCTCTGTTCTGTTTTGTAATTCAGTTCAAGTGTAGCGATTTTGACATTCCCTCTATAAGCGATATCTTAGGATAAGTGTCTTTTTCTGTGTGACTTATTTCACTTAGAATCATCGTACCTAAATCCACTCATCATGCTGCTAACTAGCCTTATGACATTGATTTCATGGCTGAGTGATATTCCATTGTGCCAAGTACCACCATTTCTTTATCCATTTTTCTCTTTCCTGGGATATTGAAGGTGTACCGAAGCGGAGGTTCTTGGAAACAGAGCAGCCGTAAACTTTAGGGTGCCTGTGTCTTGTTGATTTTTAGTTTTCCCCATTTATACACCCATGAGTGGAAGTGCCCTATGCTCTCTACGCTGTGTTTATTACTTGTTTGAGGACACACCGTACTCTTCTCCAGAGTGCCTGTTGGCAATTTACATCCCGCCCATCAGCGTAGTAAGGCTGCCATGTCTCCATGGCCTGTCCTGCTTTTCTGGTTTTTACACTTTGTTCAGCATGGCCCTTTTGACCGAGGGCAAGCGAGACTTCTTTGTAGCGTTGATTTGCACTTCCGGCTTGCTTGGTTGGCCAAAAAGGGCGTATGCGTTTTTTCCTGAATATATTCAGGAAAAAACGCATACGCCCTTTTTGGCCAAGGGCATCATTGTCAACTTTTTGCCGCTTTTCATGTGCTTTAAAGGCGAGTCGAATCTACCTCCTGAAATCTGTTTCCTGCAAATCTGCCTTGCTTTCAAATCCTCTTCGTTGCCTTCCCTCAATATATTTGTGGACGAGAGTTCTCATTTATAACTCTGCACGTTTGTGAATTGCAGTGCCCCTGAGCTCCATTTGTCTCCTCGCTTTTTTGGGAGCTGGCCGCAAAAGCGCAGGATTGCTTCAGGCCCTATTTTGGTTCTGGGGGGCAGGCTGAGCCTGTGGTTCATTCTTCTTCCTGATGGGAAAATGGAGTGACCTGTGCCTGTCCCAACACCTAGGGCTAGTCTCTCGTTGGTTCCCCGTCTTCCCGTTCATCCTCAGGACACATTGCAACCTGGACGAAACAGGAGGTTAAAGGTGCTGATTCTCCAAGTAGGGAGATGGTTAGTCAAGCGGCTGGAATGGCGAACCCGAGCACAAGGAGAGGAGAAATGAGGTGCGTTTTAGAAACCTTTCCTGATATCATGGCATACCATCTTCTGGGTTTCCCATGCATGTTTTGATGTAGGAAGATTCCCTTGTACCTGGAGATTTGAGACCCATGGGGTGGGTACCCCGCGGTATTACTTTAAAGTATCTGCATTTGCTCACCCAACCTCACCAATCCTCTCAGCCCCAAGAGTGTCCAGCCTTATGTCTCATCCAGCTGTGGGTCTAGATATGGTCAATCCAGGTTGCATCAGAGACCCTGAACGGATTTTGTAAGAATTTCTCTCTCTTTCACTGTCTTTGCTTTGTGGGTTTTTTAAAGTAATGTATGTTTAGAATGGGGTTTGGCTGCTTTTCCCTGCTGTGTTTATGCCGCTTTACACCCTCTTGATTCACTTGCAGAGAGATATCAATACATAGGTTTTCAGATTCATACTAGTCAGATATATTCTTGTGCGGTGACTAGGGGGTGTTGAGTCCAGTTCACTGAGCAGGGAGTAGGCCTTGTCTATTACATATTTGGCTTATGGAGCGGTGTCTGAGCTAATTTCAAACCCTTGTTTTATGCATCACCCCACCTCACCTTTCCGGTTAAGCAGCCATAGTGTGTCTTCTAAAGGTGTGCCTCCGTTCTGTTTTGTAATTCAGTTCAAGTGTAGCGATTTTGACATTCCCTCTATAAGCGATATCTTAGGATAAGTGCCTTTTTCTGTGTGACTTATTTCACTTAGAATCATCGGACCTAAATCCACTCATCATGCTGCTAACTAGCCTTATGACATTGATTTCATGGCTGAGTGATATTCCATTGTGCCAAGTACCACCATTTGTTTATCCATTTTTCTCTTTCCTGGGATATTGAAGGTGTACCGATGTGGAGGTTCTTGGAAACAGAGCAGCCGTAAAGTTTGGGGTGCCTGTGTCTTGTTGATTTTTAGTTTTCCCGATTTATACGCCCATGAGTGGAAGTGCCCTATGCTCTCAATGCTGTGTTTATTACTTGTTTCAGGACACACCGTACTCATCTCCAGAGTGCCTGTTGGCAATTTACATCCCGCCCATCAGCGTAGCAAGGCTCCCATGTCTCCATGGCCTGTCCTGCTTTTCTGGTTTTTACACTTTGTTCAGCATGGCCCTTTTGACCGAGGGCAAGCGAGACTTCTTTGTAGCGCTGATTTGCCCTTCCGGCTTGCTTGGTTGGCCAAAAAGGGCGTATGCGTTTTTTCCTGAATATATTCAGGAAAAAACGCATACGCCCTTTTTGACCAAGGGCATCATTGTCAACGTTTTGCCACTTTTCATGTGCTTTAAAGGCGAGTCGAATCTACCTCCTGAAATCTGTTTCCTGCAAATCTGCCTTGCTTTCAAATCCTCTTCGTTGCCTTCCTTCAATATATTTGTGGACGAGAGTTCTCATTTATAACTCTGCATGTTTGTGAATTGCAGTGCCCCTGAGCTCCATTTGTCTCCTCGCTTTTTTGGGAGCTGGCCGCAAAAGCGCAGGATTGCTTCAGGCCCTATTTTGGTTCTGGGGGGCAGGCTGAGCCTGTGGTTCATTCTTCTTCCTGATGGGAAAATGGAGTGACCTATGCCTGTCCCAACACCTAGGGCTCGTCTCTCGTTGGTTCCCCGTCTTCACGTTCATCCTCAGGACAAAGTGCAACCTGTACAATCAGGAGGTTAAAGGTGCTGATTCTCCAAGTAGGGAGATGGTTAGTCAAGCAGCTGGAATGGTGAACCCGAGCACAAGGAGAGGAGAAATGAGGTGCATTTTACAAACCTTTCCCGATCTCATGGCATACCGTCTTCTGGGTTTCCCATGCATGTTTTGATGTAGGAAGATGCCCTTGTACCTGGAGATTTGATACCCATGGCGTGTGTTCCCCACCGTGTTACTTTAAAGTACCTGCGTTTGCTCACCCAACCTCACCAATCCTCCCAGCCCCAAGAGTGTCCAGCCTTATGTCTCATCCAGCTGTGGGTCTAGATATGGTCAATCCAGGTTGCATCATAGACCCTGAACGGATTTTGTAAGAATTTCTCTCTCTTTCACTGTCTTTGTTTTGTGGGTTTTTTAAAGTAATTTATGTTTAGAATCGGGCTTGGCTGCTTTTCCCTGCTGTGTTGATGCCGCTTTACACCCTCTTGATTCAATTGCAGAGAGATATCGATACATAGTTTTTCAGATTCTTACTAGTCAGATATATTCTTGTGTGGTGACTAGGGTGTGTTGAGTCCAGTTCACTGAGCAGGGAGTAGGCCTTGTCTATTACATATTTGGCTTATGGAGCGGTCTCTGAGCTAATTTGAAACCCTTGTTTTATGCATCACCCCACCTCACCTTTCCCGTTAAGCAGCCATAGTGTGTCTTCTAAAGGTGTGACTCTGTTCTGTTTTGTAATTCAGTTCAAGTGTAGCGATTTTGACATTCCCTCTCTAAGTGATATCTTAGGATAAGTGTCTTTTTCTGTGTGAATTATTTCACTTAGAATCATCGTACCTAAATACACTCATCATGCTGCTAACTAGCCTTATGACATTGATTTCATGGCTGAGTGATATTCCATTGTGCCAAGTACCACCATTTCTTTATCCATTTTTCTCTTTCCTGGGATATTGAAGGTGTACCGAAGCGGAGGTTCTTGGAAACAGAGCAGCCGTAAACTTTAGGGTGCCTGTGTCTTGTTGATTTTTAGTTTTCCCAATTTATACGCCCATGAGTGGAAGTGCCCTATGCTCTCTACGCTGTGTTTATTACTTGTTTCAGGACACACCGTACTCTTCTCCAGAGTGCCTGTTGGCAATTTACATCCCGCCCATCAGCGTAGTAAGGCTGCCATGTCTCCATGGCCTGTCCTGCTTTTCTGGTTTTTACACTTTGTTCAGCATGGCCCTTTTGACCGAGGGCAAGGGAGACTTCTTTGTAGCGTTGATTTGCACTTCCGGCTTGCTTGGTTGGCTAAAAAGGGCGTATGCATTTTTTCCTGAATATATTCAGGAAAAAACGCATACGCCCTTTTTGGCCAAGGGCATCATTGTCAACGTTTTGCCGCTTTTCATGTGCTTTAAAGGCGAGTCGAATCTACCTCCTGAAATCTGTTTCCTGCAAATCTGCCTTGCTTTCAAATCCTCTTCGTTGCCTTCCCTCAATATATTTGTGGACGAGAGTTCTCATTTATAACTCTGCACGTTTGTGAATGGCAGTGCCCCTGAGCTCCATTTGTCTCCTCGCTTTTTTGGGAGCTGGCCGCAAAAGCGCAGGATTGCTTCAGGCCCTATTTTGGTTCTGGGGGGCAGGCTAAGCCTGTGGTTCATTCTTCTTCCTGATGGGAAAATGGAGTGACCTGTGCCTGTCCCAACACCTAGGGCTAGTCTCTCGTTGGTTCCCCGTCTTCCCGTTCATCCTCAGGACAAATTGCAACCTGGACGAAACAGGAGGTTAAAGGTGCTGATTCTCCAAGTAGGGAGATGGTTAGTCAAGCGGCTGGAATGGCGAACCCGAGCACAAGGAGAGGAGAAATGAGGTGCGTTTTAGAAACCTTTCCCGATCTCACGGCATACCATCTTCTGGGTTTCCCATGCATGTTTTGATGTAGGAAGATTCCCTTGTACCTGGAGATTTGAGACCCATGGGGTGGGTACCCCGCGGTATTACTTTAAAGTATCTGCATTTGCTCACCCAACCTCACCAATCCTCTCAGCCCCAAGAGTGTCCAGCCTTATGTCTCATCCAGCTGTGGGTCTAGATATGGTCAATCCAGGTTGCATCAGAGACCCTGAACGGATTTTGTAAGAATTTCTCTCTCTTTTACTGTCTTTGCTTTGTGGGTTTTTTAAAGTAATGTATGTTTAGAATGGGGTTTGGCTGCTTTTCCCTGCTGTGTTTATGCCGCTTTACACCCTCTTGATTCACTTGCAGAGAGATATCAATACATAGGTTTTCAGATTCATACTAGTCAGATATATTCTTGTGCGGTGACTAGGGGGTGTTGAGTCCAGTTCACTGAGCAGGGAGTAGGCCTTGTCTATTACATATTTGGCTTATGGAGCGGTGTCTGAGCTAATTTCAAACCCTTGTTTTATGCATCACCCCACCTCACCTTTCCGGTTAAGCAGCCATAGTGTGTCTTCTAAAGGTGTGCCTCCGTTCTGTTTTGTAATTCAGTTCAAGTGTAGCGATTTTGACATTCCCTCTATAAGTGATATCTTAGGATAAGTGTCTTTTTCTGTGTGACTTATTTCACTTAGAATCATCGTACCTAAATCCACTCATCATGCTGCTAACTAGCCTTATGACATTGATTTCATGGCTGAGTGATATTGCATTGTGCCAAGTACCACCATTTCTTTATCCATTTTTCTATTGCCTGGGATATTGAAGGTGTACCGAAGCGGAGGTTCTTGTAAACAGAGCAGCCGTAAAGTTTGGGGTGCCTGTGTCTTGTTGATTTTTAGTTTTCCCGATTTATACGCCCATGAGTGGAAGTGCCCTATGCTCTCTACGCTGTGTTTATTACTTGTTTCAGGACACACCGTACTCATCTCCAGAGTGCCTGTTGGCAATTTACATCCCGCCCATCAGCGTAGTAAGGCTGCCATGTCTCCATGGCCTGTCCTGCTTTTCTGGATTTTACACTTTGTTCAGCATGGCCCTTTTGACCGAGGGCAAGCGAGACTTCTTTGTAGCGCTGATTTGCCCTTCCGGCTTGCTTGGTTGGCCAAAAAGGGCGTATGCGTTTTTTCCTGAATATATTCAGGAAAAAACGCATACGCCCTTTTTGGCCAAGGGCATCATTGTCAACGTTTTGCCGCTTTTCATGTGCTTTAAAGGCGAGTCGAATCTACCTCCTGAAATCTGTTTCCTGCAAATCTGCCTTGCTTTCAAATCCTCTTCGTTGCCTTCCTTCAATATATTTGTGGACGAGAGTTCTCATTTATAACTCTGCACGTTTGTGAATTGCAGTGCCCCTGAGCTCCATTTGTCTCCTCGCTTTTTTGGGAGCTGGCCGCAAAAGCGCAGGATTGCTTCAGGCCCTATTTTGGTTCTGGGGGGCAGGCTGAGCCTGTGGTTCATTCTTCTTCCTGATGGGAAAATGGAGTGACCTATGCCTGTCCCAACACCTAGGGCTCGTCTCTCGTTGGTTCCCCGTCTTCACGTTCATCCTCAGGACAAATTGCAACCTGTACAATCAGGAGGTTAAAGGTGCTGATTCTCCAAGTAGGGAGATGGTTAGTCAAGCAGCTGGAATGGTGAACCCGAGCACAAGGAGAGGAGAAATGAGGTGCGTTTTAGAAACCTTTCCCGATCTCATGGCATACTATCTTCTGGGTTTCCCATGCATGTTTTGATGTAGGAAGATTCCCTTGTACCTGGAGATTTGAGACCCATGGGGTGGGTACCCCGCGGTATTACTTTAAAGTATCTGCATTTGCTCACCCAACCTCACCAATCCTCTCAGCCCCAAGAGTGTCCAGCCTTATGTCTCATCCAGCTGTGGGTCTAGATATGGTCAATCCAGGTTGCATCAGAGACCCTGAACGGATTTTGTAAGAATTTCTCTCTCTTTCACTGTCTTTGCTTTGTGGGTTTTTTAAAGTAATGTATGTTTAGAATGGGGTTTGGCTGCTTTTCCCTGCTGTGTTTATGCCGCTTTACACCCTCTTGATTCACTTGCAGAGAGATATCAATACATAGGTTTTCAGATTCATACTAGTCAGATATATTCTTGTGCGGTGACTAGGGTGTGTTGAGTCCAGTTCACTGAGCAGGGAGTAGGCCTTGTCTATTACATATTTGGCTTATGGAGTGGTGTCTGAGCTAATTTCAAACCCTTGTTTTATGCATCACCCCACCTCACCTTTCCGGTTAAGCAGCCATAGTGTGTCTTCTAAAGGTGTGCCTCTGTTCTGTTTTGTAATTCAGTTCAAGTTTAGCGATTTTGACATTCCCTCTATAAGCGATATCTTAGGATAAGTGTCTTTTTCTGTGTGACTTATTTCACTTAGAATCATCGTACCTAAATCCACTCATCATGCTGCTAACTAGCCTTATGACATTGATTTCATGGCTGAGTGATATTCCATTGTGCCAAGTACCACCATTTGTTTATCCATTTTTCTCTTTCCTGGGATATTGAAGGTGTACCGATGTGGAGGTTCTTGGAAACAGAGCAGCCGTAAAGTTTGGGGTGCCTGTGTCTTGTTGATTTTTAGTTTTCCCAATTTATACGCCCATGAGTGGAAGTGCCCTATGCTCTCAACGCTGTGTTTATTACTTGTTTCAGGACACACCGTACTCATCTCCAGAGTGCCTGTTGGCAATTTACATCCCGCCCATCAGCGTAGCAAGGCTCCCATGTCTCCATGGCCTGTCCTGCTTTTCTGGTTTTTACACTTTGTTCAGCATGGCCCTTTTGACCGAGGGCAAGCGAGACTTCTTTGTAGCGCTGATTTGCCCTTCCGGCTTGCTTGGTTGGCCAAAAAGGGCGTATGCGTTTTTTCCTGAATATATTCAGGAAAAAACGCATACCCCCTTTTTGGCCAAGGGCATCATTGTCAACGTTTTGCCGCTTTTCATGTGCTTTAAAGGCGAGTCGAATCTACCTCCTGAAATCTGTTTCCTGCAAATCTGCCTTGCTTTCAAATCCTCTTCGTTGCCTTCCTTCAATATATTTGTGGACGAGAGTTCTCATTTATAACTCTGCATGTTTGTGAATTGCAGTGCCCCTGAGCTCCATTTGTCTCCTCGCTTTTTTGGGAGCTGGCCGCAAAAGCGCAGGATTGCTTCAGGCCCTATTTTGGTTCTGGGGGGCAGGCTGAGCCTGTGGTTCATTCTTCTTCCTGATGGGAAAATGGAGTGACCTATGCCTGTCCCAACACCTAGGGCTCGTCTCTCGTTGGTTCCCCGTCTTCACGTTCATCCTCAGGACAAAGTGCAACCTGTACAATCAGGAGGTTAAAGGTGCTGATTCTCCAAGTAGGGAGATGGTTAGTCAAGCAGCTGGAATGGTGAACCCGAGCACAAGGAGAGGAGAAATGAGGTGCGTTTTACAAACCTTTCCCGATCTCATGGCATACCGCCTTCTGGGTTTCCCATGCATGTTTTGATGTAGGAAGATGCCCTTGTACCTGGAGATTTGATACCCATGGGGTGTGTTCCCCGCCATGTTACTTTAAAGTACCTGCGTTTGCTCACCCAACCTCACCAATCCTCCCAGCCCCAAGAGTGTCCAGCCTTATGTCTCATCCAGCTGTGGGTCTAGATATGGTCAATCCAGGTTGCATCATAGACCCTGAACGGATTTTGTAAGAATTTCTCTCTCTTTCACTGTCTTTGTTTTGTGGGTTTTTTAAAGTAATTTATGTTTAGAATCGGGCTTGGCTGCTTTTCCCTGCTGTGTTGATGCCGCTTTACAACCTCTTGATTCACTTGCAGATAGATATCGATACATAGGTTTTCAGATTCTTACTAGTCAGATATATTCTTGTGTGGTGACTAGGGTGTGTTGAGTCCAGTTCACTGAGCAGGGAGTAGGCCTTGTCTATTACATATTTGGCTTATGGAGCGGTCTCTGAGCTAATTTGAAACCCTTGTTTTATGCATCACCCCACCTCACCTTTCCCGTTAAGCAGCCATAGTGTGTCTTCTAAAGGTGTGACTCTGTTCTGTTTTGTAATTCAGTTCAAGTGTAGCGATTTTGACATTCCCTCTATAAGCGATATCTTAGGATAAGTGTCTTTTTCTGTGTGACTTATTTCACTTAGAATCATCGTACCTAAATCCACTCATCATGCTGCTAACTAGCCTTATGACATTGATTTCATGGCTGAGTGATATTCCATTGTGCCAAGTACCACCATTTCTTTATCCATTTTTCTCTTTCCTGGGATATTGAAGGTGTACCGAAGCGGAGGTTCTTGGAAACAGAGCAGCCGTAAACTTTAGGGTGCCTGTGTCTTGTTGATTTTTAGTTTTCCCAATTTATACGCCCATGAGTGGAAGTGCCCTATGCTCTCTACGCTGTGTTTATTACTTGTTTCAGGACACACCGTACTCTTCTCCAGAGTGCCTGTTGGCAATTTACATCCCGCCCATCAGCGTAGCAAGGCTCCCATGTCTCCATGGCCTGTCCTGCTTTTCTGGTTTTTACACTTTGTTCAGCATGGCCCTTTTGACCGAGGGCAAGCGAGACTTCTTTGTAGCGTTGATTTGCACTTCCGGCTTGCTTGGTTGGCCAAAAAGGGCGTATGCGTTTTTTCCTGAATATATTCAGGAAAAAACGCATACGCCCTTTTTGGCCAAGGGCATCATTGTCAACCTTTTGCCGCTTTTCATGTGCTTTAAAGGCGAGTCGAATCTACCTCCTGAAATCTGTTTCCTGCAAATCTGCCCTTGCTTTCAAATCCTCTTCGTTGCCTTCCCTCAATATATTTGTGGACGAGAGTTCTCATTTATAACTCTGCACGTTTGTGAATGGCAGTGCCCCTGAGCTCCATTTGTCTCCTCGCTTTTTTGGGAGCTGGCCGCAAAAGCGCAGGATTGCTTCAGGCCCTATTTTGGTTCTGGGGGGCAGGCTGAGCCTGTGGTTCATTCTTCTTCCTGATGGGAAAATGGAGTGACCTGTGCCTGTCCCAACACCTAGGGCTAGTCTTTCGTTGGTTCCCCGTCTTCCCGTTCATCCTCAGGACAAATTGCAACCTGGACGAAACAGGAGGTTAAAGGTGCTGATTCTCCAAGTAGGGAGATGGTTAGTCAAGCAGCTGGAATGGCGAACCCGAGCACAAGGAGAGGAGAAATGAGGTGCGTTTTAGAAACCTTTCCCGATCTCATGGCATACCATCTTCTGGGTTTCCCATGCATGTTTTGATGTAGGAAGATGCCCTTGTACCTGGAGATTTGAGACCCATGGGGTGTGTTCCCCGCAGTGTTACCTTAAACTATCTGCGTTTGCTCACCCAACCTCACCAATCCTCTCAGCCCCAAGAGTGTCCAGCCTTATGTCTCATCCAGCTGTGGGTCTAGATATGGTCAATCCAGGTTGCATCATAGACCCTGAACGGATTTTGTAAGAATTTCTCTCTCTTTCAGTGTCTTTGCTTTGTGGGTTTTTTAAAGTAATGTATGTTTAGAATGGGGTTTGGCTGCTATTCCCTGCTGTGTTTATGCCGCTTTACACCCTCTTGATTCACTTGCAGAGAGATATCGATACATAGGTTTTCAGATTCTTACTAGTCAGATATATTCTTGTGTGGTGACTAGGGTGTGTTGAGTCCAGTTCACTGAGCAGGGAGTAGGCCTTGTCTATTTCATATTTGGCTTATGGAGCGGTCTCTGAGCTAAATTCAAACCCTTGTTTTATGCATCACCCCACCTCACCTTTCCCGTTAAGCAGCCATAGTGTGTCTTCTAAAGGTGTGCCTCTGTTCTGTTTTGTAATTCAGTTCAAGTGTAGCGATTTTGACATTCCCTCTATAAGCGATATCTTAGGATAAGTGTCTTTTTCTGTGTGACTTATTTCACTTAGAATCATCGTACCTAAATCCACTCATCATGCTGCTAACTAGCCTTATGACATTGATTTCATGGCTGAGTGATATTCCATTGTGCCAAGTACCACCATTTCTTATCCATTTTTCTCTTTCTGGGATATTGAAGGTGTACCGAGCGGAGGTTCTTGGAAACAGAGCAGCCGTAAACTTTAGGGTGCCTGTGTCTTGTTGATTTTTAGTTTTCCCAATTTATACGCCCATGAGTGGAAGTGCCCTATGCTCTCTACGCTGTGTTTATTACTTGTTTCAGGACACACCGTACTCTTCTCCAGAGTGCCTGTTGGCAATTTACATCCCGCCCATCAGCGTAGTAAGGCTCCCATGTCTCCATGGCCTGTCCTGCTTTTCTGGTTTTTACACTTTGTTCAGCATGGCCCTTTTGACCGAGGGCAAGCGAGACTTCTTTGTAGCGCTGATTTGCCCTTCTGGCTTGCTTGGTTGGCCAAAAGGGGCGTATGCGTTTTTCCTGAATGTATTCAGGAAAAACGCATACGCCCCTTTTGGCCAAGGGCATCATTGTCAACGTTTTGCCGCTTTTCATGTGCTTTAAAGGCGAGTCGAATCTACCTCCTGAAATCTGTTTCCTGCAAATCTGCCTTGCTTTCAAATCCTCTTCGTTGCCTTCCCTCAATATATTTGTGGACGAGAGTTCTCATTTATAACTCTGCACGTTTGTGAATTGCAGTGCCCCTGAGCTCCATTTGGCTCCTCGCTTTTTTGGGAGCTGGCCGCAAAAGCGCAGGATTGCTTCAGGCCCTATTTGGTTCTGGGGGCAGGCTGAGACTGTGGTTCATTCTTCTTCCTGATGGGAAAATGGAGTGACCTATGCCTGTCCCAACACCTAGGGCTCGTCTCTCGTTGGTTCCCCGTCTTCACGTTCATCCTCAGGACAAATTGCAACCTGTACAATCAGGAGGTTAAAGGTGCTGATTCTCCAAGTAGGGAGATGGTTAGTCAAGCAGCTGGAATGGTGAACCCGAGCACAAGGAGAGGAGAAATGAGGTGCATTTTAGAAACCTTTCCCGATCTCATGGCATACCATCTTCTGGGTTTCCCATGCATGTTTTGATGTAGGAAGATGCCCTTGTACCTGGAGATTTGAGACCCATGGGGTGTGTTCCCCGCAGTGTTACCTTAAAGTATCTGCGTTTGCTCACCCAACCTCACCAATCCTCTCAGCCCCAAGAGTGTCCCGCCTTATGTCTCATTCAGCTGTGGGTGTAGATATGGTCAATCCAGGTTGCATCATAGACCCTGAACGGATTTTGTAAGAATTTCTCTCTCTTTCACTGTCTTTGTTTTGTGGGTTTTTTAAAGTAATGTATGTTTAGAATCGGGCTTGGCTGCTTTTCCCTGCTGTGTTGATGCCGCTTTACAACCTCTTGATTCACTTGCAGAGAGATATCGATACATAGGTTTTCAGATTCTTACTAGTCAGATATATTCTTGTGTGGTGACTAGGGTGTGTTGAGTCCAGTTCACTGAGCAGGGAGTAGGCCTTGTCTATTTCATATTTGGCTTATGGAGCGGTCTCTGAGCTAATTTGAAACCCTTGTTTTATGCATCACCCCACCTCACCTTTCCCGTTAAGCAGCCATAGTGTGTCTTCTAAAGGTGTGCCTCTGTTCTGTTTTGTAATTCAGTTCAAGTGTAGCGATTTTGACATTCCCTCTATAAGCGATATCTTAGGATAAGTGTCTTTTTCTGTGTGACTTATTTCACTTAGAATCATCGTACCTAAATCCACTCATCATGCTGCTAACTAGCCTTATGACATTGATTTCATGGCTGAGTGATATTCCATTGTGCCAAGTACCACCATTTCTTTATCCATTTTTCTCTTTCCTGGGATATTGAAGGTGTACCGAAGCGGAGGTTCTTGGAAACAGAGCAGCCGTAAACTTTAGGGTGCCTGTGTCTTGTTGATTTTTAGTTTTCCCAATTTATACGCCCATGAGTGGAAGTGCCCTATGCTCTCTACGCTGTGTTTATTACTTGTTTCAGGACACACCGTACTCTTCTCCAGAGTGCCTGTTGGCAATTTACATCCCGCCCATCAGCGTAGTAAGGCTCCCATGTCTCCATGGCCTGTCCTGCTTTTCTGGTTTTTACACTTTGTTCAGCATGGCCCTTTTGACCGAGGGCAAGCGAGACTTCTTTGTAGCGTTGATTTGCACTTCCGGCTTGCTTGGTTGGCCAAAAAGGGCGTATGCGTTTTTTCCTGAATATATTCAGGAAAAAACGCATACGCCCTTTTTGGCCAAGGGCATCATTGTCAACCTTTTGCCGCTTTTCATGTGCTTTAAAGGCGAGTCGAATCTACCTCCTGAAATCTGTTTCCTGCAAATCTGCCTTGCTTTCAAATCCTCTTCGTTGCCTTCCCTCAATATATTTGTGGACGAGAGTTCTCATTTATAACTCTGCACGTTTGTGAATTGCAGTGCCCCTGAGCTCCATTTGTCTCCTCGCTTTTTTGGGAGCTGGCCGCAAAAGCGCAGGATTGCTTCAGGCCCTATTTTGGTTCTGGGGTGCAGGCTGAGCCTGTGGTTCATTCTTCTTCCTGATGGGAAAATGGAGTGACCTGTGCCTGTCCCAACACCTAGGGCTAGTCTTTCGTTGGTTCCCCGTCTTCCCGTTCATCCTCTGGACAAATTGCAACCTGGACGAAACAGGAGGTTAAAGGAGCTGATTCTCCAAGTAGGGAGATGGTTAGTCAAGCAGCTGGAATGGCGAACCCGAGCACAAGGAGAGGAGAAATGAGGTGGGTTTTAGAAACCTTTCCCGATCTCATGGCATACCATCTTCTGGGTTTCCCATGCATGTTTTGATGTAGGAAGATTCCCTTGTACCTGGAGATTTGAGACCCATGGGGTGGGTACCCCGCGGTATTACTTTAAAGTATCTGCATTTGCTCACCCAACCTCACCAATCCTCTCAGCCCCAAGAGTGTCCAGCCTTATGTCTCATCCAGCTGTGGGTCTAGATATGGTCAATCCAGGTTGCATCAGAGACCCTGAACGGATTTTGTAAGAATTTCTCTCTCTTTCAGTGTCTTTGCTTTGTGGGTTTTTTAAAGTAATGTATGTTTAGAATGGGGTTTGGCTGCTATTCCCTGCTGTGTTTATGCCGCTTTACACCCTCTTGATTCACTTGCAGAGAGATATCAATACATAGGTTTTCAGATTCATACTAGTCAGATATATTCTTGTGCGGTGACTAGGGGGTGTTGAGTCCAGTTCACTGAGCAGGGAGTAGGCCTTGTCTATTACATATTTGGCTTATGGAGCGGTGTCTGAGCTAATTTCAAACCCTTGTTTTATGCATCACCCCACATCACCTTTCCGGTTAAGCAGCCATAGTGTGTCTTCTAAAGGTGTGCCTCTGTTCTGTTTTGTAATTCAGTTCAAGTGTAGCGATTTTGACATTCCCTCTATAAGCGATATCTTAGGATAAGTGCCTTTTTCTGTGTGACTTATTTCACTTAGAATCATCGTACCTAAATCCACTCATCATGCTGCTAACTAGCCTTATGACATTGATTTCATGGCTGAGTGATATTCCATTGTGCCAAGTACCACCATTTCTTTATCCATTTTTCTCTTTCCTGGGATATTGAAGGTGTACCGAAGCGGAGGTTCTTGGAAACAGAGCAGCCGTAAAGTTTAGGGTGCCTGTGTCTTGTTGATTTTTAGTTTTCCCAATTTATACGCCCATGAGTGGAAGTGCCCTATGCTCTCAACGCTGTGTTTATTACTTGTTTCAGGACACACCGTACTCATCTCCAGAGTGCCTGTTGGCAATTTACATCCCGCCCATCAGCGTAGCAAGGCTCCCATGTCTCCATGGCCTGTCCTGCTTTTCTGGTTTTTACACTTTGTTCAGCATGGCCCTTTTGACCGAGGGCAAGCGAGACTTCTTTGTAGCGCTGATTTGCCCTTCCGGCTTGCTTGGTTGGCCAAAAGGGGCGTATGCGTTTTTTCCTGAATGTATTCAGGAAAAAACGCATACGCCCCTTTTGGCCAAGGGCATCATTGTCAACGTTTTGCCGCTTTTCATGTGCTTTAAAGGCGAGTCGAATCTACCTCCTGAAATCTGTTTCCTGCAAATCTGCCTTGCTTTCAAATCCTCTTCGTTGCCTTCCCTCAATATATTTGTGGACGAGAGTTCTCATTTATAACTCTGCACGTTTGTGAATTGCAGTGCCCCTGAGCTCCATTTGGCTCCTCGCTTTTTTGGGAGCTGGCCGCAAAAGCGCAGGATTGCTTCAGGCCCTATTTTGGTTCTGGGGTGCAGGCTGAGCCTGTGGTTCATTCTTCTTCCTGATGGGAAAATGGAGTGACCTGTGCCTGTCCCAACACCTAGGGCTAGTCTTTGGTTGGTTCCCCGTCTTCCCGTTCATCCTCTGGACAAATTGCAACCTGGACGAAACAGGAGGTTAAAGGAGCTGATTCTCCAAGTAGGGAGATGGTTAGTCAAGCAGCTGGAATGGCGAACCCGAGCACAAGGAGAGGAGAAATGAGGTGCGTTTTAGAAACCTTTCCCGATCTCATGGCATACCATCTTCTGGGTTTCCCATGCATGTTTTGATGTAGGAAGATTCCCTTGTACCTGGAGATTTGAGACCCATGGGGTGGGTACCCCGCGGTATTACTTTAAAGTATCTGCATTTGCTCACCCAACCTCACCAATCCTCTCAGCCCCAAGAGTGTCCAGCCTTATGTCTCATCCAGCTGTGGGTCTAGATATGGTCAATCCAGGTTGCATCAGAGACCCTGAACGGATTTTGTAAGAATTTCTCTCTCTTTCACTGTCTTTGCTTTGTGGGTTTTTTAAAGTAATGTATGTTTAGAATGGGGTTTGGCTGCTATTCCCTGCTGTGTTTATGCCGCTTTACACCCTCTTGATTCACTTGCAGAGAGATATCAATACATAGGTTTTCAGATTCATACTAGTCAGATATATTCTTGTGTGGTGACTAGGGGGTGTTGAGTCCAGTTCACTGAGCAGGGAGTAGGCCTTGTCTATTACATATTTGGCTTATGGAGCGGTGTCTGAGCTAATTTCAAACCCTTGTTTTATGCATCACCACACATCACCTTTCCGGTTAAGCAGCCATAGTGTGTCTTCTAAAGGTGTGCCTCTGTTCTGTTTTGTAATTCAGTTCAAGTGTAGCGATTTTGACATTCCCTCTATAAGCGATATCTTAGGATAAGTGCCTTTTTCTGTGTGACTTATTTCACTTAGAATCATCGTACCTAAATCCACTCATCATGCTGCTAACTAGCCTTATGACATTGATTTCATGGCTGAGTGATATTCCATTGTGCCAAGTACCACCATTTCTTTATCCATTTTTCTCTTTCCTGGGATATTGAAGGTGTACCGAAGCGGAGGTTCTTGGAAACAGAGCAGCCGTAAAGTTTAGGGTGCCTGTGTCTTGTTGATTTTTAGTTTTCCCAATTTATACGCCCATGAGTGGAAGTGCCCTATGCTCTCAACGCTGTGTTTATTACTTGTTTCAGGACACACCGTACTCATCTCCAGAGTGCCTGTTGGCAATTTACATCCCGCCCATCAGCGTAGCAAGGCTCCCATGTCTCCATGGCCTGTCCTGCTTTTCTGGTTTTTACACTTTGTTCAGCATGGCCCTTTTGACCGAGGGCAAGCGAGACTTCTTTGTAGCGCTGATTTGCCCTTCCGGCTTGCTTGGTTGGCCAAAAGGGGCGTATGCGTTTTTTCCTGAATGTATTCAGGAAAAAACGCATACGCCCCTTTTGGCCAAGGGCATCATTGTCAACGTTTTGCCGCTTTTCATGTGCTTTAAAGGCGAGTCGAATCTACCTCCTGAAATCTGTTTCCTGCAAATCTGCCTTGCTTTCAAATCCTCTTCGTTGCCTTCCCTCAATATATTTGTGGACGAGAGTTCTCATTTATAACTCTGCACGTTTGTGAATTGCAGTGCCCCTGAGCTCCATTTGGCTCCTCGCTTTTTTGGGAGCTGGCCGCAAAAGCGCAGGATTGCTTCAGGCCCTATTTTGGTTCTGGGGGCAGGCTGAGACTGTGGTTCATTCTTCTTCCTGATGGGAAAATGGAGTGACCTATGCCTGTCCCAACACCTAGGGCTCGTCTCTCGTTGGTTCCCCGTCTTCACGTTCATCCTCAGGACAAATTGCAACCTGTACAATCAGGAGGTTAAAGGTGCTGATTCTCCAAGTAGGGAGATGGTTAGTCAAGCAGCTGGAATGGTGAACCCGAGCACAAGGAGAGGAGAAATGAGGTGCATTTTAGAAACCTTTCCCGATCTCATGGCATACCATCTTCTGGGTTTCCCATGCATGTTTTGATGTAGGAAGATGCCCTTGTACCTGGAGATTTGAGACCCATGGGGTGTGTTCCCCGCAGTGTTACCTTAAAGTATCTGCGTTTGCTCACCCAACCTCACCAATCCTCTCAGCCCCAAGAGTGTCCCGCCTTATGTCTCATCCAGCTGTGGGTCTAGATATGGTCAATCCAGGTTGCATCATAGACCCTGAACGGATTTTGTAAGAATTTCTCTCTCTTTCACTGTCTTTGTTTTGTGGGTTTTTTAAAGTAATGTATGTTTAGAATCGGGCTTGGCTGCTTTTCCCTGCTGTGTTGATGCCGCTTTACAACCTCTTGATTCACTTGCAGAGAGATATCGATACATAGGTTTTCAGATTCTTACTAGTCAGATATATTCTTGTGTGGTGACTAGGGTGTGTTGAGTCCAGTTCACTGAGCAGGGAGTAGGCCTTGTCTATTACATATTTGGCTTATGGAGCGGTCTCTGAGCTAATTTGAAACCCTTGTTTTATGCATCACCCGACCTCACCTTTCCCGTTAAGCAGCCATAGTGTGTCTTCTAAAGGTGTGCCTCTGTTCTGTTTTGTAATTCAGTTCAAGTGTAGCGATTTTGACATTCCCTCTATAAACGATATCTTAGGATAAGTGTCTTTTTCTGTGTGACTTATTTCACTTAGAATCATCGTACCTAAATCCACTCATCATGCTGCTAACTAGCCTTATGACATTGATTTCATGGCTGAGTGATATTCCATTGTGCCAAGTACCACCATTTCTTTATCCATTTTTCTCTTTCCTGGGATATTGAAGGTGTACCGAAGCGGAGGTTCTTGGAAACAGAGCAGCCGTAAACTTTAGGGTGCCTGTGTCTTGTTGATTTTTAGTTTTCCCAATTTATACGCCCATGAGTGGAAGTGCCCTATGCTCTCTACGCTGTGTTTATTACTTGTTTCAGGACACACCGTACTCTTCTCCAGAGTGCCTGTTGGCAATTTACATCCCGCCCATCAGCGTAGTAAGGCTCCCATGTCTCCATGGCCTGTCCTGCTTTTCTGGTTTTTACACTTTGTTCAGCATGGCCCTTTTGACCGAGGGCAAGCGAGACTTCTTTGTAGCGTTGATTTGCACTTCCGGCTTGCTTGGTTGGCCAAAAAGGGCGTATGCGTTTTTTCCTGAATATATTCAGGAAAAAACGCATACGCCCTTTTTGGCCAAGGGCATCATTGTCAACCTTTTGCCGCTTTTCATGTGCTTTAAAGGCGAGTCGAATCTACCTCCTGAAATCTGTTTCCTGCAAATCTGCCTTGCTTTCAAATCCTCTTCATTGCCTTCCCTCAATATATTTGTGGACGAGAGTTCTCATTTATAACTCTGCACGTTTGTGAATTGCAGTGCCCCTGAGCTCCATTTGTCTCCTCGCTTTTTTGGGAGCTGGCCGCAAAAGCGCAGGATTGCTTCAGGCCTTATTTTGGTTCTGGGGTGCAGGCTGAGCCTGTGGTTCATTCTTCTTCCTGATGGGAAAATGGAGTGACCTGTGCCTGTCCCAACACCTAGGGCTAGTCTTTCGTTGGTTCCCCGTCTTCCCGTTCATCCTCAGGACAAATTGCAACCTGGACGAAACAGGAGGTTAAAGGTGCTGATTCTCCAAGTAGGGAGATGGTTAGTCAAGCAGCTGGAATGGCGAACCCGAGCACAAGGAGAGGAGAAATGAGGTGCGTTTTAGAAACCTTTCCCGATCTCACGGCATACCATCTTCTGGGTTTCCCATGCATGTTTTGATGTAGGAAGATTCCCTTGTACCTGGAGATTTGAGACCCATGGGGTGGGTACCCCGCGGTATTACTTTAAAGTATCTGCATTTGCTCACCCAACCTCACCAATCCTCTCAGCCCCAAGAGTGTCCAGCCTTATGTCTCATCCAGCTGTGGGTCTAGATATGGTCAATCCAGGTTGCATCAGAGACCCTGAACAGATTTTGTAAGAATTTCTCTCTCTTTCACTGTCTTTGCTTTGTGGGTTTTTTAAAGTAATGTATGTTTAGAATGGGGTTTGGCTGCTTTTCCCTGCTGTGTTTATGCCGCTTTACACCCTCTTGATTCACTTGCAGAGAGATATCAATACATAGGTTTTCAGATTCATACTAGTCAGATATATTCTTGTGCGGTGACTAGGGGGTGTTGAGTCCAGTTCACTGAGCAGGGAGTAGGCCTTGTCTATTACATATTTGGCTTATGGAGCGGTGTCTGAGCTAATTTCAAACCCTTGTTTTATGCATCACCCCACCTCACCTTTCCGGTTAAGCAGCCATAGTGTGTCTTCTAAAGGTGTGCCTGTGTTCTGTTTTGTAGTTCAGTTCAAGTGTAGCGATTTTGACATTCCCTCTATAAGCGATATCTTAGGATAAGTGCCTTTTTCTGTGTGACTTATTTCACTTAGAATCATCGTACCTAAATCCACTCATCATGCTGCTAACTAGCCTTATGACATTGATTTCATGGCTGAGTGATATTGCATTGTGCCAAGTACCACCATTTCTTTATCCATTTTTCTCTTTCCTGGGATATTGAAGGTGTACCGAAGCGGAGGTTCTTGGAAACAGAGCAGCCGTAAAGTTTAGGGTGCCTGTGTCTTGTTGATTTTTAGTTTTCCCAATTTATACGCCCATGAGTGGAAGTGCCCTATGCTCTCAACGCTGTGTTTATTACTTGTTTCAGGACACACCGTACTCATCTCCAGAGTGCCTGTTGGCAATTTACATCCCGCCCATCAGCGTAGCAAGGCTCCCATGTCTCCATGGCCTGTCCTGCTTTTCTGGTTTTTACACTTTGTTCAGCATGGCCCTTTTGACCGAGGGCAAGCGAGACTTCTTTGTAGCGCTGATTTGCCCTTCCGGCTTGCTTGGTTGGCCAAAAAGGGCGTATGCGTTTTTTCCTGAATGTATTCAGGAAAAAACGCATACGCCCCTTTTGGCCAAGGGCATCATTGTCAACGTTTTGCCGCTTTTCATGTGCTTTAAAGGCGAGTCGAATCTACCTCCTGAAATCTGTTTCCTGCAAATCTGCCTTGCTTTCAAATCCTCTTCGTTGCCTTCCCTCAATATATTTGTGGACGAGAGTTCTCATTTATAACTCTGCACGTTTGTGAATTGCAGTGCCCCTGAGCTCCATTTGGCTCCTCGCTTTTTTGGGAGCTGGCCGCAAAAGCGCAGGATTGCTTCAGGCCCTATTTTGGTTCTGGGGGCAGGCTGAGACTGTGGTTCATTCTTCTTCCTGATGGGAAAATGGAGTGACCTATGCCTGTCCCAACACCTAGGGCTCGTCTCTCGTTGGTTCCCCGTCTTCACGTTCATCCTCAGGACAAATTGCAACCTGTACAATCAGGAGGTTAAAGGTGCTGATTCTCCAAGTAGGGAGATGGTTAGTCAAGCAGCTGGAATGGTGAACCCGAGCACAAGGAGAGGAGAAATGAGGTGCATTTTAGAAACCTTTCCCGATCTCATGGCATACCATCTTCTGGGTTTCCCATGCATGTTTTGATGTAGGAAGATGCCCTTGTACCTGGAGATTTGAGACCCATGGGGTGTGTTCCCCGCAGTGTTACCTTAAAGTATCTGCGTTTGCTCACCCAACCTCACCAATCCTCTCAGCCCCAAGAGTGTCCCGCCTTATGTCTCATCCAGCTGTGGGTCTAGATATGGTCAATCCAGGTTGCATCATAGACCCTGAACGGATTTTGTAAGAATTTCTCTCTCTTTCACTGTCTTTGTTTTGTGGGTTTTTTAAAGTAATGTATGTTTAGAATCGGGCTTGGCTGCTTTTCCCTGCTGTGTTGATGCCGCTTTACAACCTCTTGATTCACTTGCAGAGAGATATCGATACATAGGTTTTCAGATTCTTACTAGTCAGATATATTCTTGTGTGGTGACTAGGGTGTGTTGAGTCCAGTTCACTGAGCAGGGAGTAGGCCTTGTCTATTACATATTTGGCTTATGGAGCGGTCTCTGAGCTAATTTGAAACCCTTGTTTTATGCATCACCCGACCTCACCTTTCCCGTTAAGCAGCCATAGTGTGTCTTCTAAAGGTGTGCCTCTGTTCTGTTTTGTAATTCAGTTCAAGTGTAGCGATTTTGACATTCCCTCTATAAACGATATCTTAGGATAAGTGTCTTTTTCTGTGTGACTTATTTCACTTAGAATCATCGTACCTAAATCCACTCATCATGCTGCTAACTAGCCTTATGACATTGATTTCATGGCTGAGTGATATTCCATTGTGCCAAGTACCACCATTTCTTTATCCATTTTTCTCTTTCCTGGGATATTGAAGGTGTACCGAAGCGGAGGTTCTTGGAAACAGAGCAGCCGTAAACTTTAGGGTGCCTGTGTCTTGTTGATTTTTAGTTTTCCCAATTTATACGCCCATGAGTGGAAGTGCCCTATGCTCTCTACGCTGTGTTTATTACTTGTTTCAGGACACACCGTACTCTTCTCCAGAGTGCCTGTTGGCAATTTACATCCCGCCCATCAGCGTAGTAAGGCTCCCATGTCTCCATGGCCTGTCCTGCTTTTCTGGTTTTTACACTTTGTTCAGCATGGCCCTTTTGACCGAGGGCAAGCGAGACTTCTTTGTAGCGTTGATTTGCACTTCCGGCTTGCTTGGTTGGCCAAAAAGGGCGTATGCGTTTTTTCCTGAATATATTCAGGAAAAAACGCATACGCCCTTTTTGGCCAAGGGCATCATTGTCAACCTTTTGCCGCTTTTCATGTGCTTTAAAGGCGAGTCGAATCTACCTCCTGAAATCTGTTTCCTGCAAATCTGCCTTGCTTTCAAATCCTCTTCATTGCCTTCCCTCAATATATTTGTGGACGAGAGTTCTCATTTATAACTCTGCACGTTTGTGAATTGCAGTGCCCCTGAGCTCCATTTGTCTCCTCGCTTTTTTGGGAGCTGGCCGCAAAAGCGCAGGATTGCTTCAGGCCTTATTTTGGTTCTGGGGTGCAGGCTGAGCCTGTGGTTCATTCTTCTTCCTGATGGGAAAATGGAGTGACCTGTGCCTGTCCCAACACCTAGGGCTAGTCTTTCGTTGGTTCCCCGTCTTCCCGTTCATCCTCAGGACAAATTGCAACCTGGACGAAACAGGAGGTTAAAGGTGCTGATTCTCCAAGTAGGGAGATGGTTAGTCAAGCAGCTGGAATGGCGAACCCGAGCACAAGGAGAGGAGAAATGAGGTGCGTTTTAGAAACCTTTCCCGATCTCACGGCATACCATCTTCTGGGTTTCCCATGCATGTTTTGATGTAGGAAGATTCCCTTGTACCTGGAGATTTGAGACCCATGGGGTGGGTACCCCGCGGTATTACTTTAAAGTATCTGCATTTGCTCACCCAACCTCACCAATCCTCTCAGCCCCAAGAGTGTCCAGCCTTATGTCTCATCCAGCTGTGGGTCTAGATATGGTCAATCCAGGTTGCATCAGAGACCCTGAACAGATTTTGTAAGAATTTCTCTCTCTTTCACTGTCTTTGCTTTGTGGGTTTTTTAAAGTAATGTATGTTTAGAATGGGGTTTGGCTGCTTTTCCCTGCTGTGTTTATGCCGCTTTACACCCTCTTGATTCACTTGCAGAGAGATATCAATACATAGGTTTTCAGATTCATACTAGTCAGATATATTCTTGTGCGGTGACTAGGGGGTGTTGAGTCCAGTTCACTGAGCAGGGAGTAGGCCTTGTCTATTACATATTTGGCTTATGGAGCGGTGTCTGAGCTAATTTCAAACCCTTGTTTTATGCATCACCCCACCTCACCTTTCCGGTTAAGCAGCCATAGTGTGTCTTCTAAAGGTGTGCCTGTGTTCTGTTTTGTAGTTCAGTTCAAGTGTAGCGATTTTGACATTCCCTCTATAAGCGATATCTTAGGATAAGTGCCTTTTTCTGTGTGACTTATTTCACTTAGAATCATCGTACCTAAATCCACTCATCATGCTGCTAACTAGCCTTATGACATTGATTTCATGGCTGAGTGATATTGCATTGTGCCAAGTACCACCATTTCTTTATCCATTTTTCTCTTTCCTGGGATATTGAAGGTGTACCGAAGCGGAGGTTCTTGGAAACAGAGCAGCCGTAAAGTTTAGGGTGCCTGTGTCTTGTTGATTTTTAGTTTTCCCAATTTATACGCCCATGAGTGGAAGTGCCCTATGCTCTCAACGCTGTGTTTATTACTTGTTTCAGGACACACCGTACTCATCTCCAGAGTGCCTGTTGGCAATTTACATCCCGCCCATCAGCGTAGCAAGGCTCCCATGTCTCCATGGCCTGTCCTGCTTTTCTGGTTTTTACACTTTGTTCAGCATGGCCCTTTTGACCAAGGGCAAGCGAGACTTCTTTGTAGCGCTGATTTGCCCTTCCGGCTTGCTTGGTTGGCCAAAAGGGGCGTATGCGTTTTTTCCTGAATGTATTCAGGAAAAAACGCATACGCCCCTTTTGGCCAAGGGCATCATTGTCAACGTTTTGCCGCTTTTCATGTGCTTTAAAGGCGAGTCGAATCTACCTCCTGAAATCTGTTTCCTGCAAATCTGCCTTGCTTTCAAATCCTCTTCGTTGCCTTCCCTCAATATATTTGTGGACGAGAGTTCTCATTTATAACTCTGCACGTTTGTGAATTGCAGTGCCCCTGAGCTCCATTTGGCTCCTCGCTTTTTTGGGAGCTGGCCGCAAAAGCGCAGGATTGCTTCAGGCCCTATTTTGGTTCTGGGGGCAGGCTGAGCCTGTGGTTCATTCTTCTTCCTGATGGGAAAATGGAGTGACCTATGCCTGTCCCAACACCTAGGGCTCGTCTCTCGTTGGTTCCCCGTCTTCACGTTCATCCTCAGGACAAATTGCAACCTGTACAATCAGGAGGTTAAAGGTGCTGATTCTCCAAGTAGGGAGATGGTTAGTCAAGCAGCTGGAATGGTGAACCCGAGCACAAGGAGAGGAGAAATGAGGTGCATTTTAGAAACCTTTCCCGATCTCATGGCATACCATCTTCTGGGTTTCCCATGCATGTTTTGATGTAGGAAGATGCCCTTGTACCTGGAGATTTGAGACCCATGGGGTGTGTTCCCCGCAGTGTTACCTTAAAGTATCTGCGTTTGCTCACCCAACCTCACCAATCCTCTCAGCCCCAAGAGTGTCCCGCCTTATGTCTCATTCAGCTGTGGGTGTAGATATGGTCAATCCAGGTTGCATCATAGACCCTGAATGGATTTTGTAAGAATTTCTCTCTCTTTCACTGTCTTTGTTTTGTGGGTTTTTTAAAGTAATGTATGTTTAGAATCGGGCTTGGCTGCTTTTCCCTGCTGTGTTGATGCCGCTTTACAACCTCTTGATTCACTTGCAGAGAGATATCGATACATAGGTTTTCAGATTCTTACTAGTCAGATATATTCTTGTGTGGTGACTAGGGTGTGTTGAGTCCAGTTCACTGAGCAGGGAGTAGGCCTTGTCTATTACATATTTGGCTTATGGAGCGGTCTCTGAGCTAATTTGAAACCCTTGTTTTATGCATCACCCGACCTCACCTTTCCCGTTAAGCAGCCATAGTGTGTCTTCTAAAGGTGTGCCTCTGTTCTGTTTTGTAATTCAGTTCAAGTGTAGCGATTTTGACATTCCCTCTATAAACGATATCTTAGGATAAGTGTCTTTTTCTGTGTGACTTATTTCACTTAGAATCATCGTACCTAAATCCACTCATCATGCTGCTAACTAGCCTTATGACATTGATTTCATGGCTGAGTGATATTCCATTGTGCCAAGTACCACCATTTCTTTATCCATTTTTCTCTTTCCTGGGATATTGAAGGTGTACCGAAGCGGAGGTTCTTGGAAACAGAGCAGCCGTAAACTTTAGGGTGCCTGTGTCTTGTTGATTTTTAGTTTTCCCAATTTATACGCCCATGAGTGGAAGTGCCCTATGCTCTCTACGCTGTGTTTATTACTTGTTTCAGGACACACCGTACTCTTCTCCAGAGTGCCTGTTGGCAATTTACATCCCGCCCATCAGCGTAGTAAGGCTCCCATGTCTCCATGGCCTGTCCTGCTTTTCTGGTTTTTACACTTTGTTCAGCATGGCCCTTTTGACCGAGGGCAAGCGAGACTTCTTTGTAGCGTTGATTTGCACTTCCGGCTTGCTTGGTTGGCCAAAAAGGGCGTATGCGTTTTTTCCTGAATATATTCAGGAAAAAACGCATACGCCCTTTTTGGCCAAGGGCATCATTGTCAACCTTTTGCCGCTTTTCATGTGCTTTAAAGGCGAGTCGAATCTACCTCCTGAAATCTGTTTCCTGCAAATCTGCCTTGCTTTCAAATCCTCTTCGTTGCCTTCCCTCAATATATTTGTGGACGAGAGTTCTCATTTATAACTCTGCACGTTTGTGAATTGCAGTGCCCCTGAGCTCCATTTGTCTCCTCGCTTTTTTGGGAGCTGGCCGCAAAAGCGCAGGATTGCTTCAGGCCTTATTTTGGTTCTGGGGTGCAGGCTGAGCCTGTGGTTCATTCTTCTTCCTGATGGGAAAATGGAGTGACCTGTGCCTGTCCCAACACCTAGGGCTAGTCTTTCGTTGGTTCCCCGTCTTCCCGTTCATCCTCAGGACAAATTGCAACCTGGACGAAACAGGAGGTTAAAGGTGCTGATTCTCCAAGTAGGGAGATGGTTAGTCAAGCAGCTGGAATGGCGAACCCGAGCACAAGGAGAGGAGAAATGAGGTGCGTTTTAGAAACCTTTCCCGATCTCATGGCATACCATCTTCTGGGTTTCCCATGCATGTTTTGATGTAGGAAGATTCCCTTGTACCTGGAGATTTGAGACCCATGGGGTGGGTACCCCGCGGTATTACTTTAAAGTATCTGCATTTGCTCACCCAACCTCACCAATCCTCTCAGCCCCAAGAGTGTCCAGCCTTATGTCTCATCCAGCTGTGGGTCTAGATATGGTCAATCCAGGTTGCATCAGAGACCCTGAACAGATTTTGTAAGAATTTCTCTCTCTTTCACTGTCTTTGCTTTGTGGGTTTTTTAAAGTAATGTATGTTTAGAATGGGGTTTGGCTGCTATTCCCTGCTGTGTTTATGCCGGTTTACACCCTCTTGATTCACTTGCAGAGAGATATCAATACATAGGTTTTCAGATTCATACTAGTCAGATATATTCTTGTGCGGTGACTAGGGGGTGTTGAGTCCAGTTCACTGAGCAGGGAGTAGGCCTTGTCTATTACATATTTGGCTTATGGAGCGGTGTCTGAGCTAATTTCAAACCCTTGTTTTATGCATCACCCCACCTCACCTTTCCGGTTAAGCAGCCATAGTGTGTCTTCTAAAGGTGTGCCTGTGTTCTGTTTTGTAATTCAGTTCAAGTGTAGCGATTTTGACATTCCCTCTATAAGCGATATCTTAGGATAAGTGCCTTTTTCTGTGTGACTTATTTCACTTAGAATCATCGTACCTAAATCCACTCATCATGCTGCTAACTAGCCTTATGACATTGATTTCATGGCTGAGTGATATTGCATTGTGCCAAGTACCACCATTTCTTTATCCATTTTTCTCTTTCCTGGGATATTGAAGGTGTACCGAAGCGGAGGTTCTTGGAAACAGAGCAGCCGTAAAGTTTGGGGTGCCTGTGTCTTGTTGATTTTTAGTTTTCCCAATTTATACGCCCATGAGTGGAAGTGCCCTATGCTCTCAACGCTGTGTTTATTACTTGTTTCAGGACACACCGTACTCATCTCCAGAGTGCCTGTTGGCAATTTACATCCCGCCCATCAGCGTAGCAAGGCTCCCATGTCTCCATGGCCTGTCCTGCTTTTCTGGTTTTTACACTTTGTTCAGCATGGCCCTTTTGACCGAGGGCAAGCGAGACTTCTTTGTAGCGCTGATTTGCCCTTCCGGCTTGCTTGGTTGGCCAAAAGGGGCGTATGCGTTTTTTCCTGAATGTATTCAGGAAAAAACGCATACGCCCCTTTTGGCCAAGGGCATCATTGTCAACGTTTTGCCGCTTTTCATGTGCTTTAAAGGCGAGTCGAATCTACCTCCTGAAATCTGTTTCCTGCAAATCTGCCTTGCTTTCAAATCCTCTTCGTTGCCTTCCCTCAATATATTTGTGGACGAGAGTTCTCATTTATAACTCTGCACGTTTGTGAATTGCAGTGCCCCTGAGCTCCATTTGGCTCCTCGCTTTTTTGGGAGCTGGCCGCAAAAGCGCAGGATTGCTTCAGGCCCTATTTTGGTTCTGGGGGCAGGCTGAGCCTGTGGTTCATTCTTCTTCCTGATGGGAAAATGGAGTGACCTATGCCTGTCCCAACACCTAGGGCTCGTCTCTCGTTGGTTCCCCGTCTTCACGTTCATCCTCAGGACAAATTGCAACCTGTACAATCAGGAGGTTAAAGGTGGTGATTCTCCAAGTAGGGAGATGGTTAGTCAAGCAGCTGGAATGGTGAACCCGAGCACAGGAGAGGAGAAATGAGGTGCATTTTAGAAACATTTCCCGATCTCATGGCATACCATCTTCTGGGTTTCCCATGCATGTTTTGATGTAGGAAGATGCCCTTGTACCTGGAGATTTGAGACCCATGGGGTGTGTTCCCCGCAGTGTTACCTTAAAGTATCTGCGTTTGCTCACCCAACCTCACCAATCCTCTCAGCCCCAAGAGTGTCCCGCCTTATGTCTCATTCAGCTGTGGGTCTAGATATGGTCAATCCAGGTTGCATCATAGACCCTGAACGGATTTTGTAAGAATTTCTCTCTCTTTCACTGTCTTTGTTTTGTGGGTTTTTTAAAGTAATGTATGTTTAGAATCGGGCTTGGCTGCTTTTCCCTGTTGTGTTGATGCCGCTTTACAACCTCTTGATTCACTTGCAGAGAGATATCGATACATAGGTTTTCAGATTCTTACTAGTCAGATATATTCTTGTGTGGTGACTAGGGTGTGTTTAGTCCAGTTCACTGAGCAGGGAGTAGGCCTTGTCTATTACATATTTGGCTTATGGAGCGGTCTCTGAGCTAATTTCAAACCCTTGTATTATGCATCACCCCACCTCAGCTTTCCCGTTAAGCAGCCATAGTGTGTCTTCTAAAGGTGTGCCTCTGTTCTGTTTTGTAATTCAGTTCAAGTGTAGCGATTTTGACATTCCCTCTATAAGCGATATCTTAGGATAAGTGTCTTTTTCTGTGTGACTTATTTCACTTAGAATCATCGTACCTAAATCCACTCATCATGCTGCTAACTAGCCTTATGACATTGATTTCATGGCTGAGTGATATTCCATTGTGCCAAGTACCACCATTTCTTTATCCATTTTTCTCTTTCCTGGGATATTGAAGGTGTACCGAAGCGGAGGTTCTTGGAAACAGAGCAGCCGTAAACTTTAGGGTGCCTGTGTCTTGTTGATTTTTAGTTTTCCCAATTTATACGCCCATGAGTGGAAGTGCCCTATGCTCTCTACGCTGTGTTTATTACTTGTTTCAGGACACACCGTACTCTTCTCCAGAGTGCCTGTTGGCAATTTACATCCCGCCCATCAGCGTAGTAAGGCTCCCATGTCTCCATGGCCTGTCCTGCTTTTCTGGTTTTTACACTTTGTTCAGCATGGCCCTTTTGACCGAGGGCAAGCGAGACTTCTTTGTAGCGTTGATTTGCACTTCCGGCTTGCTTGGTTGGCCAAAAAGGGCGTATGCGTTTTTTCCTGAATATATTCAGGAAAAAACGCATACGCCCTTTTTGGCCAAGGGCATCATTGTCAACCTTTTGCCGCTTTTCATGTGCTTTAAAGGCGAGTCGAATCTACCTCCTGAAATCTGTTTCCTGCAAATCTGCCTTGCTTTCAAATCCTCTTCGTTGCCTTCCCTCAATATATTTGTGGACGAGAGTTCTCATTTATAACTCTGCACGTTTGTGAATTGCAGTGCCCCTGAGCTCCATTTGTCTCCTCGCTTTTTTGGGAGCTGGCCGCAAAAGCGCAGGATTGCTTCAGGCCCTATTTTGGTTCTGGGGGGCAGGCTGAGCCTGTGGTTCATTCTTCTTCCTGATGGGAAAATGGAGTGACCTGTGCCTGTCCCAACACCTAGGGCTAGTCTTTCGTTGGTTCCCCGTCTTCCCGTTCATCCTCAGGACAAATTGCAACCTGGACGAAACAGGAGGTTAAAGGTGCTGATTCTCCAAGTAGGGAGATGGTTAGTCAAGCAGCTGGAATGGCGAACCCGAGCACAAGGAGAGGAGAAATGAGGTGCGTTTTAGAAACCTTTCCCGATCTCATGGCATACCATCTTCTGGGTTTCCCATGCATGTTTTGATGTAGGAAGATTCCCTTGTACCTGGAGATTTGAGACCCATGGGGTGGGTACCCCGCGGTATTACTTTAAAGTATCTGCATTTGCTCACCCAACCTCACCAATCCTCTCAGCCCCAAGAGTGTCCAGCCTTATGTCTCATCCAGCTGTGGGTCTAGATATGGTCAATCCAGGTTGCATCAGAGACCCTGAACGGATTTTGTAAGAATTTCTCTCTCTTTCACTGTCTTTGCTTTGTGGGTTTTTTAAAGTAATGTATGTTTAGAATGGGGTTTGGCTGCTATTCCCTGCTGTGTTTATGCCGCTTTACACCCTCTTGATTCACTTGCAGAGAGATATCGATACATAGGTTTTCAGATTCATACTAGTCAGATATATTCTTGTGCGGTGACTAGGGGGTGTTGAGTCCAGTTCACTGAGCAGGGAGTAGGCCTTGTCTATTACATATTTGGCTTATGGAGCGGTGTCTGAGCTAATTTCAAACCCTTGTTTTATGCATCACCCCACCTCACCTTTCCGGTTAAGCAGCCATAGTGTGTCTTCTAAAGGTGTGCCTCTGTTCTGTTTTGTAATTCAGTTCAAGTGTAGCGATTTTGACATTCCCTCTATAAGCGATATCTTAGGATAAGTGCCTTTTTCTGTGTGACTTATTTCACTTAGAATCATCGTACCTAAATCCACTCATCATGCTGCTAACTAGCCTTATGACATTGATTTCATGGCTGAGTGATATTGCATTGTGCCAAGTACCACCATTTCTTTATCCATTTTTCTCTTTCCTGGGATATTGAAGGTGTACCGAAGCGGAGGTTCTTGGAAACAGAGCAGCCGTAAAGTTTGGGGTGCCTGTGTCTTGTTGATTTTTAGTTTTCCCAATTTATATGCCCATGAGTGGAAGTGCCCTATGCTCTCAACGCTGTGTTTATTACTTGTTTCAGGACACACCGTACTCATCTCCAGAGTGCCTGTTGGCAATTTACATCCCGCCCATCAGCGTAGCAAGGCTCCCATGTCTCCATGGCCTGTCCTGCTTTTCTGGTTTTTACACTTTGTTCAGCATGGCCCTTTTGACCGAGGGCAAGCGAGACTTCTTTGTAGCGCTGATTTGCCCTTCCGGCTTGCTTGGTTGGCCAAAAGGGGCGTATGCGTTTTTTCCTGAATGTATTCAGGAAAAAACGCATACGCCCCTTTTGGCCAAGGGCATCATTGTCAACGTTTTGCCGCTTTTCATGTGCTTTAAAGGCGAGTCGAATCTACCTCCTGAAATCTGTTTCCTGCAAATCTGCCTTGCTTTCAAATCCTCTTCGTTGCCTTCCCTCAATATATTTGTGGACGAGAGTTCTCATTTATAACTCTGCACGTTTGTGAATTGCAGTGCCCCTGAGCTCCATTTGGCTCCTCGCTTTTTTGGGAGCTGGCCGCAAAAGCGCAGGATTGCTTCAGGCCCTATTTTGGTTCTGGGGGCAGGCTGAGCCTGTGGTTCATTCTTCTTCCTGATGGGAAAATGGAGTGACCTATGCCTGTCCCAACACCTAGGGCTCGTCTCTCGTTGGTTCCCCGTCTTCACGTTCATCCTCAGGACAAATTGCAACCTGTACAATCAGGAGGTTAAAGGTGCTGATTCTCCAAGTAGGGAGATGGTTAGTCAAGCAGCTGGAATGGTGAACCCGAGCACAAGGAGAGGAGAAATGAGGTGCATTTTAGAAACCTTTCCCGATCTCATTGCATACCATCTTCTGGGTTTCCCATGCATGTTTTGATGTAGGAAGATGCCCTTGTACCTGGAGATTTGAGACCCATGGGGTGTGTTCCCCGCAGTGTTACCTTAAAGTATCTGCGTTTGCTCACCCAACCTCACCAATCCTCTCAGCCCCAAGAGTGTCCCGCCTTATGTCTCATTCAGCTGTGGGTGTAGATATGGTCAATCCAGGTTGCATCATAGACCCTGAACGGATTTTGTAAGAATTTCTCTCTCTTTCACTGTCTTTGTTTTGTGGGTTTTTTAAAGTAATGTATGTTTAGAATCGGGCTTGGCTGCTTTTCCCTGCTGTGTTGATGCCGCTTTACAACCTCTTGATTCACTTGCAGAGAGATATCGATACATAGGTTTTCAGATTCTTACTAGTCAGATATATTCTTGTGTGGTGACTAGGGTGTGTTGAGTCCAGTTCACTGAGCAGGGAGTAGGCCTTGTCTATTACATAATTGGCTTATGGAGCGGTCTCTGAGCTAATTTGAAACCCTTGTTTTATGCATCACCCGACCTCACCTTTCCCGTTAAGCAGCCATAGTGTGTCTTCTAAAGGTGTGCCTCTGTTCTGTTTTGTAATTCAGTTCAAGTGTAGCGATTTTGACATTCCCTCTATAAACGATATCTTAGGATAAGTGTCTTTTTCTGTGTGACTTATTTCACTTAGAATCATCGTACCTAAATCCACTCATCATGCTGCTAACTAGCCTTATGACATTGATTTCATGGCTGAGTGATATTCCATTGTGCCAAGTACCACCATTTCTTTATCCATTTTTCTCTTTCCTGGGATATTGAAGGTGTACCGAAGCGGAGGTTCTTGGAAACAGAGCAGCCGTAAACTTTAGGGTGCCTGTGTCTTGTTGATTTTTAGTTTTCCCAATTTATACGCCCATGAGTGGAAGTGCCCTATGCTCTCTACGCTGTGTTTATTACTTGTTTCAGGACACACCGTACTCTTCTCCAGAGTGCCTGTTGGCAATTTACATCCCGCCCATCAGCGTAGTAAGGCTCCCATGTCTCCATGGCCTGTCCTGCTTTTCTGGTTTTTACACTTTGTTCAGCATGGCCCTTTTGACCGAGGGCAAGCGAGACTTCTTTGTAGCGTTGATTTGCACTTCCGGCTTGCTTGGTTGGCCAAAAAGGGCGTATGCGTTTTTTCCTGAATATATTCAGGAAAAAACGCATACGCCCTTTTTGGCCAAGGGCATCATTGTCAACCTTTTGCCGCTTTTCATGTGCTTTAAAGGCGAGTCGAATCTACCTCCTGAAATCTGTTTCCTGCAAATCTGCCTTGCTTTCAAATCCTCTTCGTTGCCTTCCCTCAATATATTTGTGGACGAGAGTTCTCATTTATAACTCTGCACGTTTGTGAATTGCAGTGCCCCTGAGCTCCATTTGTCTCCTCGCTTTTTTGGGAGCTGGCCGCAAAAGCGCAGGATTGCTTCAGGCCTTATTTTGGTTCTGGGGTGCAGGCTGAGCCTGTGGTTCATTCTTCTTCCTGATGGGAAAATGGAGTGACCTGTGCCTGTCCCAACACCTAGGGCTAGTCTTTCGTTGGTTCCCCGTCTTCCCGTTCATCCTCAGGACAAATTGCAACCTGGACGAAACAGGAGGTTAAAGGTGCTGATTCTCCAAGTAGGGAGATGGTTAGTCAAGCAGCTGGAATGGCGAACCCGAGCACAAGGAGAGGAGAAATGAGGTGCGTTTTAGAAACCTTTCCCGATCTCATGGCATACCATCTTCTGGGTTTCCCATGCATGTTTTGATGTAGGAAGATTCCCTTGTACCTGGAGATTTGAGACCCATGGGGTGGGTACCCCGCGGTATTACTTTAAAGTATCTGCATTTGCTCACCCAACCTCACCAATCCTCTCAGCCCCAAGAGTGTCCAGCCTTATGTCTCATCCAGCTGTGGGTCTAGATATGGTCAATCCAGGTTGCATCAGAGACCCTGAACAGATTTTGTAAGAATTTCTCTCTCTTTCACTGTCTTTGCTTTGTGGGTTTTTTAAAGTAATGTATGTTTAGAATGGGGTTTGGCTGCTATTCCCTGCTGTGTTTATGCCGGTTTACACCCTCTTGATTCACTTGCAGAGAGATATTAATACATAGGTTTTCAGATTCATACTAGTCAGATATATTCTTGTGCGGTGACTAGGGGGTGTTGAGTCCAGTTCACTGAGCAGGGAGTAGGCCTTGTCTATTACATATTTGGCTTATGGAGCGGTGTCTGAGCTAATTTCAAACCCTTGTTTTATGCATCACCCCACCTCACCTTTCCGGTTAAGCAGCCATAGTGTGTCTTCTAAAGGTGTGACTCTGTTCTGTTTTGTAATTCAGTTCAAGTGTAGCGATTTTGACATTCCCTCTATAAGCGATATCTTAGGATAAGTGCCTTTTTCTGTGTGACTTATTTCACTTAGAATCATCGTACCTAAATCCACTCATCATGCTGCTAACTAGCCTTATGACATTGATTTCATGGCTGAGTGATATTGCATTGTGCCAAGTACCACCATTTCTTTATCCATTTTTCTCTTTCCTGGGATATTGAAGGTGTACCGAAGCGGAGGTTCTTGGAAACAGAGCAGCCGTAAAGTTTGGGGTGCCTGTGTCTTGTTGATTTTTAGTTTTCCCAATTTATACGCCCATGAGTGGAAGTGCCCTATGCTCTCAACGCTGTGTTTATTACTTGTTTCAGGACACACCGTACTCATCTCCAGAGTGCCTGTTGGCAATTTACATCCCGCCCATCAGCGTAGCAAGGCTCCCATGTCTCCATGGCCTGTCCTGCTTTTCTGGTTTTTACACTTTGTTCAGCATGGCCCTTTTGACCGAGGGCAAGCGAGACTTCTTTGTAGCGCTGATTTGCCCTTCCGGCTTGCTTGGTTGGCCAAAAGGGGCGTATGCGTTTTTTCCTGAATGTATTCAGGAAAAAACGCATACGCCCCTTTTGGCCAAGGGCATCATTGTCAACCTTTTGCCGCTTTTCATGTGCTTTAAAGGCGAGTCGAATCTACCTCCTGAAATCTGTTTCCTGCAAATCTGCCTTGCTTTCAAATCCTCTTCGTTGCCTTCCCTCAATATATTTGTGGACGAGAGTTCTCATTTATAACTCTGCACGTTTGTGAATTGCAGTGCCCCTGAGCTCCATTTGGCTCCTCGCTTTTTTGGGAGCTGGCCGCAAAAGCGCAGGATTGCTTCAGGCCCTATTTTGGTTCTGGGGGCAGGCTGAGCCTGTGGTTCATTCTTCTTCCTGATGGGAAAATGGAGTGACCTATGCCTGTCCCAACACCTAGGGCTCGTCTCTCGTTGGTTCCCCGTCTTCACGTTCATCCTCAGGACAAATTGCAACCTGGACGAAACAGGAGGTTAAAGGTGCTGATTCTCCAAGTAGGGAGATGGTTAGTCAAGCAGCTGGAATGGCGAACCCGAGCACAAGGAGAGGAGAAATGAGGTGCGTTTTAGAAACCTTTCCCGATCTCATGGCATACCATCTTCTGGGTTTCCCATGCATGTTTTGATGTAGGAAGATTCCCTTGTACCTGGAGATTTGAGACCCATGGGGTGGGTCCCCCGCGGTATTACTTTAAAGTATCTGCATTTGCTCACCCAACCTCACCAATCCTCTCAGCCCCAAGAGTGTCCAGCCTTATGTCTCATCCAGCTGTGGGTCTAGATATGGTCAATCCAGGTTGCATCAGAGACCCTGAACGGATTTTGTAAGAATTTCTCTCTCTTTCACTGTCTTTGCTTTGTGGGTTTTTTAAAGTAATGTATGTTTAGAATGGGGTTTGGCTGCTATTCCCTGCTGTGTTTATGCCGGTTTACACCCTCTTGATTCACTTGCAGAGAGATATCAATACATAGGTTTTCAGATTCATACTAGTCAGATATATTCTTGTGCGGTGACTAGGGGGTGTTGAGTCCAGTTCACTGAGCAGGGAGTAGGCCTTGTCTATTACATATTTGGCTTATGGAGCGGTGTCTGAGCTAATTTCAAACCCTTGTTTTATGCATCACCCCACCTCACCTTTCCGGTTAAGCAGCCATAGTGTGTCTTCTAAAGGTGTGCCTCTGTTCTGTTTTGTAATTCAGTTCAAGTGTAGCGATTTTGACATTCCCTCTATAAGCGATATCTTAGGATAAGTGTCTTTTTCTGTGTGACTTATTTCACTTAGAATCATCGTATCTAAATCCACTCATCATGCTGCTAACTAGCCTTATGACATTGATTTCATGGCTGAGTGATATTCCACTGTGCCAAGTACCACCATTTCTTTATCCATTTTTCTCTTTCCTGGGATATTGAAGGTGTACCGAAGTGGAGGTTCTTGGAAACAGAGCAGCCGTAAACTTTAGGGTGCCTGTGTCTTGTTGATTTTTAGTTTTCCCAATTTATACGCCCATGAGTGGAAGTGCCCTATGCTCTCTACGCTGTGTTTATTACTTGTTTCAGGACACACCGTACTCTTCTCCAGAGTGCCTGTTGGCAATTTACATCCCGCCCATCAGCGTAGCAAGGCTTCCATGTCTCCATGGCCTGTCCTGCTTTTCTGGTTTTTACACTTTGTTCAGCATGGCCCTTTTGACCGAGGGCAAGCGAGACTTCTTTGTAGCGCTGATTTGCCCTTCCGGCTTGCTTGGTTGGCCAAAAAGGGCGTATGCGTTTTTTCCTGAATATATTCAGGAAAAAACGCATACGCCCTTTTTGGCCAAGGGCATCATTGTCAACCTTTTGCCGCTTTTCATGTGCTTTAAAGGCGAGTCGAATCTACCTCCTGAAATCTGTTTCCTGCAAATCTGCCTTGCTTTCAAATCCTCTTCGTTGCCTTCCCTCAATATATTTGTGGACAAGAGTTCTCATTTATAACTCTGCACGTTTGTGAATTGCAGTGCCCCTGAGCTCCATTTGTCTCCTCGCTTTTTTGGGAGCTGGCCGCAAAAGCGCATGATTGCTTCAGGCCCTATTTTGGTTCTGGGGTGCAGGCTGAGCCTGTGGTTCATTCTTCTTCCTGATGGGAAAATGGAGTGACCTGTGCCTGTCCCAACACCTAGGGCTAGTCTTTCGTTGGTTCCCCGTCTTCCCGTTCATCCTCAGGACAAATTGCAACCTGGACGAAACAGGAGGTTAAAGGTGCTGATTCTCCAAGTAGGGAGATGGTTAGTCAAGCAGCTGGAATGGCGAACCCGAGCACAAGGAGAGGAGAAATGAGGTGCGTTTTAGAAACCTTTCCCGATCTCATGGCATACCATCTTCTGGGTTTCCCATGCATGTTTTGATGTAGGAAGATTCCCTTGTACCTGGAGATTTGAGACCCATGGGGTGGGTACCCCGCGGTATTACTTTAAAGTATCTGCATTTGCTCACCCAACCTCACCAATCCTCTCAGCCCCAAGAGTGTCCAGCCTTATGTCTCATCCAGCTGTGGGTCTAGATATGGTCAATCCAGGTTGCATCAGAGACCCTGAACGGATTTTGTAAGAATTTCTCTCTCTTTCACTGTCTTTGCTTTGTGGGTTTTTTAAAGTAATGTATGTTTAGAATGGGGTTTGGCTGCTATTCCCTGCTGTGTTTATGCCGGTTTACACCCTCTTGATTCACTTGCAGAGAGATATCAATACATAGGTTTTCAGATTCATACTAGTCAGATATATTCTTGTGCGGTGACTAGGGGGTGTTGAGTCCAGTTCACTGAGCAGGGAGTAGGCCTTGTCTAGTACATATTTGGCTTATGGAGCGGTGTCTGAGCTAATTTCAAACCCTTGTTTTATGCATCACCCCACCTCACCTTTCCGGTTAAGCAGCCATAGTGTGTCTTCTAAAGGTGTGCCTCTGTTCTGTTTTGTAATTCAGTTCAAGTGTAGCGATTTTGACATTCCCTCTATAAGCGATATCTTAGGATAAGTGCCTTTTTCTGTGTGACTTATTTCACTTAGAATCATCGTACCTAAATCCACTCATCATGCTGCTAACTAGCCTTATGACATTGATTTCATGGCTGAGTGATATTGCATTGTGCCAAGTACCACCATTTCTTTATCCATTTTTCTCTTTCCTGGGATATTGAATGTGTACCGAAGCGGAGGTTCTTGGAAACAGAGCAGCCGTAAAGTTTGGGGTGCCTGTGTCTTGTTGATTTTTAGTTTTCCCAATTTATATGCCCATGAGTGGAAGTGCCCTATGCTCTCAACGCTGTGTTTATTACTTGTTTCAGGACACACCGTACTCATCTCCAGAGTGCCTGTTGGCAATTTACATCCCGCCCATCAGCGTAGCAAGGCTCCCATGTCTCCATGGCCTGTCCTGCTTTTCTGGTTTTTACACTTTGTTCAGCATGGCCCTTTTGACCGAGGGCAAGCGAGACTTCTTTGTAGCGCTGATTTGCCCTTCCGGCTTGCTTGGTTGGCCAAAAGGGGCGTATGCGTTTTTTCCTGAATGTATTCAGGAAAAAACGCATACGCCCCTTTTGGCCAAGGGCATCATTGTCAACGTTTTGCCGCTTTTCATGTGCTTTAAAGGCGAGTCGAATCTACCTCCTGAAATCTGTTTCCTGCAAATCTGCCTTGCTTTCAAATCCTCTTCGTTGCCTTCCCTCAATATATTTGTGGACGAGAGTTCTCATTTATAACTCTGCACGTTTGTGAATTGCAGTGCCCCTGAGCTCCATTTGGCTCCTCGCTTTTTTGGGAGCTGGCCGCAAAAGCGCAGGATTGCTTCAGGCCCTATTTTGGTTCTGGGGGCAGGCTGAGCCTGTGGTTCATTCTTCTTCCTGATGGGAAAATGGAGTGACCTATGCCTGTCCCAACACCTAGGGCTCGTCTCTCGTTGGTTCCCCGTCTTCACGTTCATCCTCAGGACAAATTGCAACCTGTACAATCAGGAGGTTAAAGGTGCTGATTCTCCAAGTAGGGAGATGGTTAGTCAAGCAGCTGGAATGGTGAACCCGAGCACAAGGAGAGGAGAAATGAGGTGCATTTTAGAAACCTTTCCCGATCTCATGGCATACCATCTTCTGGGTTTCCCATGCATGTTTTGATGTAGGAAGATGCCCTTGTACCTGGAGATTTGAGACCCATGGGGTGTGTTCCCCGCAGTGTTACCTTAAAGTATCTGCGTTTGCTCACCCAACCTCACCAATCCTCTCAGCCCCAAGAGTGTCCCGCCTTATGTCTCATTCAGCTGTGGGTGTAGATATGGTCAATCCAGGTTGCATCATAGACCCTGAACGGATTTTGTAAGAATTTCTCTCTCTTTCACTGTCTTTGTTTTGTGGGTTTTTTAAAGTAATGTATGTTTAGAATCGGGCTTGGCTGCTTTTCCCTGCTGTGTTGATGCCGCTTTACAACCTCTTGATTCACTTGCAGAGAGATATCGATACATAGGTTTTCAGATTCTTACTAGTCAGATATATTCTTGTGTGGTGACTAGGGTGTGTTGAGTCCAGTTCACTGAGCAGGGAGTAGGCCTTGTCTATTACATATTTGGCTTATGGAGCGGTCTCTGAGCTAATTTGAAACCCTTGTTTTATGCATCACCCGACCTCACCTTTCCCGTTAAGCAGCCATAGTGTGTCTTCTAAAGGTGTGCCTCTGTTCTGTTTTGTAATTCAGTTCAAGTGTAGCGATTTTGACATTCCCTCTATAAACGATATCTTAGGATAAGTGTCTTTTTCTGTGTGACTTATTTCACTTAGAATCATCGTACCTAAATCCACTCATCATGCTGCTAACTAGCCTTATGACATTGATTTCATGGCTGAGTGATATTCCATTGTGCCAAGTACCACCATTTCTTTATCCATTTTTCTCTTTCCTGGGATATTGAAGGTGTACCGAAGCGGAGGTTCTTGGAAACAGAGCAGCCGTAAACTTTAGGGTGCCTGTGTCTTGTTGATTTTTAGTTTTCCCAATTTATACGCCCATGAGTGGAAGTGCCCTATGCTCTCTACGCTGTGTTTATTACTTGTTTCAGGACACACCGTACTCTTCTCCAGAGTGCCTGTTGGCAATTTACATCCCGCCCATCAGCGTAGTAAGGCTCCCATGTCTCCATGGCCTGTCCTGCTTTTCTGGTTTTTACACTTTGTTCAGCATGGCCCTTTTGACCGAGGGCAAGCGAGACTTCTTTGTAGCGTTGATTTGCACTTCCGGCTTGCTTGGTTGGCCAAAAAGGGCGTATGCGTTTTTTCCTGAATATATTCAGGAAAAAACGCAAACGCCCTTTTTGGCCAAGGGCATCATTGTCAACCTTTTGCCGCTTTTCATGTGCTTTAAAGGCGAGTCGAATCTACCTCCTGAAATCTGTTTCCTGCAAATCTGCCTTGCTTTCAAATCCTCTTCGTTGCCTTCCCTCAATATATTTGTGGACGAGAGTTCTCATTTATAACTCTGCACGTCTGTGAATTGCAGTGCCCCTGAGCTCCATTTGTCTCCTCGCTTTTTTGGGAGCTGGCCGCAAAAGCGCAGGATTGCTTCAGGCCTTATTTTGGTTCTGGGGTGCAGGCTGAGCCTGTGGTTCATTCTTCTTCCTGATGGGAAAATGGAGTGACCTGTGCCTGTCCCAACACCTAGGGCTAGTCTTTCGTTGGTTCCCCGTCTTCCCGTTCATCCTCAGGACAAATTGCAACCTGGACGAAACAGGAGGTTAAAGGTGCTGATTCTCCAAGTAGGGAGATGGTTAGTCAAGCAGCTGGAATGGCGAACCCGAGCACAAGGAGAGGAGAAATGAGGTGCGTTTTAGAAACCTTTCCCGATCTCATGGCATACCATCTTCTGGGTTTCCCATGCATGTTTTGATGTAGGAAGATTCCCTTGTACCTGGAGATTTGAGACCCATGGGGTGGGTACCCCGCGGTATTACTTTAAAGTATCTGCATTTGCTCACCCAACCTCACCAATCCTCTCAGCCCCAAGAGTGTCCAGCCTTATGTCTCATCCAGCTGTGGGTCTAGATATGGTCAATCCAGGTTGCATCAGAGACCCTGAACAGATTTTGTAAGAATTTCTCTCTCTTTCACTGTCTTTGCTTTGTGGGTTTTTTAAAGTAATGTATGTTTAGAATGGGGTTTGGCTGCTATTCCCTGCTGTGTTTATGCCGGTTTACACCCTCTTGATTCACTTGCAGAGAGATATTAATACATAGGTTTTCAGATTCATACTAGTCAGATATATTCTTGTGCGGTGACTAGGGGGTGTTGAGTCCAGTTCACTGAGCAGGGAGTAGGCCTTGTCTATTACATATTTGGCTTATGGAGCGGTGTCTGAGCTAATTTCAAACCCTTGTTTTATGCATCACCCCACCTCACCTTTCCGGTTAAGCAGCCATAGTGTGTCTTCTAAAGGTGTGCCTGTGTTCTGTTTTGTAATTCAGTTCAAGTGTAGCGATTTTGACATTCCCTCTATAAGCGATATCTTAGGATAAGTGCCTTTTTCTGTGTGACTTATTTCACTTAGAATCATCGTACCTAAATCCACTCATCATGCTGCTAACTAGCCTTATGACATTGATTTCATGGCTGAGTGATATTGCATTGTGCCAAGTACCACCATTTCTTTATCCATTTTTCTCTTTCCTGGGATATTGAAGGTGTACCGAAGCGGAGGTTCTTGGAAACAGAGCAGCCGTAAAGTTTGGGGTGCCTGTGTCTTGTTGATTTTTAGTTTTCCCAATTTATACGCCCATGAGTGGAAGTGCCCTATGCTCTCAACGCTGTGTTTATTACTTGTTTCAGGACACACCGTACTCATCTCCAGAGTGCCTGTTGGCAATTTACATCCCGCCCATCAGCGTAGCAAGGCTCCCATGTCTCCATGGCCTGTCCTGCTTTTCTGGTTTTTACACTTTGTTCAGCATGGCCCTTTTGACCGAGGGCAAGCGAGACTTCTTTGTAGCGCTGATTTGCCCTTCCGGCTTGCTTGGTTGGCCAAAAGGGGCGTATGCGTTTTTTCCTGAATGTATTCAGGAAAAAACGCATACGCCCCTTTTGGCCAAGGGCATCATTGTCAACCTTTTGCCGCTTTTCATGTGCTTTAAAGGCGAGTCGAATCTACCTCCTGAAATCTGTTTCCTGCAAATCTGCCTTGCTTTCAAATCCTCTTCGTTGCCTTCCCTCAATATATTTGTGGACGAGAGTTCTCATTTATAACTCTGCACGTTTGTGAATTGCAGTGCCCCTGAGCTCCATTTGTCTCCTCGCTTTTTTGGGAGCTGGCCGCAAAAGCGCAGGATTGCTTCAGGCCCTATTTTGGTTCTGGGGGCAGGCTGAGCCTGTGGTTCATTCTTCTTCCTGATGGGAAAATGGAGTGACCTATGCCTGTCCCAACACCTAGGGCTCGTCTCTCGTTGGTTCCCCGTCTTCACGTTCATCCTCAGGACAAATTGCAACCTGTACAATCAGGAGGTTAAAGGTGCTGATTCTCCAAGTAGGGAGATGGTTAGTCAAGCAGCTGGAATGGCGAACCCGAGCACAAGGAGAGGAGAAATGAGGTGCGTTTTAGAAACCTTTCCCGATCTCATGGCATACCATCTTCTGGGTTTCCCATGCATGTTTTGATGTAGGAAGATGCCCTTGTACCTGGAGATTTGAGACCCATGGGGTGGGTACCCCGCGGTATTACTTTAAAGTATCTGCATTTGCTCACCCAACCTCACCAATCCTCTCAGCCCCAAGAGTGTCCAGCCTTATGTCTCATCCAGCTGTGGGTCTAGATATGGTCAATCCAGGTTGCATCAGAGACCCTGAACGGATTTTGTAAGAATTTCTCTGTCTTTCACTGTCTTTGCTTTGTGGGTTTTTTAAAGTAATGTATGTTTAGAATGGGGTTTGGCTGCTATTCCCTGCTGTGTTTATGCCGGTTTACACCCTCTTGATTCACTTGCAGAGAGATATCAATACATAGGTTTTCAGATTCATACTAGTCAGATATATTCTTGTGCGGTGACTAGGGGGTGTTGAGTCCAGTTCACTGAGCAGGGAGTAGGCCTTGTCTATTACATATTTGGCTTATGGAGCGGTGTCTGAGCTAATTTCAAACCCTTGTTTTATGCATCACCCCACCTCACCTTTCCGGTTAAGCAGCCATAGTGTGTCTTCTAAAGGTGTGCCTCTGTTCTGTTTTGTAATTCAGTTCAAGTGTAGCGATTTTGACATTCCCTCTATAAGCGATATCTTAGGATAAGTGCCTTTTTCTGTGTGACTTATTTCACTTAGAATCATCGTACCTAAATCCACTCATCATGCTGCTAACTAGCCTTATGACATTGATTTCATGGCTGAGTGATATTGCATTGTGCCAAGTACCACCATTTCTTTATCCATTTTTCTCTTTCCTGGGATATTGAAGGTGTACCGAAGCGGAGGTTCTTGGAAACAGAGCAGCCGTAAAGTTTGGGGTGCCTGTGTCTTGTTGATTTTTAGTTTTCCCAATTTATACGCCCATGAGTGGAAGTGCCCTATGCTCTCAACGCTGTGTTTATTACTTGTTTCAGGACACACCGTACTCTTCTCCAGAGTGCCTGTTGGCAATTTACATCCCGCCCATCAGCGTAGTAAGGCTCCCATGTCTCCATGGCCTGTCCTGCTTTTCTGGTTTTTACACTTTGTTCAGCATGGCCCTTTTGACCGAGGGCAAGCGAGACTTCTTTGTAGCGTTGATTTGCACTTCCGGCTTGCTTGGTTGGCCAAAAAGGGCGTATGCGTTTTTTCCTGAATATATTCAGGAAAAAACGCATACGCCCTTTTTGGCCAAGGGCATCATTGTCAACGTTTTGCCGCTTTTCATGTGCTTTCAAGGCGAGTCGAATCTACCTCCTGAAATCTGTTTCCTGCAAATCTGCCTTGCTTTCAAATCCTCTTTGTTGCCTTCCCTCAATATATTTGTGGACGAGAGTTCTCATTTATAACTCTGCACGTTTGTGAATTGCAGTGCCCCTGAGCTCCATTTGTCTCCTCGCTTTTTTGGGAGCTGGCCGCAAAAGCGCAGGATTGCTTCAGGCCCTATTTTGGTTCTGGGGTGCAGGCTGAGCCTGTGGTTCATTCTTCTTCCTGATGGGAAAATGGAGTGACCTGTGCCTGTCCCAACACCTAGGGCTAGTCTTTCGTTGGTTCCCCGTCTTCCCCTTCATCCTCAGGACAAATTGCAACCTGGACGAAACAGGAGGTTAAAGGTGCTGATTCTCCAAGTAGGGAGATGGTTAGTCAAGCAGCTGGAATGGCGAACCCGAGCACAAGGAGAGGAGAAATGAGGTGCGTTTTAGAAACCTTTCCCGATCTCATGGCATACCATCTTCTGGGTTTCCCATGCATGTTTTGATGTAGGAAGATTCCCTTGTACCTGGAGATTTGAGACCCATGGGGTGGGTCCCCCGCGGTATTACTTTAAAGTATCTGCATTTGCTCACCCAACCTCACCAATCCTCTCAGCCCCAAGAGTGTCCAGCCTTATGTCTCATCCAGCTGTGGGTCTAGATATGGTCAATCCAGGTTGCATCAGAGACCCTGAACGGATTTTGTAAGAATTTCTCTGTCTTTCACTGTCTTTGCTTTGTGGGTTTTTTAAAGTAATGTATGTTTAGAATGGGGTTTGGCTGCTATTCCCTGCTGTGTTTATGCCGGTTTACACCCTCTTGATTCACTTGCAGAGAGATATCAATACATAGGTTTTCAGATTCATACTAGTCAGATATATTCTTGTGCGGTGACTAGGGGGTGTTGAGTCCAGTTCACTGAGCAGGGAGTAGGCCTTGTCTATTACATATTTGGCTTATGGAGCGGTGTCTGAGCTAATTTCAAACCCTTGTTTTATGCATCACCCCACCTCACCTTTCCGGTTAAGCAGCCATAGTGTGTCTTCTAAAGGTGTGCCTCTGTTCTGTTTTGTAATTCAGTTCAAGTGTAGCGATTTTGACATTCCCTCTATAAGCGATATCTTAGGATAAGTGTCTTTTTCTGTGTGACTTATTTCACTTAGAATCATCGTATCTAAATCCACTCATCATGCTGCTAACTAGCCTTATGACATTGATTTCATGGCTGAGTGATATTCCACTGTGCCAAGTACCACCATTTCTTTATCCATTTTTCTCTTTCCTGGGATATTGAAGGTGTACCGAAGTGGAGGTTCTTGGAAACAGAGCAGCCGTAAACTTTAGGGTGCCTGTGTCTTGTTGATTTTTAGTTTTCCCAATTTATACGCCCATGAGTGGAAGTGCCCTATGCTCTCTACGCTGTGTTTATTACTTGTTTCAGGACACACCGTACTCTTCTCCAGAGTGCCTGTTGGCAATTTACATCCCGCCCATCAGCGTAGCAAGGCTTCCATGTCTCCATGGCCTGTCCTGCTTTTCTGGTTTTTACACTTTGTTCAGCATGGCCCTTTTGACCGAGGGCAAGCGAGACTTCTTTGTAGCGCTGATTTGCCCTTCCGGCTTGCTTGGTTGGCCAAAAAGGGCGTATGCGTTTTTTCCTGAATATATTCAGGAAAAAACGCATACGCCCTTTTTGGCCAAGGGCATCATTGTCAACCTTTTGCCGCTTTTCATGTGCTTTAAAGGCGAGTCGAATCTACCTCCTGAAATCTGTTTCCTGCAAATCTGCCTTGCTTTCAAATCCTCTTCGTTGCCTTCCCTCAATATATTTGTGGACAAGAGTTCTCATTTATAACTCTGCACGTTTGTGAATTGCAGTGCCCCTGAGCTCCATTTGTCTCCTCGCTTTTTTGGGAGCTGGCCGCAAAAGCGCAGGATTGCTTCAGGCCCTATTTTGGTTCTGGGGTGCAGGCTGAGCCTGTGGTTCATTCTTCTTCCTGATGGGAAAATGGAGTGACCTGTGCCTGTCCCAACACCTAGGGCTAGTCTTTCGTTGGTTCCCCGTCTTCCCGTTCATCCTCAGGACAAATTGCAACCTGGACGAAACAGGAGGTTAAAGGTGCTGATTCTCCAAGTAGGGAGATGGTTAGTCAAGCAGCTGGAATGGCGAACCCGAGCACAAGGAGAGGAGAAATGAGGTGCGTTTTAGAAACCTTTCCCGATCTCATGGCATACCATCTTCTGGGTTTCCCATGCATGTTTTGATGTAGGAAGATTCCCTTGTACCTGGAGATTTGAGACCCATGGGGTGGGTACCCCGCGGTATTACTTTAAAGTATCTGCATTTGCTCACCCAACCTCACCAATCCTCTCAGCCCCAAGAGTGTCCAGCCTTATGTCTCATCCAGCTGTGGGTCTAGATATGGTCAATCCAGGTTGCATCAGAGACCCTGAACGGATTTTGTAAGAATTTCTCTCTCTTTCACTGTCTTTGCTTTGTGGGTTTTTTAAAGTAATGTATGTTTAGAATGGGGTTTGGCTGCTATTCCCTGCTGTGTTTATGCCAGTTTACACCCTCTTGATTCACTTGCAGAGAGATATCAATACATAGGTTTTCAGATTCATACTAGTCAGATATATTCTTGTGCGGTGACTAGGGGGTGTTGAGTCCAGTTCACTGAGCAGGGAGTAGGCCTTGTCTAGTACATATTTGGCTTATGGAGCGGTGTCTGAGCTAATTTCAAACCCTTGTTTTATGCATCACCCCACCTCACCTTTCCGGTTAAGCAGCCATAGTGTGTCTTCTAAAGGTGTGCCTCTGTTCTGTTTTGTAATTCAGTTCAAGTGTAGCGATTTTGACATTCCCTCTATAAGCGATATCTTAGGATAAGTGCCTTTTTCTGTGTGACTTATTTCACTTAGAATCATCGTACCTAAATCCACTCATCATGCTGCTAACTAGCCTTATGACATTGATTTCATGGCTGAGTGATATTGCATTGTGCCAAGTACCACCATTTCTTTATCCATTTTTCTCTTTCCTGGGATATTGAATGTGTACCGAAGCGGAGGTTCTTGGAAACAGAGCAGCCGTAAAGTTTGGGGTGCCTGTGTCTTGTTGATTTTTAGTTTTCCCAATTTATATGCCCATGAGTGGAAGTGCCCTATGCTCTCAACGCTGTGTTTATTACTTGTTTCAGGACACACCGTACTCATCTCCAGAGTGCCTGTTGGCAATTTACATCCCGCCCATCAGCGTAGCAAGGCTCCCATGTCTCCATGGCCTGTCCTGCTTTTCTGGTTTTTACACTTTGTTCAGCATGGCCCTTTTGACCGAGGGCAAGCGAGACTTCTTTGTAGCGCTGATTTGCCCTTCCGGCTTGCTTGGTTGGCCAAAAGGGGCGTATGCGTTTTTTCCTGAATGTATTCAGGAAAAAACGCATACGCCCCTTTTGGCCAAGGGCATCATTGTCAACGTTTTGCCGCTTTTCATGTGCTTTAAAGGCGAGTCGAATCTACCTCCTGAAATCTGTTTCCTGCAAATCTGCCTTGCTTTCAAATCCTCTTCGTTGCCTTCCCTCAATATATTTGTGGACGAGAGTTCTCATTTATAACTCTGCACGTTTGTGAATTGCAGTGCCCCTGAGCTCCATTTGGCTCCTCGCTTTTTTGGGAGCTGGCCGCAAAAGCGCAGGATTGCTTCAGGCCCTATTTTGGTTCTGGGGGCAGGCTGAGCCTGTGGTTCATTCTTCTTCCTGATGGGAAAATGGAGTGACCTATGCCTGTCCCAACACCTAGGGCTCGTCTCTCGTTGGTTCCCCGTCTTCACGTTCATCCTCAGGACAAATTGCAACCTGTACAATCAGGAGGTTAAAGGTGCTGATTCTCCAAGTAGGGAGATGGTTAGTCAAGCAGCTGGAATGGTGAACCCGAGCACAAGGAGAGGAGAAATGAGGTGCATTTTAGAAACCTTTCCCGATCTCATGGCATACCATCTTCTGGGTTTCCCATGCATGTTTTGATGTAGGAAGATGCCCTTGTACCTGGAGATTTGAGACCCATGGGGTGTGTTCCCCGCAGTGTTACCTTAAAGTATCTGCGTTTGCTCACCCAACCTCACCAATCCTCTCAGCCCCAAGAGTGTCCCGCCTTATGTCTCATTCAGCTGTGGGTGTAGATATGGTCAATCCAGGTTGCATCATAGACCCTGAACGGATTTTGTAAGAATTTCTCTCTCTTTCACTGTCTTTGTTTTGTGGGTTTTTTAAAGTAATGTATGTTTAGAATCGGGCTTGGCTGCTTTTCCCTGCTGTGTTGATGCCGCTTTACAACCTCTTGATTCACTTGCAGAGAGATATCGATACATAGGTTTTCAGATTCTTACTAGTCAGATATATTCTTGTGTGGTGACTAGGGTGTGTTGAGTCCAGTTCACTGAGCAGGGAGTAGGCCTTGTCTATTACATATTTGGCTTATGGAGCGGTCTCTGAGCTAATTTGAAACCCTTGTTTTATGCATCACCCGACCTCACCTTTCCCGTTAAGCAGCCATAGTGTGTCTTCTAAAGGTGTGCCTCTGTTCTGTTTTGTAATTCAGTTCAAGTGTAGCGATTTTGACATTCCCTCTATAAACGATATCTTAGGATAAGTGTCTTTTTCTGTGTGACTTATTTCACTTAGAATCATCGTACCTAAATCCACTCATCATGCTGCTAACTAGCCTTATGACATTGATTTCATGGCTGAGTGATATTCCATTGTGCCAAGTACCACCATTTCTTTATCCATTTTTCTCTTTCCTGGGATATTGAAGGTGTACCGAAGCGGAGGTTCTTGGAAACAGAGCAGCCGTAAACTTTAGGGTGCCTGTGTCTTGTTGATTTTTAGTTTTCCCAATTTATACGCCCATGAGTGGAAGTGCCCTATGCTCTCTACGCTGTGTTTATTACTTGTTTCAGGACACACCGTACTCTTCTCCAGAGTGCCTGTTGGCAATTTACATCCCGCCCATCAGCGTAGTAAGGCTCCCATGTCTCCATGGCCTGTCCTGCTTTTCTGGTTTTTACACTTTGTTCAGCATGGCCCTTTTGACCGAGGGCAAGCGAGACTTCTTTGTAGCGTTGATTTGCACTTCCGGCTTGCTTGGTTGGCCAAAAAGGGCGTATGCGTTTTTTCCTGAATATATTCAGGAAAAAACGCATACGCCCTTTTTGGCCAAGGGCATCATTGTCAACCTTTTGCCGCTTTTCATGTGCTTTAAAGGCGAGTCGAATCTACCTCCTGAAATCTGTTTCCTGCAAATCTGCCTTGCTTTCAAATCCTCTTCGTTGCCTTCCCTCAATATATTTGTGGACGAGAGTTCTCATTTATAACTCTGCACGTCTGTGAATTGCAGTGCCCCTGAGCTCCATTTGTCTCCTCGCTTTTTTGGGAGCTGGCCGCAAAAGCGCAGGATTGCTTCAGGCCTTATTTTGGTTCTGGGGTGCAGGCTGAGCCTGTGGTTCATTCTTCTTCCTGATGGGAAAATGGAGTGACCTGTGCCTGTCCCAACACCTAGGGCTAGTCTTTCGTTGGTTCCCCGTCTTCCCGTTCATCCTCAGGACAAATTGCAACCTGGACGAAACAGGAGGTTAAAGGTGCTGATTCGCCAAGTAGGGAGATGGTTAGTCAAGCAGCTGGAATGGCGAACCCGAGCACAAGGAGAGGAGAAATGAGGTGCGTTTTAGAAACCTTTCCCGATCTCATGGCATACCATCTTCTGGGTTTCCCATGCATGTTTTGATGTAGGAAGATTCCCTTGTACCTGGAGATTTGAGACCCATGGGGTGGGTACCCCGCGGTATTACTTTAAAGTATCTGCATTTGCTCACCCAACCTCACCAATCCTCTCAGCCCCAAGAGTGTCCAGCCTTATGTCTCATCCAGCTGTGGGTCTAGATATGGTCAATCCAGGTTGCATCAGAGACCCTGAACAGATTTTGTAAGAATTTCTCTCTCTTTCACTGTCTTTGCTTTGTGGGTTTTTTAAAGTAATGTATGTTTAGAATGGGGTTTGGCTGCTATTCCCTGCTGTGTTTATGCCGGTTTACACCCTCTTGATTCACTTGCAGAGAGATATTAATACATAGGTTTTCAGATTCATACTAGTCAGATATATTCTTGTGCGGTGACTAGGGGGTGTTGAGTCCAGTTCACTGAGCAGGGAGTAGGCCTTGTCTATTACATATTTGGCTTATGGAGCGGTGTCTGAGCTAATTTCAAACCCTTGTTTTATGCATCACCCCACCTCACCTTTCCGGTTAAGCAGCCATAGTGTGTCTTCTAAAGGTGTGCCTGTGTTCTGTTTTGTAATTCAGTTCAAGTGTAGCGATTTTGACATTCCCTCTATAAGCGATATCTTAGGATAAGTGCCTTTTTCTGTGTGACTTATTTCACTTAGAATCATCGTACCTAAATCCACTCATCATGCTGCTAACTAGCCTTATGACATTGATTTCATGGCTGAGTGATATTGCATTGTGCCAAGTACCACCATTTCTTTATCCATTTTTCTCTTTCCTGGGATATTGAAGGTGTACCGAAGCGGAGGTTCTTGGAAACAGAGCAGCCGTAAAGTTTGGGGTGCCTGTGTCTTGTTGATTTTTAGTTTTCCCAATTTATACGCCCATGAGTGGAAGTGCCCTATGCTCTCAACGCTGTGTTTATTACTTGTTTCAGGACACACCGTACTCATCTCCAGAGTGCCTGTTGGCAATTTACATCCCGCCCATCAGCGTAGCAAGGCTCCCATGTCTCCATGGCCTGTCCTGCTTTTCTGGTTTTTACACTTTGTTCAGCATGGCCCTTTTGACCGAGGGCAAGCGAGACTTCTTTGTAGCGCTGATTTGCCCTTCCGGCTTGCTTGGTTGGCCAAAAGGGGCGTATGCGTTTTTTCCTGAATGTATTCAGGAAAAAACGCATACGCCCCTTTTGGCCAAGGGCATCATTGTCAACCTTTTGCCGCTTTTCATGTGCTTTAAAGGCGAGTCGAATCTACCTCCTGAAATCTGTTTCCTGCAAATCTGCCTTGCTTTCAAATCCTCTTCGTTGCCTTCCCTCAATATATTTGTGGACGAGAGTTCTCATTTATAACTCTGCACGTTTGTGAATTGCAGTGCCCCTGAGCTCCATTTGTCTCCTCGCTTTTTTGGGAGCTGGCCGCAAAAGCGCAGGATTGCTTCAGGCCCTATTTTGGTTCTGGGGGCAGGCTGAGCCTGTGGTTCATTCTTCTTCCTGATGGGAAAATGGAGTGACCTATGCCTGTCCCAACACCTAGGGCTCGTCTCTCGTTGGTTCCCCGTCTTCACGTTCATCCTCAGGACAAATTGCAACCTGTACAATCAGGAGGTTAAAGGTGCTGATTCTCCAAGTAGGGAGATGGTTAGTCAAGCAGCTGGAATGGCGAACCCGAGCACAAGGAGAGGAGAAATGAGGTGCGTTTTAGAAACCTTTCCCGATCTCATGGCATACCATCTTCTGGGTTTCCCATGCATGTTTTGATGTAGGAAGATGCCCTTGTACCTGGAGATTTGAGACCCATGGGGTGGGTACCCCGCGGTATTACTTTAAAGTATCTGCATTTGCTCACCCAACCTCACCAATCCTCTCAGCCCCAAGAGTGTCCAGCCTTATGTCTCATCCAGCTGTGGGTCTAGATATGGTCAATCCAGGTTGCATCAGAGACCCTGAACGGATTTTGTAAGAATTTCTCTGTCTTTCACTGTCTTTGCTTTGTGGGTTTTTTAAAGTAATGTATGTTTAGAATGGGGTTTGGCTGCTATTCCCTGCTGTGTTTATGCCGGTTTACACCCTCTTGATTCACTTGCAGAGAGATATCAATACATAGGTTTTCAGATTCATACTAGTCAGATATATTCTTGTGCGGTGACTAGGGGGTGTTGAGTCCAGTTCACTGAGCAGGGAGTAGGCCTTGTCTATTACATATTTGGCTTATGGAGCGGTGTCTGAGCTAATTTCAAACCCTTGTTTTATGCATCACCCCACCTCACCTTTCCGGTTAAGCAGCCATAGTGTGTCTTCTAAAGGTGTGCCTCTGTTCTGTTTTGTAATTCAGTTCAAGTGTAGCGATTTTGACATTCCCTCTATAAGCGATATCTTAGGATAAGTGCCTTTTTCTGTGTGACTTATTTCACTTAGAATCATCGTACCTAAATCCACTCATCATGCTGCTAACTAGCCTTATGACATTGATTTCATGGCTGAGTGATATTGCATTGTGCCAAGTACCACCATTTCTTTATCCATTTTTCTCTTTCCTGGGATATTGAAGGTGTACCGAAGCGGAGGTTCTTGGAAACAGAGCAGCCGTAAAGTTTGGGGTGCCTGTGTCTTGTTGATTTTTAGTTTTCCCAATTTATACGCCCATGAGTGGAAGTGCCCTATGCTCTCAACGCTGTGTTTATTACTTGTTTCAGGACACACCGTACTCTTCTCCAGAGTGCCTGTTGGAAATTTACATCCCGCCCATCAGCGTAGTAAGGCTCCCATGTCTCCATGGCCTGTCCTGCTTTTCTGGTTTTTACACTTTGTTCAGCATGGCCCTTTTGACCGAGGGCAAGCGAGACTTCTTTGTAGCGTTGATTTGCACTTCCGGCTTGCTTGGTTGGCCAAAAAGGGCGTATGCGTTTTTTCCTGAATATATTCAGGAAAAAACGCATACGCCCTTTTTGGCCAAGGGCATCATTGTCAACGTTTTGCCGCTTTTCATGTGCTTTCAAGGCGAGTCGAATCTACCTCCTGAAATCTGTTTCCTGCAAATCTGCCTTGCTTTCAAATCCTCTTTGTTGCCTTCCCTCAATATATTTGTGGACGAGAGTTCTCATTTATAACTCTGCACGTTTGTGAATTGCAGTGCCCCTGAGCTCCATTTGTCTCCTCGCTTTTTTGGGAGCTGGCCGCAAAAGCGCAGGATTGCTTCAGGCCCTATTTTGGTTCTGGGGTGCAGGCTGAGCCTGTGGTTCATTCTTCTTCCTGATGGGAAAATGGAGTGACCTGTGCCTGTCCCAACACCTAGGGCTAGTCTTTCGTTGGTTCCCCGTCTTCCCCTTCATCCTCAGGACAAATTGCAACCTGGACGAAACAGGAGGTTAAAGGTGCTGATTCTCCAAGTAGGGAGATGGTTAGTCAAGCAGCTGGAATGGCGAACCCGAGCACAAGGAGAGGAGAAATGAGGTGCGTTTTAGAAACCTTTCCCGATCTCATGGCATACCATCTTCTGGGTTTCCCATGCATGTTTTGATGTAGGAAGATTCCCTTGTACCTGGAGATTTGAGACCCATGGGGTGGGTCCCCCGCGGTATTACTTTAAAGTATCTGCATTTGCTCACCCAACCTCACCAATCCTCTCAGCCCCAAGAGTGTCCAGCCTTATGTCTCATCCAGCTGTGGGTCTAGATATGGTCAATCCAGGTTGCATCAGAGACCCTGAACGGATTTTGTAAGAATTTCTCTCTCTTTCACTGTCTTTGCTTTGTGGGTTTTTTAAAGTAATGTATGTTTAGAATGGGGTTTGGCTGCTATTCCCTGCTGTGTTTATGCCGGTTTACACCCTCTTGATTCACTTGCAGAGAGATATCAATACATAGGTTTTCAGATTCATACTAGTCAGATATATTCTTGTGCGGTGACTAGGGGGTGTTGAGTCCAGTTCACTGAGCAGGGAGTAGGCCTTGTCTATTACATATTTGGCTTATGGAGCGGTGTCTGAGCTAATTTCAAACCCTTGTTTTATGCATCACCCCACCTCACCTTTCCGGTTAAGCAGCCATAGTGTGTCTTCTAAAGGTGTGCCTCTGTTCTGTTTTGTAATTCAGTTCAAGTGTAGCGATTTTGACATTCCCTCTATAAGCGATATCTTAGGATAAGTGCCTTTTTCTGTGTGACTTATTTCACTTAGAATCATCGTACCTAAATCCACTCATCATGCTGCTAACTAGCCTTATGACATTGATTTCATGGCTGAGTGATATTCCATTGTGCCAAGTACCACCATTTCTTTATCCATTTTTCTCTTTCCTGGGATATTGAAGGTGTACCGAAGCGGAGGTTCTTGGAAACAGAGCAGCCGTAAAGTTTGGGGTGCCTGTGTCTTGTTGATTTTTAGTTTTCCCAATTTATACGCCCATGAGTGGAAGTGCCCTATGCTCTCTACGCTGTGTTTATTACTTGTTTCAGGACACACCGTACTCATCTCCAGAGTGCCTGTTGGCAATTTACATCCCGCCCATCAGCGTAGCAAGGCTCCCATGTCTCCATGGCCTGTCCTGCTTTTCTGGTTTTTACACTTTGTTCAGCATGGCCCTTTTGACCGAGGGCAAGCGAGACTTCTTTGTAGCGCTGATTTGCCCTTCCGGCTTGCTTGGTTGGCCAAAAGGGGCGTATGTGTTTTTTCCTGAATGTATTCAGGAAAAAACGCATACGCCCCTTTTGGCCAAGGGCATCATTGTCAACGTTTTGCCGCTTTTCATGTGCTTTAAAGGCGAGTCGAATCTACCTCCTGAAATCTGTTTCCTGCAAATCTGCCTTGCTTTCAAATCCTCTTCGTTGCCTTCCTTCAATATATTTGTGGACGAGAGTTCTCATTTATAACTCTGCACGTTTGTGAATTGCAGTGCCCCTGAGCTCCATTTGGCTCCTCGCTTTTTTGGGAGCTGGCCGCAAAAGCGCAGGATTGCTTCAGGCCCTATTTTGGTTCTGGGGGGCAGGCTGAGCCTGTGGTTCATTCTTCTTCCTGATGGGAAAATGGAGTGACCTATGCCTGTCCCAACACCTAGGGCTCGTCTCTCGTTGGTTCCCCGTCTTCACGTTCATCCTCAGGACAAATTGCAACCTGTACAATCAGGAGGTTAAAGGTGCTGATTCTCCAAGTAGGGAGATGGTTAGTCAAGCAGCTGGAATGGTGAAACCGAGCACAAGGAGAGGAGAAATGAGGTGCATTTTAGAAACCTTTCCCGATCTCATGGCATACCATCTTCTGGGTTTCCCATGCATGTTTTGATGTAGGAAGATGCCCTTGTACCTGGAGATTTGAGACCCATGGGGTGTGTTCCCCGCAGTGTTACCTTAAAGTATCTGCGTTTGCTCACCAAACCTCACCAATCCTCTCAGCCCCAAGAGTGTCCAGCCTTATGTCTCATCCAGCTGTGGGTCTAGATATGGTCAATCCAGGTTGCATCAGAGACCCTGAACGGATTTTGTAAGAATTTCTCTCTCTTTCACTGTCTTTGCTTTGTGGGTTTTTTAAAGTAATGTATGTTTAGAATGGGGTTTGGCTGCTATTCCCTGCTGTGTTTATGCCGGTTTACACCCTCTTGATTCACTTGCAGAGAGATATCAATACATAGGTTTTCAGATTCATACTAGTCAGATATATTCTTGTGCAGTGACTAGGGGGTGTTGAGTCCAGTTCACTGAGCAGGGAGTAGGCCTTGTCTATTACATATTTGGCTTATGGAGCGGTGTCTGAGCTAATTTCAAACCCTTGTTTTATGCATCACCCCACCTCACCTTTCCAGTTAAGCAGCCATAGTGTGTCTTCTAAAGGTGTGCCTCTGTTCTGTTTTGTAATTCAGTTCAAGTGTAGCGATTTTGACATTCCCTCTATAAGCGATATCTTAGGATAAGTGCCTTTTTCTGTGTGACTTATTTCACTTAGAATCATCGTACCTAAATCCACTCATCATGCTGCTAACTAGCCTTATGACATTGATTTCATGGCTGAGTGATATTCCATTGTGCCAAGTACCACCATTTCTTTATCCATTTTTCTCTTTCCTGGGATATTGAAGGTGTACCGAAGCGGAGGTTCTTGGAAACAGAGCAGCCGTAAAGTTTGGGGTGCCTGTGTCTTGTTGATTTTTAGTTTTCCCAATTTATACGCCCATGAGTGGAAGTGCCCTATGCTCTCAACGCTGTGTTTATTACTTGTTTCAGGACACACCGTACTCTTCTCCAGAGTGCCTGTTGGCAATTTACATCCCGCCCATCAGCGTAGTAAGGCTCCCATGTCTCCATGGCCTGTCCTGCTTTTCTGGTTTTTACACTTTGTTCAGCATGGCCCTTTTGACCGAGGGCAAGCGAGACTTCTTTGTAGCGTTGATTTGCACTTCCGGCTTGCTTGGTTGGCCAAAAAGGGCGTATGCGTTTTTTCCTGAATATATTCAGGAAAAAACGCATACGCCCTTTTTGGCCAAGGGCATCATTGTCAACGTTTTGCCGCTTTTCATGTGCTTTCAAGGCGAGTCGAATCTACCTCCTGAAATCTGTTTCCTGCAAATCTGCCTTGCTTTGAAATCCTCTTCGTTGCCTTCCCTCAATATATTTGTGGACGAGAGTTCTCATTTATAACTCTGCACGTTTGTGAATTGCAGTGCCCCTGAGCTCCATTTGTCTCCTCGCTTTTTTGGGAGCTGGCCGCAAAAGCGCAGGATTGCTTCAGGCCCTATTTTGGTTCTGGGGTGCAGGCTAAGCCTGTGGTTCATTCTTCTTCCTGATGGGAAAATGGAGTGACCTGTGCCTGTCCCAACACCTAGGGCTAGTCTTTCGTTGGTTCCCCGTCTTCCCGTTCATCCTCAGGACAAATTGCAACCTGGACGAAACAGGAGGTTAAAGGAGCTGATTCTCCAAGTAGGGAGATGTTTAGCCAAGCAGCTGGAATGGCGAACCCGAGCACAAGGAGAGGAGAAATGAGGTGCGTTTTAGAAACCTTTCCCGATCTCATGGCATACCATCTTCTGGGTTTCCCATGCATGTTTTGATGTAGGAAGATGCCCTTGTACCTGGAGATTTGAGACCCATGGGGTGTGTTCCCCGCAGTGTTACCTTAAAGTATCTGCGTTTGCTCACCCAACCTCACCAATCCTCTCAGCCCCAAGAGTGTCCCGCCTTATGTCTCATTCAGCTGTGGGTGTAGATATGGTCAATCCAGGTTGCATCAGAGACCCTGAACGGATTTTGTAAGAATTTCTCTCTCTTTCACTGTCTTTGTTTTGTGGGTTTTTTAAAGTAATGTATGTTTAGAATCGGGCTTGGCTGCTTTTCCCTGCTGTGTTGATGCCGCTTTACAACCTCTTGATTCACTTGCAGAGAGATATCAATACATAGGTTTTCAGATTCTTACTAGTCAGATATATTCTTGTGTGGTGACTAGGGTGTGTTGAGTCCAGTTCACTGAGCAGGGAGTAGGCCTTGTCTATTACATATTTGGCTTATGGAGCGGTCTCTGAGCTAATTTGAAACCCTTGTTTTATGCATCACCCCACCTCACCTTTCCCGTTAAGCAGCCATAGTGTGTCTTCTAAAGGTGTGCCTCTGTTCTGTTTTCTAATTCAGTTCAAGTGTAGCGATTTTGACATTCCCTCTCTAAGCGATATCTTAGGATAAGTGTCTTTTTCTGTGTGACTTATTTCACTTAGAATCATCGTACCTAAATCCACTCATCATGCTGCTAACTAGCCTTATGACATTGATTTCATGGCTGAGTGATATTCCATTGTGCCAAGTACCACCATTTCTTTATCCATTTTTCTCTTTCCTGGGATATTGAAGGTGTACCGAAGTGGAGGTTCTTGGAAACAGAGCAGCCGTAAACTTTAGGGTGCCTGTGTCTTGTTGATTTTTAGTTTTCTCAATTTATACGCCCATGAGTGGAAGTGCCCTATGCTCTCTACGCTGTGTTTATTACTTGTTTCAGGACACACCGTACTCTTCTCCAGAGTGCCTGTTGGCAATTTACATCCCGCCCATCAGCGTAGTAAGGCTCCCATGTCTCCATGGCCTGTCCTGCTTTTCTGGTTTTTACACTTTGTTCAGCATGGCCCTTTTGACCGAGGGCAAGCGAGACTTCTTTGTAGCGTTGATTTGCACTTCCGGCTTGCTTGGTTGGCCAAAAAGGGCGTATGCGTTTTTTCCTGAATATATTCAGGAAAAAACGCATACGCCCTTTTTGGCCAAGGGCATCATTGTCAACCTTTTGCCGCTTTTCATGTGCTTTAAAGGCGAGTCGAATCTACCTCCTGAAATCTGTTTCCTGCAAATCTGCCTTGCTTTCAAATCCTCTTCGTTGCCTTCCCTCAATATATTTGTGGACGAGAGTTCTCATTTATAACTCTGCACGTTTGTGAATTGCAGTGCCCCTGAGCTCCATTTGTCTCCTCGCTTTTTTGGGAGCTGGCCGCAAAAGCGCAGGATTGCTTCAGGCCCTATTTTGGTTCTGGGGTGCAGGCTGAGCCTGTGGTTCATTCTTCTTCCTGATGGGAAAATGGAGTGACCTGTGCCTGTCCCAACACCTAGGGCTAGTCTTTCGTTGGTTCCCCGTCTTCCCGTTCATCCTCAGGACAAATTGCAACCTGGACGAAACAGGAGGTTAAAGGTGCTGATTCTCCAAGTAGGGAGATGGTTAGTCAAGCAGCTGGAATGGCGAACCCGAGCACAAGGAGAGGAGAAATGAGGTGTGTTTTAGAAACCTTTCCCGATCTCACGGCATACCATCTTCTTGCTTTCCCATGCATGTTTTGATGTAGGAAGATGCCCTTGTACCTGGAGATTTGAGACCCATGGGGTGTGTTCCCCGCAGTGTTACTTTAAAGTATCTGCGTTTGCTCACCCAACCTCACCAATCCTCTCAGCCCCAAGAGTGTCCAGCCTTCTGTCTCATCCAGCTGTGGGTCTAGATATGGTCAATCCAGGTTGCATCAGAGACCCTGAACGGATTTTGTAAGAATTTCTCTCTCTTTCACTGTCTTCGTTTTGTGGGTTTTTTAAAGTAATTTATGTTTAGAATCGGGCTTGGCTGCTTTTCCCTGCTGTGTTGATGCCGCTTTACACCCTCTTGATTCACTTGCAGAGAGATATCGATACATAGGTTTTCAGATTCTTACTAGTCAGATATATTCTTGTGTGGTGACTAGGGTGTGTTGAGTCCAGTTCACTGAGCAGGGAGTAGGCCTTGTCTATTACATATTTGGCTTATGGAGCGGTGTCTGAGCTAATTTCAAACCCTTGTTTTATGCATCACCCCACCTCACCTTTCCCGTTAAGCAGCCATAGTGTGTCTTCTAAAGGTGTGCCTCTGTTCTGTTTTGTAATTCAGTTTAAGTGTAGCGATTTTTACATTCCCTCTATAAGCGATATCTTAGGATAAGTGCCTTTTTCTGTGTGACTTATTTCACTTAGAATCATCGTACCTAAATCCACTCATCATGCTGCTAACTAGCCTTATGACATTGATTTCATGGCTGAGTGATATTCCATTGTGCCAAGTACCACCATTTCTTTATCCATTTTTCTCTTTCCTGGGATATTGAAGGTGTACCGAAGCGGAGGTTCTTGGAAACAGAGCCGCCGTAAAGTCTAGGGTGCCTGTGTCTTGTTGATTTTTAGTTTTCCCAATTTATACGCCCATGAGTGGAAGTGCCCTATGCTCTCAACGCTGTGTTTATTACTTGTTTCAGGACACACCGTACTCATCTCCAGAGTGCCTGTTGGCAATTTACATCCCGCCCATCAGCGTAGCAAGGCTCCCATGTCTCCATGGCCTGTCCTGCTTTTCTGGTTTTTACACTTTGTTCAGCATGGCCCATTTGACCGAGGGCAAGCGAGACTTCTTTGCAGCGCTGATTTGCCCTTCCGGCTTGCTTGGTTGGCCAAAAGGGGCGTATGCGTTTTTTCCTGAATGTATTCAGGAAAAAACGCATACGCCCCTTTTGGCCAAGGGCATCATTGTCAACGTTTTGCCGCTTTTCATGTGCTTTAAAGGCGAGTCGAATCTACCTCCTGAAATCTGTTTCCTGCAAATCTGCCTTGCTTTCAAATCCTCTTCGTTGCCTTCCCTCAATATATTTGTGGACGAGAGTTCTCATTTATAACTCTGCACGTTTGTGAATTGCAGTGCCCCTGAGCTCCATTTGGCTCCTCGCTTTTTTGGGAGCTGGCCGCAAAAGCGCAGGATTGCTTCAGGCCCTATTTTGGTTCTGGGGGGCAGGCTGAGCCTGTGGTTCATTCTTCTTCCTGATGGGAAAATGGGGTGACCTATGCCTGTCCCAACACCTAGGGCTCGTCTCTCGTTGGTTCCCCGTCTTCACGTTCATCCTCAGGACAAATTGCAACCTGTACAATCAGGAGGTTAAAGGTGCTGATTCTCCAAGTAGGGAGATGGTTAGTCAAGCAGCTGGAATGGTGAACCCGAGCACAAGGAGAGGAGAAATGAGGTGCATTTTAGAAACCTTTCCCGATCTCATGGCATACCATCTTCTGGGTTTCCCATGCATGTTTTGATGTAGGAAGATGCCCTTGTACCTGGAGATTTGAGACCCATGGGGTGTGTTCCCCGCAGTGTTACTTTAAAGTATCTGCGTTTGCTCACCCAACCTCACCAATCCTCCCAGCCCCAAGAGTGTCCAGCCTTATGTCTCATCCAGCTGTGGGTCTAGATATGGTCAATCCAGGTTGCATCATAGACCCTGAACGGATTTTGTAAGAATTTCTCTCTCTTTCACTGTCTTTGTTTTGTGGGCTTTTTAAAGTAATTTATGTTTAGAATCGGGCTTGGCTGCTTTTCCCTGCTGTGTTGATGCCGCTTTACACCCTCTTGATTCACTTGCAGAGAGATATCAATACATAGGTTTTCAGATTCATACTAGTCAGATATATTCTTGTGCGGTGACTAGGGGGTGTTGAGTCCAGTTCACTGAGCAGGGAGTAGGCCTTGTCTATTACATATTTGGCTTATGGAGCGGTGTCTGAGCTAATTTCAAACCCTTGTTTTATGCATCACCTCACCTCACCTTTCCGGTTAAGCAGCCATAGTGTGTCTTCTAAAGGTGTGCCTCTGTTCTGTTTTGTAATTCAGTTCAAGTGTAGCGATTTTGACATTCCCTCTATAAGCGATATCTTAGGATAAGTGCCTTTTTCTGTGTGACTTATTTCACTTAGAATCATCGTACCTAAATCCACTCATCATGCTGCTAACTAGCCTTATGACATTGATTTCATGGCTGAGTGATATTGCATTGTGCCAAGTACCACCATTTCTTTATCCATTTTTCTCTTTCCTGGGATATTGAAGGTGTACCGAAGCGGAGGTTCTTGGCAACAGAGCAGCCGTAAAGTTTGGGGTGCCTGTGTCTTGTTGATTTTTAGTTTTCCCAATTTATACGCCCATGAGTGGAAGTGCCCTATGCTCTCAACGCTGTGTTTATTACTTGTTTCAGGACACACCGTACTCATCTCCAGAGTGCCTGTTGGCAATTTACATCCCGCCCATCAGCGTAGCAAGCCTCCCATGTCTCCATGGCCTGTCCTGCTTTTCTGGTTTTTACACTTTGTTCAGCATGGCCCTTTTGACCGAGGGCAAGCGAGACTTCTTTGTAGCGCTGATTTGCCCTTCCGGCTTGCTTGGTTGGCCAAAAAGGGCGTATGCGTTTTTTCCTGAATATATTCAGGAAAAAACGCATACGCCCTTTTTGGCCAAGGGCATCATTGTCAACGTTTTGCCACTTTTCATGTGCTTTAAAGGCGAGTCGAATCTACCTCCTGAAATCTGTTTCCTGCAAATCTGCCTTGCTTTCAAATCCTCTTCGTTGCCTTCCCTCAATATATTTGTGGACGAGAGTTCTCATTTATAACTCTGCACGTTTGTGAATTGCAGTGCCCCTGAGCTCCATTTGTCTCCTCGCTTTTTTGGGAGCTGGCCGCAAAAGCGCAGGATTGCTTCAGGCCCTATTTTGGTTCTGGGGGGCAGGCTGAGCCTGTGGTTCATTCTTCTTCCTGATGGGAAAATGGAGTGACCTGTGCCTGTCCCAACACCTAGGGCTAGTCTCTCGTTGGTTCCCCGTCTTCCCGTTCATCCTCAGGACAAATTGCAACCTGGACGAAACAGGAGGTTAAAGGTGCTGATTCTCCAAGTAGGGAGATGGTTAGTCAAGCGGCTGGAATGGCGAACCCGAGCACAAGGAGAGGAGAAATGAGGTGAGTTTTAGAAACCTTTCCCAATCTCACGGCATACCATCTTCTGGGTTTCCCATGCCTGTTTTGATGTAGGAAGATTCCCTTGTACCTGGAGATTTGAGACCCATGGGGTGGGTACCCCGCGGTATTACTTTAAAGTATCTGCATTTGCTCACCCAACCTCACCAATCCTCTCAGCCCCAAGAGTGTCCAGCCTTATGTCTCATCCAGCTGTGGGTCTAGATATGGTCGAACCAGGTGGCATCAGAGCCCCTGAACTGATTTTGTAAGAATTTCTCTCTCTTTCACTGTCTTTGCTTTGTGGGTTTTTTAAAGTAATGTATGTTTAGAATGGGGTTTGGCTGCTTTTCCCTGCTGTGTTTATGCCGCTTTACACCCTCTTGATTCACTTGCAGAGAGATATCAATACATAGGTTTTCAGATTCATACTAGTCAGATATATTCTTGTGCGGTGACTAGGGGGTGTTGAGTCCAGTTCACTGAGCAGGGAGTAGGCCTTGTCTATTACATATTTGGCTTATGGAGCGGTGTCTGAGCTAATTTCAAACCCTTGTTTTATGCATCACCCCACCTCACCTTTCCGGTTAAGCAGCCATAGTGTGTCTTCTAAAGGTGTGCCTCTGTTCTGTTTTGTAATTCAGTTCAAGTGTAGCGATTTTCACATTCCCTCTATAAGCGATATCTTAGGATAAGTGCCTTTTTCTGTGTGACTTATTTCACTTAGAATCATCGTACCTAAATCCACTCATCATGCTGCTAACTAGCCTTATGACATTGATTTCATGGCTGAGTGATATTGCATTGTGCCAAGTACCACCATTTCTTTATCCATTTTTCTCTTTCCTGGGATATTGAAGGTGTACCGAAGCGGAGGTTCTTGGCAACAGAGCAGCCGTAAAGTTTGGGGTGCCTGTGTCTTGTTGATTTTTAGTTTTCCCAATTTATACGCCCATGAGTGGAAGTGCCCTATGCTCTCTACGCTGTGTTTATTACTTGTTTCAGGACACACCGTACTCTTCTCCAGAGTGCCTGTTGGCAATTTACATCCCGCCCATCAGCGTAGCAAGGCTCCCATGTCTCCATGGCCTGTCCTGCTTTTCTGGTTTTTACACTTTGTTCAGCATGGCCCTTTTGACCGAGGGCAAGCGAGACTTCTTTGTAGCGCTGATTTGCCCTTCCGGCTTGCTTGGTTGGCCAAAAAGGGCGTATGCGTTTTTTCCTGAATATATTCAGGAAAAAACGCATACGCCCTTTTTGGCCAAGGGCATCATTGTCAACGTTTTGCCGCTTTTCATGTGCTTTAAAGGCGAGTCGAATCTACCTCCTGAAATCTGTTTCCTGCAAATCTGCCTTGCTTTCAAATCCTCTTCGTTGCCTTCCCTCAATATATTTGTGGACGAGAGTTCTCATTTATAACTCTGCACGTTTGTGAATTGCAGTGCCCCTGAGCTCCATTTGTCTCCTCGCTTTTTTGGGAGCTGGCCGCAAAAGCGCAGGATTGCTTCAGGCCCTATTTTGGTTCTGGGGGGCAGGCTGAGCCTGTGGTTCATTCTTCTTCCTGATGGGAAAATGGAGTGACCTGTGCCTGTCCCAACACCTAGGGCTAGTCTTTCGTTGGTTCCCCGTCTTCCCGTTCATCCTCAGGACAAATTGCAACCTGGACGAAACAATAGGTTAAAGGTGCTGATTCTCCAAGTAGGGAGATGGTTAGTCAAGCGGCTGGAATGGCGAACCCGAGCACAAGGAGAGGAGAAATGAGGTGCGTTTTAGAAACCTTTCCCGATCTCACGGCATACCATCTTCTGGGTTTCCCATGCATGTTTTGATGTAGGAAGATTCCCTTGTACCTGGAGATTTGAGACCCATGGGGTGGGTACCCCGCGGTATTACTTTAAAGTATCTGCATTTGCTCACCCAACCTCACCAATCCTCTCAGCCCCAAGAGTGTCCAGCCTTATGTCTCATCCAGCTGTGGGTCTAGATATGGTCAATCCAGGTTGCATCATAGACCCTGAACGGATTTTGTAAGAATTTCTCTCTCTTTCACTGTCTTTGTTTTGTGGGTTTTTTAAAGTAATTTATGTTTAGAATCGGGCTTGGCTGCTTTTCCCTGCTGTGTTTATGCCGCTTTACACCCTCTTGATTCACTTGCAGAGAGATATCGATACATAGGTTTTCAGATTCTTACTAGTCAGATATATTCTTGTGTGGTGACTAGGGTGTGTTGAGTCCAGTTCACTGAGCAGGGAGTAGGCCTTGTCTATTAAATATTTGGCTTATGGAGTGGTCTCTGAGCTAATTTCAAACCCTTGTTTTATGCATCACCCCACCTCACCTTTCCCGTTAAGCAGCCATAGTGTGTCTTCTAAAGGTGTGACTCTGTTCTGTTTTGTAATTCAGTTCAAGTGTAGCGATTTTGACATTCCCTCTATAAGCGATATCTTAGGATAAGTGTCTTTTTCTGTGTGACTTATTTCACTTAGAATCATCGTACCTAAATCCACTCATCATGCTGCTAACTAGCCTTATGACATTGATTTCATGGCTGAGTGATATTCCATTGTGCCAAGTACCACCATTTCTTTATCCATTTTTCTCTTTCCTGGGATATTGAAGGTGTACCGAAGTGGAGGTTCTTGGAAACAGAGCAGCCGTAAACTTTAGGGTGCCTGTGTCTTGTTGATTTTTAGTTTTCCCAATTTATACGCCCATGAGTGGAAGTGCCCTATGCTCTCTACGCTGTGTTTATTACTTGTTTCAGGACACACCGTACTCTTCTCCAGAGTGCCTGTTGGCAATTTACATCCCGCCCATCAGCGTAGTAAGGCTCCCATGTCTCCATGGCCTGTCCTGCTTTTCTGGTTTTTACACTTTGTTCAGCATGGCCCTTTTGACCGAGAGCAAGCGAGACTTCTTTGTAGCGTTGATTTGCACTTCCGGCTTGCTTGGTTGGCCAAAAAGGGCGTATGCGTTTTTTCCTGAATATATTCAGGAAAAAACGCATACGCCCTTTTTGGCCAAGGGCATCATTGTCAACGTTTTGCCGCTTTTCATATGCTTTAAAGGCGAGTCGAATCTACCTCCTGAAATCTGTTTCCTGCAAATCTGCCTTGCTTTCAAATCCTCTTCGTTGCCTTCCCTCAATATATTTGTGGACGAGAGTTCTCATTTATAACTCTGCACGTTTGTGAATTGCAGTGCCCCTGAGCTCCATTTGTCTCCTCGCTTTTTTGGGAGCTGGCCGCAAAAGCGCAGGATTTCTTCAGGCCCTATTTTGGTGCTGGGGTGCAGGCTGAGCCTGTGGTTCATTCTTCTTCCTGATGGGAAAATGGAGTGACCTGTGCCTGTCCCAACACCTAGGGCTAGTCTCTCGTTGGTTCCCCGTCTTCCCGTTCATCCTCAGTACAAATTGCAACCTGGACGAAACAGGAGGTTAAAGGTGCTGATTCTCCAAGTAGGGAGATGGTTAGTCAAGCGGCTGGAATGGCGAACCCGAGCACAAGGAGAGGAGAAATGAGGTGCGTTTTAGAAACCTTTCCCGATCTCACGGCATACCATCTTCTGGGTTTCCCATGCCTGTTTTGATGTAGGAAGATTCCCTTGTACCTGGAGATTTGAGACCCATGGGGTGGGTACCCCGCGGTATTACTTTAAAGTATCTGCATTTGCTCACCCAACCTCACCAATCCTCTCAGCCCCAAGAGTGTCAAGCCTTATGTCTCATCCAGCTGTGGGTCTAGATATGGTCAATCCAGGTTGCATCAGAGACCCTGAACGGATTTTGTAAGAATTTCTCTCTCTTTCACTGTCCTTGCTTTGTGGGTTTTTTAAAGTAATGTATGTTTAGAATGGGGTTTGGCTGCTTTTCCCTGCTGTGTTTATGCTGGTTTACACCCTCTTGATTCACTTGCAGAGAGATATCAATACATAGGTTTTCAGATTCATACTAGTCAGATATATTCTTGTGCGGTGACTAGGGGGTGTTGAGTCCAGTTCACTGAGCAGGGAGTAGGCCTTGTCTATTACATATTTGGCTTATGGAGCGGTGTCTGAGCTAATTTCAAACCCTTGTTTTATGCATCACCCCACCTCACCTTTCCGGTTAAGCAGCCATAGTGTGTCTTCTAAAGGTGTGCCTCTGTTCTGTCTTGTAATTCAGTTCAAGTGTAGCGATTTTGATATTCCCTCTATAAGTGATATCTTAGGATAAGTGTCTTTTTCTGTGTGACTTATTTCACTTAGAATCATCGTACCTAAATCTACTCATCATGCTGCTAAGTAGCCTTATGACATTGATTTCATGGCTGAGTGATATTCCATTGTGCCAAGTACCACCATTTCTTTATCCATTTTTCTCTTTCCTGGGATATTGAAGGTGTACCGAAGCGGAGGTTCTTGGAAACAGAGCAGCCGTAAACTTTAGGGTGCCTGTGTCTTGTTGATTTTTAGTTTTCCCAATTTATACGCCCATGAGTGGAAGTGCCCTATGCTCTCTACGCTGTGTTTATTACTTGTTTCAGGACACACCGTACTCTTCTCCAGAGTGCCTGTTGGCAATTTACATCCCGCCCATCAGCGTAGTAAGGCTCCCATGTCTCCATGGCCTGTCCTGCTTTTCTGGTTTTTACACTTTGTTCAGCATGGCCCTTTTGACCGAGAGCAAGCGAGACTTCTTTGTAGCGTTGATTTGCACTTCCGGCTTGCTTGGTTGGCCAAAAAGGGCGTATGCGTTTTTTCCTGAATATATTCAGGAAAAAACGCATACGCCCTTTTTGGCCAAGGGCATCATTGTCAACGTTTTGCCGCTTTTCATATGCTTTAAAGGCGAGTCGAATCTACCTCCTGAAATCTGTTTCCTGCAAATCTGCCTTGCTTTCAAATCCTCTTCGTTGCCTTCCCTCAATATATTTGTGGACGAGAGTTCTCATTTATAACTCTGCACGTTTGTGAATTGCAGTGCCCCTGAGCTCCATTTGTCTCCTCGCTTTTTTGGGAGCTGGCCGCAAAAGCGCAGGATTTCTTTAGGCCCTATTTTGGTGCTGGGGTGCAGGCTGAGCCTGTGGTTCATTCTTCTTCCTGATGGGAAAATGGAGTGACCTGTGCCTGTCCCAACACCTAGGGCTAGTCTCTCGTTGGTTCCCCGTCTTCCCGTTCATCCTCAGTACAAATTGCAACCTGGACGAAACAGGAGGTTAAAGGTGCTGATTCTCCAAGTAGGGAGATGGTTAGTCAAGCGGCTGGAATGGCGAACCCGAGCACAAGGAGAGGAGAAATGAGGTGCGTTTTAGAAACCTTTCCCGATCTCACGGCATACCATCTTCTGGGTTTCCCATGCCTGTTTTGATGTAGGAAGATTCCCTTGTACCTGGAGATTTGAGACCCATGGGGTGGGTACCCCGCGGTATTACTTTAAAGTATCTGCATTTGCTCACCCAACCTCACCAATCCTCTCAGCCCCAAGAGTGTCCAGCCTTATGTCTCATCCAGCTGTGGGTCTAGATATGGTCAATCCAGGTTGCATCAGAGACCCTGAACGGATTTTGTAAGAATTTCTCTCTCTTTCACTGTCCTTGCTTTGTGGGTTTTTTAAAGTAATGTATGTTTAGAATGGGGTTTGGCTGCTTTTCCCTGCTGTGTTTATGCTGGTTTACACCCTCTTGATTCACTTGCAGAGAGATATCAATACATAGGTTTTCAGATTCATACTAGTCAGATATATTCTTGTGCGGTGACTAGGGGGTGTTGAGTCCAGTTCACTGAGCAGGGAGTAGGCCTTGTCTATTACATATTTGGCTTATGGAGCGGTGTCTGAGCTAATTTCAAACCCTTGTTTTATGCATCACCCCACCTCACCTTTCCGGTTAAGCAGCCATAGTGTGTCTTCTAAAGGTGTGCCTCTGTTCTGTCTTGTAATTCAGTTCAAGTGTAGCGATTTTGATATTCCCTCTATAAGTGATATCTTAGGATAAGTGTCTTTTTCTGTGTGACTTATTTCACTTAGAATCATCGTACCTAAATCTACTCATCATGCTGCTAAGTAGCCTTATGACATTGATTTCATGGCTGAGTGATATTCCATTGTGCCAAGTACCACCATTTCTTTATCCATTTTTCTCTTTCCTGGGATATTGAAGGTGTACCGAAGCGGAGGTTCTTGGAAACAGAGCAGCCGTAAACTTTAGGGTGCCTGTGTCTTGTTGATTTTTAGTTTTCCCAATTTATACGCCCATGAGTGGAAGTGCCCTATGCTCTCTACGCTGTGTTTATTACTTGTTTCAGGACACACCGTACTCTTCTCCAGAGTGCCTGTTGGCAATTTACATCCCGCCCATCAGCGTAGCAAGGCTCCCATGTCTCCATGGCCTGTCCTGCTTTTCTGGTTTTTACACTTTGTTCAGCATGGCCCTTTTGACCGAGGGCAAGCGAGACTTCTTTGTAGCGCTGATTTGCCCTTCCGGCTTGCTTGGTTGCCCAAAAAGGGCGTATGCCTTTTTTCCTGAATATATTCAGGAAAAAACGCATACGCCCTTTTTGGCCAAGGGCATCATTGTCAACGTTTTGCCGCTTTTCATGTGCTTTAAAGGCGAGTCGAATCTACCTCCTGAAATCTGTTTCCTGCAAATCTGCCTTGCTTTCAAATCCTCTTCGTTGCCTTCCTTCAATATATTTGTGGACGAGAGTTCTCATTTATAACTCTGCATGTTTGTGAATTGCAGTGCCCCTGAGCTCCATTTGTCTCCTCGCTTTTTTGGGAGCTGGCCGCAAAAGCGCAGGATTGCTTCAGGCCCTATTTTGGTTCTGGGGGACAGGCTGAGCCTGTGGTTCATTCTTCTTCCTGATGGGAAAATGGAGTGACCTATGCCTGTCCCAACACCTAGGGCTCGTCTCTCGTTGGTTCCCCGTCTTCACGTTCATCCTCAGGACAAATTGCAACCTGTACAATCAGGAGGTTAAAGGTGCTGATTCTCCAAGTAGGCAGATGGTTAGTCAAGCAGCTGGAATGGTGAACCCGAGCACAAGGAGAGGAGAAATGAGGTGCATTTTAGAAACCTTTCCCGATCTCATGGCATACCATCTTCTTGCTTTCCCATGCATGTTTTGATGTAGGAAGATGCCCTTGTACCTGGAGATTTGAGACCCATGGGGTGTGTTCCCCGCAGTGTTACTTTAAAGTATCTGCGTTTGCTCACCCAACCTCACCAATCCTCTCAGCCCCAAGAGTGTCCAGCCTTCTGTCTCATCCAGCTGTGGGTCTAGATATGGTCAATCCAGGTTGCATCATAGACCCTGAACGGATTTTGTAAGAATTTCTCTCTCTTTCACTGTCTTTGTTTTGTGGGTTTTTTAAAGTAATTTATGTTTAGAATCGGGCTTGGCTGCTTTTCCCTGCTGTGTTGATGCCGCTTTACACCCTCTTGATTCACTTGCAGAGAGATATCGATACATAGGTTTTCAGATTCTTACTAGTCAGATATATTCTTGTGTGGTGACTAGGGTGTGTTGAGTCCAGTTCACTGAGCAGGGAGTAGGCCTTGTCTATTAAATATTTGGCTTATGGAGCGGTCTCTGAGCTAATTTCAAACCCTTGTTTTATGCATCACCCCACCTCACCTTTCCCGTTAAGCAGCCATAGTGTGTCTTCTAAAGGTGTGACTCTGTTCTGTTTTGTAATTCAGTTCAAGTGTAGCGATTTTGACATTCCCTCTCTAAGCGATATCTTAGGATAAGTGTCTTTTTCTGTGTGACTTATTTCACTTAGAATCATCGTACCTAAATCCACTCATCATGCTGCTAACTAGCCTTATGACATTGATTTCATGGCTGAGTGATATTCCATTGTGCCAAGTACCACCATTTCTTTATCCATTTTTCTCTTTCCTGGGATATTGAAGGTGTACCGAAGTGGAGGTTCTTGGAAACAGAGCAGCCGTAAACTTTAGGGTGCCTGTGTCTTGTTGATTTTTAGTTTTCCCAATTTATACGCCCATGAGTGGAAGTGCCCTATGCTCTCTACGCTGTGTTTATTACTTGTTTCAGGACACACCGTACTCTTCTCCAGAGTGCCTGTTGGCAATTTACATCCCGCCCATCAGCGTAGTAAGGCTCCCATGTCTCCATGGCCTGTCCTGCTTTTCTGGTTTTTACACTTTGTTCAGCATGGCCCTTTTGACCGAGAGCAAGCGAGACTTCTTTGTAGCGTTGATTTGCACTTCCGGCTTGCTTGGTTGGCCAAAAAGGGCGTATGCGTTTTTTCCTGAATATATTCAGGAAAAAACGCATACGCCCTTTTTGGCCAAGGGCATCATTGTCAACGTTTTGCCGCTTTTCATATGCTTTAAAGGCGAGTCGAATCTACCTCCTGAAATCTGTTTCCTGCAAATCTGCCTTGCTTTCAAATCCTCTTCGTTGCCTTCCCTCAATATATTTGTGGACGAGAGTTCTCATTTATAACTCTGCACGTTTGTGAATTGCAGTGCCCCTGAGCTCCATTTGTCTCCTCGCTTTTTTGGGAGCTGGCCGCAAAAGCGCAGGATTTCTTCAGGCCATATTTTGGTTCTGGGGGGCAGGCTGAGCCTGTGGTTCATTCTTCTTCCTGATGGGAAAATGGAGTGAACTGTGCCTGTCCCAACACCTAGGGCTAGTCTTTCGTTGGTTCCCCGTCTTCCTGTTCATCCTCAGGACAAATTGCAACCTGGACGAAACAGGAGGTTAAAGGTGATGATTCTCCAAGTAGGGAGATGGTTAGTCAAGCAGCTGGAATGGCGAACCCGAGCACAAGGAGAGGAGAAATGAGGTGCGTTTTAGAAACCTTTCCCGATCTCATGGCATACCATCTTCTGGGTTTCCCATGCATGTTTTGATGTAGGAAGATGCCCTTGTACCTGGAGATTTGAGACCCATGGGGTGTGTTCCCCGCAGTGTTACTTTAAAGTATCTGCGTTTGCTCACCCAACCTCACCAATCCTCCCAGCCCCAAGAGTGTCCAGCCTTATGTCTCATCCAGCTGTGGGTCTAGATATGGTCAATCCAGGTTGCATCATAGACCCTGAACGGATTTTGTAAGAATTTCTCTCTCTTTCACTGTCTTTGTTTTGTGGGCTTTTTAAAGTAATTTATGTTTAGAATCGGGCTTGGCTGCTTTTCCCTGCTGTGTTGATGCCGCTTTACACCCTCTTGATTCACTTGCAGAGAGATATCAATACATAGGTTTTCAGATTCATACTAGTCAGATATATTCTTGTGCGGTGACTAGGGGGTGTTGAGTCCAGTTCACTGAGCAGGGAGTAGGCCTTGTCTATTACATATTTGGCTTATGGAGCGGTGTCTGAGCTAATTTCAAACCCTTGTTTTATGCATCACCCCACCTCACCTTTCCGGTTAAGCAGCCATAGTGTGTCTTCTAAAGGTGTGCCTCTGTTCTGTTTTGTAATTCAGTTCAAGTGTAGCGATTTTGACATTCCCTCTATAAGCGATATCTTAGGATAAGTGCCTTTTTCTGTGTGACTTATTTCACTTAGAATCATCGTACCTAAATCCACTCATCATGCTGCTAACTAGCCTTATGACATTGATTTCATGGCTGAGTGATATTGCATTGTGCCAAGTACCACCATTTCTTTATCCATTTTTCTCTTTCCTGGGATATTGAAGGTGTACCGAAGTGGAGGTTCTTGGCAACAGAGCAGCCGTAAAGTTTGGGGTGCCTGTGTCTTGTTGATTTTTAGTTTTCCCAATTTATACGCCCATGAGTGGAAGTGCCCTATGCTCTCAACGCTGTGTTTATTACTTGTTTCAGGACACACCGTACTCATCTCCAGAGTGCCTGTTGGCAATTTACATCCCGCCCATCAGCGTAGCAAGGCTCCCATGTCTCCATGGCCTGTCCTGCTTTTCTGGTTTTTACACTTTGTTCAGCATGGCCCTTTTGACCGAGGGCAAGCGAGACTTCTTTGTAGCGCTGATTTGCCCTTCCGGCTTGCTTGGTTGGCCAAAAAGGGCGTATGCGTTTTTTCCTGAATATATTCAGGAAAAAACGCATACGCCCTTTTTGGCCAAGGGCATCATTGTCAACGTTTTGCCACTTTTCATGTGCTTTAAAGGCGAGTCGAATCTACCTCCTGAAATCTGTTTCCTGCAAATCTGCCTTGCTTTCAAATCCTCTTCGTTGCCTTCCCTCAATATATTTGTGGACGAGAGTTCTCATTTATAACTCTGCACGTTTGTGAATTGCAGTGCCCCTGAGCTCCATTTGTCTCCTCGCTTTTTTGGGAGCTGGCCGCCAAAGCGCAGGATTGCTTCAGGCCCTATTTTGGTTCTGGGGGGCAGGCTGAGCCTGTGGTTCATTCTTCTTCCTGATGGGAAAATGGAGTGACCTGTGCCTGTCCCAACACCTAGGGCTAGTCTCTCGTTGGTTCCCCGTCTTCCCGTTCATCCTCAGGACAAATTGCAACCTGGACGAAACAGGAGGTTAAAGGTGCTGATTCTCCAAGTAGGGAGATGGTTAGTCAAGTGGCTGGAATGGCGAACCCGAGCACAAGGAGAGGAGAAATGAGGTGAGTTTTAGAAACCTTTCCCAATCTCACGGCATACCATCTTCTGGGTTTCCCATGCCTGTTTTGATGTAGGAAGATTCCCTTGTACCTGGAGATTTGAGACCCATGGGGTGGGTACCCCGCGGTATTACTTTAAAGTATCTGCATTTGCTCACCCAACCTCACCAATCCTCTCAGCCCCAAGAGTGTCCAGCCTTATGTCTCATCCAGCTGTGGGTCTAGATATGGTCGAACCAGGTGGCATCAGAGCCCCTGAACTGATTTTGTAAGAATTTCTCTCTCTTTCACTGTCTTTGCTTTGTGGGTTTTTTAAAGTAATGTATGTTTAGAATGGGGTTTGGCTGCTTTTCCCTGCTGTGTTTATGCCGCTTTACACCCTCTTGATTCACTTGCAGAGAGATATCCATACATAGGTTTTCAGATTCATACTAATCAGATATATTCTTGTGCGGTGACTAGGGGGTGTTGAGTCCAGTTCACTGAGCAGGGAGTAGGCCTTGTCTATTACATATTTGGCTTATGGAGCGGTGTCTGAGCTAATTTCAAACCCTTGTTTTATGCATCACCCCACCTCACCTTTCCGGTTAAGCAGCCATAGTGTGTCTTCTAAAGGTGTGCCTCTGTTCTGTTTTGTAATTCAGTTCAAGTGTAGCGATTTTCACATTCCCTCTATAAGCGATATCTTAGGATAAGTGCCTTTTTCTGTGTGACTTATTTCACTTAGAATCATCGTACCTAAATCCACTCATCATGCTGCTAACTAGCCTTATGACATTGATTTCATGGCTGAGTGATATTGCATTGTGCCAAGTACCACCATTTCTTTATCCATTTTTCTCTTTCCTGGGATATTGAAGGTGTACCGAAGCGGAGGTTCTTGGCAACAGAGCAGCCGTAAAGTTTGGGGTGCCTGTGTCTTGTTGATTTTTAGTTTTCCCAATTTATACGCCCATGAGTGGAAGTGCCCTATGCTCTCTACGCTGTGTTTATTACTTGTTTCAGGACACACCGTACTCTTCTCCAGAGTGCCTGTTGGCAATTTACATCCCGCCCATCAGCGTAGCAAGGCTCCCATGTCTCCATGGCCTGTCCTGCTTTTCTGGTTTTTACACTTTGTTCAGCATGGCCCTTTTGACCGAGGGCAAGCGAGACTTCTTTGTAGCGCTGATTTTCCCTTCCGGCTTGCTTGGTTGGCCAAAAAGGGCGTATGCGTTTTTTCCTGAATATATTCAGGAAAAAACGCATACGCCCTTTTTGGCCAAGGGCATCATTGTCAACGTTTTGCCGCTTTTCATGTGCTTTAAAGGCGAGTCGAATCTACCTCCTGAAATCTGTTTCCTGCAAATCTGCCTTGCTTTCAAATCCTCTTCGTTGCCTTCCCTCAATATATTTGTGGACGAGAGTTCTCATTTATAACTCTGCACGTTTGTGAATTGCAGTGCCCCTGAGCTCCATTTGTCTCCTCGCTTTTTTGGGAGCTGGCCGCAAAAGCGCAGGATTGCTTCAGGCCCTATTTTGGTTCTGGGGGGCAGGCTGAGCCTGTGGTTCATTCTTCTTCCTGATGGGAAAATGGAGTGACCTGTGCCTGTCCCAACACCTAGGGCTAGTCTTTCGTTGGTTCCCCGTCTTCCCGTTCATCCTCAGGACAAATTGCAACCTGGACGAAACAGTAGGTTAAAGGTGCTGATTCTCCAAGTAGGGAGATGGTTAGTCAAGCGGCTGGAATGGCGAACCCGAGCACAAGGAGAGGAGAAATGAGGTGCGTTTTAGAAACCTTTCCCGATCTCACGGCATACCATCTTCTGGGTTTCCCATGCATGTTTTGATGTAGGAAGATTCCCTTGTACCTGGAGATTTGAGACCCATGGGGTGGGTACCCCGCGGTATTACTTTAAAGTATCTGCATTTGCTCACCCAACCTCACCAATCCTCTCAGCCCCAAGAGTGTCCAGCCTTATGTCTCATCCAGCTGTGGGTCTAGATATGGTCAATCCAGGTTGCATCATAGACCCTGAACGGATTTTGTAAGAATTTCTCTCTCTTTCACTGTCTTTGTTTTGTGGGTTTTTTAAAGTAATTTATGTTTAGAATCGGGCTTGGCTGCTTTTCCCTGCTGTGTTGATGCCGCTTTACACCCTCTTGATTCACTTGCAGAGAGATATCGATACATAGGTTTTCAGATTCTTACTAGTCAGATATATTCTTGTGTGGTGACTAGGGTGTGTTGAGTCCAGTTCACTGAGCAGGGAGTAGGCCTTGTCTATTAAATATTTGGCTTATGGAGTGGTCTCTGAGCTAATTTCAAACCCTTGTTTTATGCATCACCCCACCTCACCTTTCCCGTTAAGCAGCCATAGTGTGTCTTCTAAAGGTGTGACTCTGTTCTGTTTTGTAATTCAGTTCAAGTGTAGCGATTTTGACATTCCCTCTATAAGCGATATCTTAGGATAAGTGTCTTTTTCTGTGTGACTTATTTCACTTAGAATCATCGTACCTAAATCCACTCATCATGCTGCTAACTAGCCTTATGACATTGATTTCATGGCTGAGTGATATTCCATTGTGCCAAGTACCACCATTTCTTTATCCATTTTTCTCTTTCCTGGGATATTGAAGGTGTACCGAAGTGGAGGTTCTTGGAAACAGAGCAGCCGTAAACTTTAGGGTGCCTGTGTCTTGTTGATTTTTAGTTTTCCCAATTTATACGCCCATGAGTGGAAGTGCCCTATGCTCTCTACGCTGTGTTTATTACTTGTTTCAGGACACACCGTACTCTTCTCCAGAGTGCCTGTTGGCAATTTACATCCCGCCCATCAGCGTAGTAAGGCTCCCATGTCTCCATGGCCTGTCCTGCTTTTCTGGTTTTTACACTTTGTTCAGCATGGCCCTTTTGACCGAGAGCAAGCGAGACTTCTTTGTAGCGTTGATTTGCACTTCCGGCTTGCTTGGTTGGCCAAAAAGGGCGTATGCGTTTTTTCCTGAATATATTCAGGAAAAAACGCATACGCCCTTTTTGGCCAAGGGCATCATTGTCAACGTTTTGCCGCTTTTCATATGCTTTAAAGGCGAGTCGAATCTACCTCCTGAAATCTGTTTCCTGCAAATCTGCCTTGCTTTCAAATCCTCTTCGTTGCCTTCCCTCAATATATTTGTGGACGAGAGTTCTCATTTATAACTCTGCACGTTTGTGAATTGCAGTGCCCCTGAGCTCCATTTGTCTCCTCGCTTTTTTGGGAGCTGGCCGCAAAAGCGCAGGATTTCTTCAGGCCCTATTTTGGTGCTGGGGTGCAGGCTGAGCCTGTGGTTCATTCTTCTTCCTGATGGGAAAATGGAGTGACCTGTGCCTGTCCCAACACCTAGGGCTAGTCTCTCGTTGGTTCCCCGTCTTCCCGTTCATCCTCAGGACAAATTGCAACCTGGACGAAACAGGAGGTTAAAGGTGCTGATTCTCCAAGTAGGGAGATGGTTAGTCAAGCGGCTGGAATGGCGAACCCGAGCACAAGGAGAGGAGAAATGAGGTGCGTTTTAGAAACCTTTCCCGATCTCACGGCATACCATCTTCTGGGTTTCCCATGCCTGTTTTGATGTAGGAAGATTCCCTTGTACCTGGAGATTTGAGACCCATGGGGTGGGTACCCCGCGGTATTACTTTAAAGTATCTGCATTTGCTCACCCAACCTCACCAATCCTCTCAGCCCCAAGAGTGTCCAGCCTTATGTCTCATCCAGCTGTGGGTCTAGATATGGTCAATCCAGGTTGCATCATAGACCCTGAACGGATTTTGTAAGAATTTCTCTCTCTTTCACTGTCTTTGTTTTGTGGGTTTTTTAAAGTAATTTATGTTTAGAATCGGGCTTGGCTGCTTTTCCCTGCTGTGTTGATGCCGCTTTACACCCTCTTGATTCACTTGCAGAGAGATATCGATACATAGGTTTTCAGATTCTTACTAGTCAGATATATTCTTGTGTGGTGACTAGGGTGTGTTGAGTCCAGTTCACTGAGCAGGGAGTAGGCCTTGTCTATTAAATATTTGGCTTATGGAGCGGTCTCTGAGCTAATTTGAAACCCTTGTTTTATGCATCACCCCACCTCACCTTTCCCGTTAAGCAGCCATAGTGTGTCTTCTAAAGGTGTGACTCTGTTCTGTTTTGTAATTCAGTTCAAGTGTAGCGATTTTGACATTCCCTCTCTAAGCGATATCTTAGGATAAGTGTCTTTTTCTGTGTGACTTATTTCACTTAGAATCATCGGACCTAAATCCACTCATCATGCTGCTAACTAGCCTTATGACATTGAATTCATGGCTGAGTGATATTGCATTGTGCCAAGTACCACCATTTCTTTATCCATTTTTCTCTTTCCTGGGATATTGAAGGTGTACCGAAGCGGAGGTTCTTGGAAACAGAGCAGCCGTAAAGTTTAGGGTGCCTGTGTCTTGTTGATTTTTAATTTTCCCAATTTATACGCCCATGAGTGGAAGTGCCCTATGCTCTCAACGCTGTGTTTATTACTTGTTTCAGGACACACCGTACTCATCTCCAGAGTGCCTGTTGGCAATTTACATCCCGCCCATCAGCGTAGCAAGGCTCCCATGTCTCCATGGCCTGTCCTGCTTTTCTGGTTTTTACACTTTGTTCAGCATGGCCCTTTTGACCGAGGGCAAGCGAGACTTCTTTGTAGCGCTGATTTGCCCTTCCGGCTTGCTTGGTTGGCCAAAAGGGGCGTATGCGTTTTTTCCTGAATATATTCAGGAAAAAACGCATACGCCCCTTTTGGCCAAGGGCATCATTGTCAACGTTTTGCCGCTTTTCATGTGCTTTAAAGGCGAGTCGAATCTACCTCCTGAAATCTGTTTCCTGCAAATCTGCCTTGCTTTCAAATCCTCTTCGTTGCCTTCCCTCAATATATTTGTGGACGAGAGTTCTCATTTATAACTCTGCACGTTTGTGAATTGCAGTGCCCCTGAGCTCCATTTGGCTCCTCGCTTTTTTGGGAGCTGGCCGCAAAAGCGCAGGATTGCTTCAGGCCCTATTTTGGTTCTGGGGGGCAGGCTGAGCCTGTGGTTCATTCTTCTTCCTGATGGGAAAATGGAGTGACCTATGCCTGTCCCAACACCTAGGGCTCGTCTCTCGTTGGTTCCCCGTCTTCCCGTTCATCCTCAGGACAAATTGCAACCTGTACATTCAGGAGGTTAAAGGTGCTGATTCTCCAAGTAGGGAGATGGTTAGTCAAGCAGCTGGAATGGTGAACCCGAGCACAAGGAGAGGAGAAATGAGGTGCGTTTTAGAAACCTTTCCCGATCTCATGGCATACCATCTTCTGGGTTTCCCATGCATGTTTTGATGTAGGAAGATGCCCTTGTACCTGGAGATTTGAGACCCATGGGGTGTGTTCCCCGCAGTGTTACTTTAAAGTATCTGCGTTTGCTCACCCAACCTCACCAATCCTCCCAGCCCCAAGAGTGTCCAGCCTTATGTCTCATCCAGCTGTGGGTCTAGATATGGTCAATCCAGGTTGCATCATAGACCCTGAACGGATTTTGTAAGAATTTCTCTCTCTTTCACTGTCTTTGTTTTGTGGGCTTTTTAAAGTAATTTATGTTTAGAATCGGGCTTGGCTGCTTTTCCCTGCTGTGTTGATGCCGCTTTACACCCTCTTGATTCACTTGCAGAGAGATATCAATACATAGGTTTTCAGATTCATACTAGTCAGATATATTCTTGTGCGGTGACTAGGGGGTGTTGAGTCCAGTTCACTGAGCAGGGAGTAGGCCTTGTCTATTACATATTTGGCTTATGGAGCGGTGTCTGAGCTAATTTCAAACCCTTGTTTTATGCATCACCCCACCTCACCTTTCCGGTTAAGCAGCCATAGTGTGTCTTCTAAAGGTGTGCCTCTGTTCTGTTTTGTAATTCAGTTCAAGTGTAGCGATTTTGACATTCCCTCTATAAGCGATATCTTAGGATAAGTGCCTTTTTCTGTGTGACTTATTTCACTTAGAATCATCGTACCTAAATCCACTCATCATGCTGCTAACTAGCCTTATGACATTGATTTCATGGCTGAGTGATATTCCATTGTGCCAAGTACCACCATTTCTTTATCCATTTTTCTCTTTCCTGGGATATTGAAGGTGTACCGAAGTGGAGGTTCTTGGAAACAGAGCAGCCGTAAACTTTAGGGTGCCTGTGTCTTGTTGATTTTTAGTTTTCCCAATTTATACGCCCATGAGTGGAAGTGCCCTATGCTCTCTACGCTGTGTTTATTACTTGTTTCAGGACACACCGTACTCTTCTCCAGAGTGCCTGTTGGCAATTTACATCCCGCCCATCAGCGTAGTAAGGCTCCCATGTCTCCATGGCCTGTCCTGCTTTTCTGGTTTTTACACTTTGTTCAGCATGGCCCTTTTGACCGAGAGCAAGCGAGACTTCTTTGTAGCGTTGATTTGCACTTCCGGCTTGCTTGGTTGGCCAAAAAGGGCGTATGCGTTTTTTCCTGAATATATTCAGGAAAAAACGCATACGCCCTTTTTGGCCAAGGGCATCATTGTCAACGTTTTGCCGCTTTTCATATGCTTTAAAGGCGAGTCGAATCTACCTCCTGAAATCTGTTTCCTGCAAATCTGCCTTGCTTTCAAATCCTCTTCGTTGCCTTCCCTCAATATATTTGTGGACGAGAGTTCTCATTTATAACTCTGCACGTTTGTGAATTGCAGTGCCCCTGAGCTCCATTTGTCTCCTCGCTTTTTTGGGAGCTGGCCGCAAAAGCGCAGGATTTCTTCAGGCCCTATTTTGGTGCTGGGGTGCAGGCTGAGCCTGTGGTTCATTCTTCTTCCTGATGGGAAAATGGAGTGACCTGTGCCTGTCCCAACACCTAGGGCTAGTCTCTCGTTGGTTCCCCGTCTTCCCGTTCATCCTCAGGACAAATTGCAACCTGGACGAAACAGGAGGTTAAAGGTGCTGATTCTCCAAGTAGGGAGATGGTTAGTCAAGCGGCTGGAATGGCGAACCCGAGCACAAGGAGAGGAGAAATGAGGTGCGTTTTAGAAACCTTTCCCGATCTCACGGCATACCATCTTCTGGGTTTCCCATGCCTGTTTTGATGTAGGAAGATTCCCTTGTACCTGGAGATTTGAGACCCATGGGGTGGGTACCCCGCGGTATTACTTTAAAGTATCTGCATTTGCTCACCCAACCTCACCAATCCTCTCAGCCCCAAGAGTGTCCAGCCTTATGTCTCATCCAGCTGTGGGTCTAGATATGGTCAATCCAGGTTGCATCATAGACCCTGAACGGATTTTGTAAGAATTTCTCTCTCTTTCACTGTCTTTGTTTTGTGGGTTTTTTAAAGTAATTTATGTTTAGAATCGGGCTTGGCTGCTTTTCCCTGCTGTGTTGATGCCGCTTTACACCCTCTTGATTCACTTGCAGAGAGATATCGATACATAGGTTTTCAGATTCTTACTAGTCAGATATATTCTTGTGTGGTGACTAGGGTGTGTTGAGTCCAGTTCACTGAGCAGGGAGTAGGCCTTGTCTATTAAATATTTGGCTTATGGAGCGGTCTCTGAGCTAATTTGAAACCCTTGTTTTATGCATCACCCCACCTCACCTTTCCCGTTAAGCAGCCATAGTGTGTCTTCTAAAGGTGTGACTCTGTTCTGTTTTGTAATTCAGTTCAAGTGTAGCGATTTTGACATTCCCTCTCTAAGCGATATCTTAGGATAAGTGTCTTTTTCTGTGTGACTTATTTCACTTAGAATCATCGGACCTAAATCCACTCATCATGCTGCTAACTAGCCTTATGACATTGAATTCATGGCTGAGTGATATTGCATTGTGCCAAGTACCACCATTTCTTTATCCATTTTTCTCTTTCCTGGGATATTGAAGGTGTACCGAAGCGGAGGTTCTTGGAAACAGAGCAGCCGTAAAGTTTAGGGTGCCTGTGTCTTGTTGATTTTTAATTTTCCCAATTTATACGCCCATGAGTGGAAGTGCCCTATGCTCTCAACGCTGTGTTTATTACTTGTTTCAGGACACACCGTACTCATCTCCAGAGTGCCTGTTGGCAATTTACATCCCGCCCATCAGCGTAGCAAGGCTCCCATGTCTCCATGGCCTGTCCTGCTTTTCTGGTTTTTACACTTTGTTCAGCATGGCCCTTTTGACCGAGGGCAAGCGAGACTTCTTTGTAGCGCTGATTTGCCCTTCCGGCTTGCTTGGTTGGCCAAAAGGGGCGTATGCGTTTTTTCCTGAATATATTCAGGAAAAAACGCATACGCCCCTTTTGGCCAAGGGCATCATTGTCAACGTTTTGCCGCTTTTCATGTGCTTTAAAGGCGAGTCGAATCTACCTCCTGAAATCTGTTTCCTGCAAATCTGCCTTGCTTTCAAATCCTCTTCGTTGCCTTCCCTCAATATATTTGTGGACGAGAGTTCTCATTTATAACTCTGCACGTTTGTGAATTGCAGTGCCCCTGAGCTCCATTTGGCTCCTCGCTTTTTTGGGAGCTGGCCGCAAAAGCGCAGGATTGCTTCAGGCCCTATTTTGGTTCTGGGGGGCAGGCTGAGCCTGTGGTTCATTCTTCTTCCTGATGGGAAAATGGAGTGACCTATGCCTGTCCCAACACCTAGGGCTCGTCTCTCGTTGGTTCCCCGTCTTCCCGTTCATCCTCAGGACAAATTGCAACCTGTACATTCAGGAGGTTAAAGGTGCTGATTCTCCAAGTAGGGAGATGGTTAGTCAAGCAGCTGGAATGGTGAACCCGAGCACAAGGAGAGGAGAAATGAGGTGCGTTTTAGAAACCTTTCCCGATCTCATGGCATACCATCTTCTGGGTTTCCCATGCATGTTTTGATGTAGGAAGATGCCCTTGTACCTGGAGATTTGAGACCCATGGGGTGTGTTCCCCGCAGTGTTACTTTAAAGTATCTGCGTTTGCTCACCCAACCTCACCAATCCTCCCAGCCCCAAGAGTGTCCAGCCTTATGTCTCATCCAGCTGTGGGTCTAGATATGGTCAATCCAGGTTGCATCATAGACCCTGAACGGATTTTGTAAGAATTTCTCTCTCTTTCACTGTCTTTGTTTTGTGGGCTTTTTAAAGTAATTTATGTTTAGAATCGGGCTTGGCTGCTTTTCCCTGCTGTGTTGATGCCGCTTTACACCCTCTTGATTCACTTGCAGAGAGATATCAATACATAGGTTTTCAGATTCATACTAGTCAGATATATTCTTGTGCGGTGACTAGGGGGTGTTGAGTCCAGTTCACTGAGCAGGGAGTAGGCCTTGTCTATTACATATTTGGCTTATGGAGCGGTGTCTGAGCTAATTTCAAACCCTTGTTTTATGCATCACCCCACCTCACCTTTCCGGTTAAGCAGCCATAGTGTGTCTTCTAAAGGTGTGCCTCTGTTCTGTTTTGTAATTCAGTTCAAGTGTAGCGATTTTGACATTCCCTCTATAAGCGATATCTTAGGATAAGTGCCTTTTTCTGTGTGACTTATTTCACTTAGAATCATCGTACCTAAATCCACTCATCATGCTGCTAACTAGCCTTATGACATTGATTTCATGGCTGAGTGATATTGCATTGTGCCAAGTACCACCATTTCTTTATCCATTTTTCTCTTTCCTGGGATATTGAAGGTGTACCGAAGCGGAGGTTCTTGGCAACAGAGCAGCCGTAAAGTTTGGGGTGCCTGTGTCTTGTTGATTTTTAGTTTTCCCAATTTATACGCCCATGAGTGGAAGTGCCCTATGCTCTCAACGCTGTGTTTATTACTTGTTTCAGGACACACCGTACTCATCTCCAGAGTGCCTGTTGGCAATTTACATCCCGCCCATCAGCGTAGCAAGGCTCCCATGTCTCCATGGCCTGTCCTGCTTTTCTGGTTTTTACACTTTGTTCAGCATGGCCCTTTTGACCGAGGGCAAGCGAGACTTCTTTGTAGCGCTGATTTGCCCTTCCGGCTTGCTTGGTTGGCCAAAAAGGGCGTATGCGTTTTTTCCTGAATATATTCAGGAAAAAACGCATACGCCCTTTTTGGCCAAGGGCATCATTGTCAACGTTTTGCCACTTTTCATGTGCTTTAAAGGCGAGTCGAATCTACCTCCTGAAATCTGTTTCCTGCAAATCTGCCTTGCTTTCAAATCCTCTTCGTTGCCTTCCCTCAATATATTTGTGGACGAGAGTTCTCATTTATAACTCTGCACGTTTGTGAATTGCAGTGCCCCTGAGCTCCATTTGTCTCCTCGCTTTTTTGGGAGCTGGCCGCAAAAGCGCAGGATTGCTTCAGGCCCTATTTTGGTTCTGGGGGGCAGGCTGAGCCTGTGGTTCATTCTTCTTCCTGATGGGAAAATGGAGTGACCTGTGCCTGTCCCAACACCTAGGGCTAGTCTCTCGTTGGTTCCCCGTCTTCCCGTTCATCCTCAGGACAAATTGCAACCTGGACGAAACAGGAGGTTAAAGGTGCTGATTCTCCAAGTAGGGAGATGGTTAGTCAAGCGGCTGGAATGGCGAACCCGAGCACAAGGAGAGGAGAAATGAGGTGAGTTTTAGAAACCTTTCCCAATCTCACGGCATACCATCTTCTGGGTTTCCCATGCCTGTTTTGATGTAGGAAGATTCCCTTGTACCTGGAGATTTGAGACCCATGGGGTGGGTACCCCGCGGTATTACTTTAAAGTATCTGCATTTGCTCACCCAACCTCACCAATCCTCTCAGCCCCAAGAGTGTCCAGCCTTATGTCTCATCCAGCTGTGGGTCTAGATATGGTCGAACCAGGTGGCATCAGAGCCCCTGAACTGATTTTGTAAGAATTTCTCTCTCTTTCACTGTCTTTGCTTTGTGGGTTTTTTAAAGTAATGTATGTTTAGAATGGGGTTTGGCTGCTTTTCCCTGCTGTGTTTATGCCGCTTTACACCCTCTTGATTCACTTGCAGAGAGATATCAATACATAGGTTTTCAGATTCATACTAGTCAGATATATTCTTGTGCGGTGACTAGGGGGTGTTGAGTCCAGTTCACTGAGCAGGGAGTAGGCCTTGTCTATTACATATTTGGCTTATGGAGCGGTGTCTGAGCTAATTTCAAACCCTTGTTTTATGCATCACCCCACCTCACCTTTCCGGTTAAGCAGCCATAGTGTGTCTTCTAAAGGTGTGCCTCTGTTCTGTTTTGTAATTCAGTTCAAGTGTAGCGATTTTCACATTCCCTCTATAAGCGATATCTTAGGATAAGTGTCTTTTTCTGTGTGACTTATTTCACTTAGAATCATCGTACCTAAATCCACTCATCATGCTGCTAACTAGCCTTATGACATTGATTTCATGGCTGAGTGATATTGCATTGTGCCAAGTACCACCATTTCTTTATCCATTTTTCTCTTTCCTGGGATATTGAAGGTGTACCGAAGCGGAGGTTCTTGGCAACAGAGCAGCCGTAAAGTTTGGGGTGCCTGTGTCTTGTTGATTTTTAGTTTTCCCAATTTATACGCCCATGAGTGGAAGTGCCCTATGCTCTCTACGCTGTGTTTATTACTTGTTTCAGGACACACCGTACTCTTCTCCAGAGTGCCTGTTGGCAATTTACATCCCGCCCATCAGCGTAGCAAGGCTCCCATGTCTCCATGGCCTGTCCTGCTTTTCTGGTTTTTACACTTTGTTCAGCATGGCCCTTTTGACCGAGGGCAAGCGAGACTTCTTTGTAGCGCTGATTTGCCCTTCCGGCTTGCTTGGTTGGCCAAAAAGGGCGTATGCGTTTTTTCCTGAATATATTCAGGAAAAAACGCATACGCCCTTTTTGGCCAAGGGCATCATTGTCAACGTTTTGCCGCTTTTCATGTGCTTTAAAGGCGAGTCGAATCTACCTCCTGAAATCTGTTTCCTGCAAATCTGCCTTGCTTTCAAATCCTCTTCGTTGCCTTCCCTCAATATATTTGTGGACGAGAGTTCTCATTTATAACTCTGCACGTTTGTGAATTGCAGTGCCCCTGAGCTCCATTTGTCTCCTCGCTTTTTTGGGAGCTGGCCGCAAAAGCGCAGGATTGCTTCAGGCCCTATTTTGGTTCTGGGGGGCAGGCTGAGCCTGTGGTTCATTCTTCTTCCTGATGGGAAAATGGAGTGACCTGTGCCTGTCCCAACACCTAGGGCTAGTCTTTCGTTGGTTCCCCGTCTTCCCGTTCATCCTCAGGACAAATTGCAACCTGGACGAAACAGTAGGTTAAAGGTGCTGATTCTCCAAGTAGGGAGATGGTTAGTCAAGCGGCTGGAATGGCGAACCCGAGCACAAGGAGAGGAGAAATGAGGTGCGTTTTAGAAACCTTTCCCGATCTCACGGCATACCATCTTCTGGGTTTCCCATGCATGTTTTGATGTAGGAAGATTCCCTTGTACCTGGAGATTTGAGACCCATGGGGTGGGTACCCCGCGGTATTACTTTAAAGTATCTGCATTTGCTCACCCAACCTCACCAATCCTCTCAGCCCCAAGAGTGTCCAGCCTTATGTCTCATCCAGCTGTGGGTCTAGATATGGTCAATCCAGGTTGCATCATAGACCCTGAACGGATTTTGTAAGAATTTCTCTCTCTTTCACTGTCTTTGTTTTGTGGGTTTTTTAAAGTAATTTATGTTTAGAATCGGGCTTGGCTGCTTTTCCCTGCTGTGTTGATGCCGCTTTACACCCTCTTGATTCACTTGCAGAGAGATATCGATACATAGGTTTTCAGATTCTTACTAGTCAGATATATTCTTGTGTGGTGACTAGGGTGTGTTGAGTCCAGTTCACTGAGCAGGGAGTAGGCCTTGTCTATTACATATTTGGCTTATGGAGCGGTGTCTGAGCTAATTTCAAACCCTTGTTTTATGCATCACCCCACCTCACCTTTCCGGTTAAGCAGCCATAGTGTGTCTTCTAAAGGTGTGCCTCTGTTCTGTTTTGTAATTCAGTTCAAGTGTAGCGATTTTGATATTCCATCTATAAGTGATATCTTAGGATAAGTGTCTTTTTCTGTGTGACTTATTTCACTTAGAATCATCGTACCTAAATCTACTCATCATGCTGCTAAGTAGCCTTATGACATTGATTTCATGGCTGAGTGATATTCCATTGTGCCAAGTACCACCATTTCTTTATCCATTTTTCTCTTTCCTGGGATATTGAAGGTGTACCGAAGCGGAGGTTCTTGGAAACAGAGCAGCCGTAAACTTTAGGGTGCCTGTGTCTTGTTGATTTTTAGTTTTCCCAATTTATACGCCCATGAGTGGAAGTGCCCTATGCTCTCTACGCTGTGTTTATTACTTGTTTCAGGACACACCGTACTCTTCTCCAGAGTGCCTGTTGGCAATTTACATCCCGCCCATCAGCGTAGCAAGGCTCCCATGTCTCCATGGCCTGTCCTGCTTTTCTGGTTTTTACACTTTGTTCAGCATGGCCCTTTTGACCGAGGGCAAGCGAGACTTCTTTGTAGCGCTGATTTGCCCTTCCGGCTTGCTTGGTTGGCCAAAAAGGGCGTATGCCTTTTTTCCTGAATATATTCAGGAAAAAACGCATACGCCCTTTTTGGCCAAGGGCATCATTGTCAACGTTTTGCCGCTTTTCATGTGCTTTAAAGGCGAGTCGAATCTACCTCCTGAAATCTGTTTCCTGCAAATCTGCCTTGCTTTCAAATCCTCTTCGTTGCCTTCCTTCAATATATTTGTGGACGAGAGTTCTCATTTATAACTCTGCATGTTTGTGAATTGCAGTGCCCCTGAGCTCCATTTGTCTCCTCGCTTTTTTGGGAGCTGGCCGCAAAAGCGCAGGATTGCTTCAGGCCCTATTTTGGTTCTGGGGGGCAGGCTGAGCCTGTGGTTCATTCTTCTTCCTGATGGGAAAATGGAGTGACCTATGCCTGTCCCAACACCTAGGGCTCGTCTCTCGTTGGTTCCCCGTCTTCACGTTCATCCTCAGGACAAATTGCAACCTGTACAATCAGGAGGTTAAAGGTGCTGATTCTCCAAGTAGGCAGATGGTTAGTCAAGCAGCTGGAATGGTGAACCCGAGCACAAGGAGAGGAGAAATGAGGTGCATTTTAGAAACCTTTCCCGATCTCATGGCATACCATCTTCTTGGTTTCCCATGCATGTTTTGATGTAGGAAGATGCCCTTGTACCTGGAGATTTGAGACCCATGGGGTGTGTTCCCCGCAGTGTTACTTTAAAGTATCTGCGTTTGCTCACCCAACCTCACCAATCCTCTCAGCCCCAAGAGTGTCCAGCCTTCTGTCTCATCCAGCTGTGGGTCTAGATATGGTCAATCCAGGTTGCATCATAGACCCTGAACGGATTTTGTAAGAATTTCTCTCTCTTTTACTGTCTTTGTTTTGTGGGTTTTTTAAAGTAATTTATGTTTAGAATCGGGCTTGGCTGCTTTTCCCTGCTGTGTTGATGCCGCTTTACACCCTCTTGATTCACTTGCAGAGAGATATCGATACATAGGTTTTCAGATTCTTACTAGTCAGATATATTCTTGTGTGGTGACTAGGGTGTGTTGAGTTCAGTTCACTGAGCAGGGAGTAGGCCTTGTCTATTAAATATTTGGCTTATGGAGCGGTCTCTGAGCTAATTTGAAACCCTTGTTTTATGCATCACCCCACCTCACCTTTCCCGTTAAGCAGCCATAGTGTGTCTTCTAAAGGTGTGCCTCTGTTCTGTTTTGTAATTCAGTTCAAGTGTAGCGATTTTGACATTCCCTCTCTAAGCGATATCTTAGGATAAGTGTCTTTTTCTGTGTGACTTATTTCACTTAGAATCATCGTACCTAAATCCACTCATCATGCTGCTAACTAGCCTTATGACATTGATTTCATGGCTGAGTGATATTCCATTGTGCCAAGTACCACCATTTCTTTATCCATTTTTCTCTTTCCTGGGATATTGAAGGTGTACCGAAGTGGAGGTTCTTGGAAACAGAGCAGCCGTAAACTTTAGGGTGCCTGTGTCTTGTTGATTTTTAGTTTTCCCAATTTATACGCCCATGAGTGGAAGTGCCCTATGCTCTCTACGCTGTGTTTATTACTTGTTTCAGGACACACCGTACTCTTCTCCAGAGTGCCTGTTGGCAATTTACATCCCGCCCATCAGCGTAGTAAGGCTCCCATGTCTCCATGGCCTGTCCTGCTTTTCTGGTTTTTACACTTTGTTCAGCATGGCCCTTTTGACCGAGAGCAAGCGAGACTTCTTTGTAGCGTTGATTTGCACTTCCGGCTTGCTTGGTTGGCCAAAAAGGGCGTATGCGTTTTTTCCTGAATATATTCAGGAAAAAACGCATACGCCCTTTTTGGCCAAGGGCATCATTGTCAACGTTTTGCCGCTTTTCATATGCTTTAAAGGCGAGTCGAATCTACCTCCTGAAATCTGTTTCCTGCAAATCTGCCTTGCTTTCAAATCCTCTTCGTTGCCTTCCCTCAATATATTTGTGGACGAGAGTTCTCATTTATAACTCTGCACGTTTGTGAATTGCAGTGCCCCTGAGCTCCATTTGTCTCCTCGCTTTTTTGGGAGCTGGCCGCAAAAGCGCAGGATTTCTTCAGGCCCTATTTTGGTTCTGGGGTGCAGGCTGAGCCTGTGGTTCATTCTTCTTCCTGATGGGAAAATGGAGTGAACTGTGCCTGTCCCAACACATAGGGCTAGTCTTTCGTTGGTTCCCCGTCTTCCCGTTCATCCTCAGGACAAATTGCAACCTGGACGAAACAGGAGGTTAAAGGTGATGATTCTCCAAGTAGGGAGATGGTTAGTCAAGCAGCTGGAATGGCGAACCCGAGCACAAGGAGAGGAGAAATGAGGTGCGTTTTAGAAACCTTTCCCGATCTCATGGCATACCATCTTCTGGGTTTCCCATGCATGTTTTGATGTAGGAAGATTCCCTTGTACCTGGAGATTTGAGACCCATGGGGTGGGTACCCCGCGGTATTACTTTAAAGTATCTGCATTTGCTCACCCAACCTCACCAATCCTCTCAGCCCCAAGAGTGTCCAGCCTTATGTCTCATCCAGCTGTGGGTCTAGATATGGTCAATCCAGGTTGCATCAGAGACCCTGAACGGATTTTGTAAGAATTTCTCTCTCTTTCACTGTCTTTGCTTTGTGGGTTTTTTAAAGTAATGTATGTTTAGAATGGGGTTTGGCTGCTATTCCCTGCTGTGTTTATGCCGCTTTACACCCTCTTGATTCACTTGCAGAGAGATATCAATACATAGGTTTTCAGATTCATACTAGTCAGATATATTCTTGTGCGGTGACTAGGGGGTGTTGAGTCCAATTCACTGAGCAGGGAGTAGGCCTTGTCTATTACATATTTGGCTTATGGAGCGGTGTCTGAGCTAATTTCAAACCCTTGTTTTATGCATCACCCCACCTCACCTTTCCGGTTAAGCAGCCATAGTGTGTCTTCTAAAGGTGTGCCTCTGTTCTGTTTTGTAATTCAGTTCAAGTGTAGCGATTTTGACATTCCCTCTATAAGCGATATCTTAGGATAAGTGTCTTTTTCTGTGTGACTTATTTCACTTAGAATCATGGTACCTAAATCCACTCATCATGCTGCTAACTAGCCTTATGACATTGATTTCATGGCTGAGTGATATTCCATTGTGCCAAGTACCACCATTTCTTTATCCATTTTTCTCTTTCCTGGGATATTGAAGGTGTACCGAAGCGGAGGTTCTTGGAAACAGAGCAGCCGTAAACTTTAGGGTGCCTGTGTCTTGTTGATTTTTAGTTTTCCCAATTTATACGCCCATGAGTGGAAGTGCCCTATGCTCTCTACGCTGTGTTTATTACTTGTTTCAGGACACACCGTGCTCTTCTCCAGAGTGCCTGTTGGCAATTTACATCCCGCCCATCAGCGTAGTAAGGCTCCCATGTCTCCATGGCCTGTCCTGCTTTTCTGGTTTTTACACTTTGTTCAGCATGGCCCTTTTGACCGAGGGCAAGCGAGACTTCTTTGTAGCACTGATTTTCACTTCCGGCTTGCTTGGTTGGCCAAAAAGGGCGTATGCGTTTTTTCCTGAATATATTCAGGAAAAAACGCATACGCCCTTTTTGGCCAAGGGCATCATTGTCAACGTTTTGCCGCTTTTCATATGCTTTAAAGGCGAGTCGAATCTACCTCCTGAATTCTGTTTCCTGCAAATCTGCCTTGCTTTCAAATCCTCTTCGTTGCCTTCCCTCAATATATTTGTGGACGAGAGTTCTCATTTATAACTCTGCACGTTTGTGAATTGCAGTGCCCCTGAGCTCCATTTGTTTCCTCGCTTTTTTGGGAGCTGGCCGCAAAAGCGCAGGATTTCTTCAGGCCCTATTTTGGTGCTGGGGTGCAAGCTGAGCCTGTGGTTCATTCTTCTTCCTGATGGGAAAATGGAGTGACCTGTGCCTGTCCCAACACCTAGGGCTAGTCTCTCGTTGGTTCCCCGTCTTCCCGTTCATCCTCAGGACAAATTGCAACCTGGACGAAACAGGAGGTTAAAGGTGCTGATTCTCCAAGTAGGGAGATGGTTAGTCAAGCGGCTGGAATGGCGAACCCGAGCACAAGGAGAGGAGAAATGAGGTGCGTTTTAGAAACCTTTCCCGATCTCACGGCATACCATCTTCTGGGTTTCCCATGCCTGTTTTGATGTAGGAAGATTCCCTTGTACCTGGAGATTTGAGACCCATGGGGTGGGTACCCCGCGGTATTACTTTAAAGTATCTGCATTTGCTCACCCAACCTCACCAATCCTCTCAGCCCCAAGAGTGTCCAGCCTTATGTCTCATCCAGCTGTGGGTCTAGATATGGTCAATCCAGGTTGCATCAGAGACCCTGATCGGATTTTGTAAGAATTTCTCTCTCTTTCACTGTCCTTGCTTTGTGGGTTTTTTAAAGTAATGTATGTTTAGAATGGGGTTTGGCTGCTTTTCCCTGCTGTGTTTATGCTGGTTTACACCCTCTTGATTCACTTGCAGAGAGATATCAATACATAGGTTTTCAGATTCATACTAGTCAGATATATTCTTGTGCGGTGACTAGGGGGTGTTGAGTCCAGTTCACTGAGCAGGGAGTAGACCTTGTCTATTACATATTTGGCTTATGGAGCGGTGTCTGAGCTAATTTCAAACCCTTGTTTTATGCATCACCCCACCTCACCTTTCCGGTTAAGCAGCCATAGTGTGTCTTCTAAAGGTGTGCCTCTGTTCTGTTTTGTAATTCAGTTCAAGTGTAGCGATTTTGATATTCCATCTATAAGTGATATCTTAGGATAAGTGTCTTTTTCTGTGTGACTTATTTCACTTAGAATCATCGTACCTAAATCTACTCATCATGCTGCTAAGTAGCCTTATGACATTGATTTCATGGCTGAGTGATATTCCATTGTGCCAAGTACCACCATTTCTTTATCCATTTTTCTCTTTCCTGGGATATTGAAGGTGTACCGAAGCGGAGGTTCTTGGAAACAGAGCAGCCGTAAACTTTAGGGTGCCTGTGTCTTGTTGATTTTTAGTTTTCCCAATTTATACGCCCATGAGTGGAAGTGCCCTATGCTCTCTACGCTGTGTTTATTACTTGTTTCAGGACACACCGTACTCTTCTCCAGAGTGCCTGTTGGCAATTTACATCCCGCCCATCAGCGTAGCAAGGCTCCCATGTCTCCATGGCCTGTCCTGCTTTTCTGGTTTTTACACTTTGTTCAGCATGGCCCTTTTGACCGAGGGCAAGCGAGACTTCTTTGTAGCGCTGATTTGCCCTTCCGGCTTGCTTGGTTGGCCAAAAAGGGCGTATGCCTTTTTTCCTGAATATATTCAGGAAAAAACGCATACGCCCTTTTTGGCCAAGGGCATCATTGTCAACGTTTTGCCGCTTTTCATGTGCTTTAAAGGCGAGTCGAATCTACCTCCTGAAATCTGTTTCCTGCAAATCTGCCTTGCTTTCAAATCCTCTTCGTTGCCTTCCTTCAATATATTTGTGGACGAGAGTTCTCATTTATAACTCTGCATGTTTGTGAATTGCAGTGCCCCTGAGCTCCATTTGTCTCCTCGCTTTTTTGGGAGCTGGCCGCAAACCGCAGGATTGCTTCAGGCCCTATTTTGGTTCTGGGGGGCAGGCTGAGCCTGTGGTTCATTCTTCTTCCTGATGGGAAAATGGAGTGACCTATGCCTGTCCCAACACCTAGGGCTCGTCTCTCGTTGGTTCCCCGTCTTCACGTTCATCCTCAGGACAAATTGCAACCTGTACAATCAGGAGGTTAAAGGTGCTGATTCTCCAAGTAGGCAGATGGTTAGTCAAGCAGCTGGAATGGTGAACCCGAGCACAAGGAGAGGAGAAATGAGGTGCATTTTAGAAACCTTTCCCGATCTCATGGCATACCATCTTCTTGGTTTCCCATGCATGTTTTGATGTAGGAAGATGCCCTTGTACCTGGAGATTTGAGACCCATGGGGTGTGTTCCCCGCAGTGTTACTTTAAAGTATCTGCGTTTGCTCACCCAACCTCACCAATCCTCTCAGCCCCAAGAGTGTCCAGCCTTCTGTCTCATCCAGCTGTGGGTCTAGATATGGTCAATCCAGGTTGCATCAGAGACCCTGAACGGATTTTGTAAGAATTTCTCTCTCTTTCACTGTCTTTGTTTTGTGGGTTTTTTATAGTAATGTATGTTTAGAATGGGGTTTGGCTGCTTTTCCCTGCTGTGTTTATGCTGCTTTACACCCTCTTGATTCACTTGCAGAGAGATATCAATACATAGGTTTTCAGATTCATACTAGTCAGATATATTCTTGTGCGGTGACTAGGGGGTGTTGAGTCCAGTTCACTGAGCAGGGACTAGGCCTTGTCTATTACATATTTGGCTTATGGAGCGGTGTCTGAGCTAATTTCAAACCCTTGTTTTATGCATCACCCCACCTCACCTTTCCGGTTAAGCAGCCATAGTGTGTCTTCTAAAGGTGTGCCTCTGTTCTGTTTTGTAATTCAGTTCAAGTGTAGCGATTTTCACATTCCCTCTATAAGCTATATCTTAGGATAAGTGCCTTTTTCTGTGTGACTTATTTCACTTAGAATCATCGTACCTAAATCCACTCATCATGCTGCTAACTAGCCTTATGACATTGATTTCATGGCTGAGTGATATTGCATTGTGCCAAGTACCACCATTTCTTTATCCATTTTTCTCTTTCCTGGGATATTGAAGGTGTACCGAAGCGGAGGTTCTTGGAAACAGAGCAGCCGTAAAGTTTGGGGTGCCTGTGTCTTGTTGATTTTCAGTTTTCCCAATTTATACGCCCATGAGTGGAAGTGCCCTATGCTCTCAACGCTGGGTTTATTACTTGTTTCTGGACACACCGTACTCATCTCCAGAGTGCCTGTTGGCAATTTACATCCCGCCCATCAGCGTAGCAAGGCTCCCATGTCTCCATGGCCTGTCCTGCTTTTCTGGGTTTTACACTTTGTTCAGCATGGCCCTTTTGACCGAGGGCAAGCGAGACTTCTTTGTAGCGCTGATTTGCCCTTCCGGCTTGCTTGGTTGGCCAAAAAGGGCGTATGCGTTTTTTCCTGAATATATTCAGGAAAAAACGCATACGCGCTTTTTGGCCAAGGGCATCATTGTCAACGTTTTGCCGCTTTTCATGTGCTTTAAAGGCGAGGCAAATCTACCTCCTGAAATCTGTTTCCTGCAAATCTGCCTTGCTTTCAAATCCTCTTCGTTGCCTTCCCTCAATATATTTTTGGACGAGAGTTCTCATTTATAACTCTGCACGTTTGTGAATTGCAGTGCCCCTGAGCTCCATTTGGCTCCTCGCTTTTTTGGGAGCTGGCCGCAAAAGCGCAGGATTGCTTCAGGCCCTATTTTGGTTCTGGGGGGCAGGCTGAGCCTGTGGTTCATTCTTCTTCCTGATGGGAAAATGGAGTGACCTATGCCTGTCCCAACACCTAGGGCTCGTCTCTCGTTGGTTCCCCGTCTTCACGTTCATGCTCAGGACAAATTGCAACCTGTACAATCAGGAGGTTAAAGGTGCTGATTCTCCAAGTAGGGAGATGGTTAGTCAAGCAGCTGGAATGGTGAACCCGAGCACAAGGAGAGGAGAAATGAGGTGCATTTTAGAAACCTTTCCCGATCTCATGGCATACCATCTTCTGGGTTTCCCATGCATGTTTTGATGTAGGAAGATGCCCTTGTACCTGGAGATTTGAGACCCATGGGGTGTGTTCCCCGCAGTGTTACTTTAAAGTATCTGCGTTTGCTCACCCAACCTCACCAATCCTCTCAGCCCCAAGAGTGTCCAGCCTTATTTCTCATCCAGCTGTGGGTCTAGATATGGTCGAACCAGGTGGCATCAGAGCCCCTGAACGGATTTTGTAAGAATTTCTCTCTCTTTCACTGTCTTTGCTTTGTGGGTTTTTTAAAGTAATGTATGTTTAGAATGGGGTTTGGCTGCTTTTCCCTGCTGTGTTTATGCCGCTTTACACCCTCTTGATTCACTTGCAGAGAGATATCAATACATAGGTTTTCAGATTCATACTAGTCAGATATATTCTTGTGCGGTGACTAGGGGGTGTTGAGTCCAGTTCACTGAGCAGGGAGTAGGCCTTGTCTATTTCATATTTGGCTTATGGAGCGGTCTCTGAGCTAATTTCAAACCCTTGTTTTATGCATCACCCCACCTCACCTTTCCCGTTAAGCAGCCATAGTGTGTCTTCTAAAGGTGTGACTCTGTTCTGTTTTGTAATTCAGTTCAAGTGTAGCGATTTTGATATTCCCTCTCTAAGCGATATCTTAGGATAAGTGTCTTTTTCTGTGTGACTTATTTCACTTAGAATCATCGTACCTAAATCCACTCATCATGCTGCTAACTAGCCTTATGACATTGATTTCATGGCTGAGTGATATTCCATTGTGCCAAGTCCCACCATTTCTTTATCCATTTTTCTCTTTCCTGGGATATTGAAGGTGTACCGAAGCGGAGGTTCTTGGAAACAGAGCAGCCGTAAACTTTAGGGTGCCTGTGTCTTGTTGATTTTCAGTTTTCCCAATTTATACGCCCATGAGTGGAAGTGCCCTATGCTCTCAACGCTGTGTTTATTACTTGTTTCAGGACACACCGTACTCATCTCCAGAATGCCTGTTGGCAATTTACATCCCGCCCATCAGCGTAGCAAGGCTCCCATGTCTCCATGGCCTGTCCTGCTTTTCTGGGTTTTACACTTTGTTCAGCATGGCCCTTTTGACCGAGGGCAAGCGAGACTTCTTTGTAGCGCTGATTTGCCCTTCAGGCTTGCTTGGTTGGCCAAAAAGGGCGTATGCGTTTTTTCCTGAATATATTCAGGAAAAAACGCATACGCCCTTTTTGGCCAAGGGCATCATTGTCAACGTTTTGCCGCTTTTCATGTGCTTTAAAGGCGAGGCGAATCTACCTCCTGAAATCTGTTTCCTGCAAATCTGCCTTGCTTTCAAATCCTCTTCGTTGCCTTCCCTCAATATATTTTTGGACGAGAGTTCTCATTTATAACTCTGCACGTTTGTGAATTGCAGTGCCCCTGAGCTCCATTTGGCTCCTCGCTTTTTTGGGAGCTGGCCGCAAAAGCGCAGGATTGCTTCAGGCCCTATTTTGGTTCTGGGGGGCAGGCTGAGCCTGTGGTTCATTCTTCTTCCTGATGGGAAAATGGAGTGACCTATGCCTGTCCCAACACCTAGGGCTCGTCTCTCGTTGGTTCCCCGTCTTCACGTTCATCCTCAGGACAAATTGCAACCTGTACAATCAGGAGGTTAAAGGTGCTGATTCTCCAAGTAGGCAGATGGTTAGTCAAGCAGCTGGAATGGTGAACCCGAGCACAAGGAGAGGAGAAATGAGGTGCATTTTAGAAACCTTTCCCGATCTCATGGCATACCATCTTCTTGGTTTCCCATGCATGTTTTGATGTAGGAAGATGCCCTTGTACCTGGAGATTTGAGACCCATGGGGTGTGTTCCCCGCAGTGTTACTTTAAAGTATCTGCGTTTGCTCACCCAACCTCACCAATCCTCTCAGCCCCAAGAGTGTCCAGCCTTCTGTCTCATCCAGCTGTGGGTCTAGATATGGTCAATCCAGGTTGCATCATAGACCCTGAACGGATTTTGTAAGAATTTCTCTCTCTTTCACTGTCTTTGTTTTGTGGGTTTTTTAAAGTAATTTATGTTTAGAATCGGGCTTGGCTGCTTTTCCCTGCTGTGTTGATGCCGCTTTACACCCTCTTGATTCACTTGCAGAGAGATATCGATACATAGGTTTTCAGATTCTTACTAGTCAGATATATTCTTGTGTGGTGACTAGGGTGTGTTGAGTCCAGTTCACTGAGCAGGGAGTAGGCCTTGTCTATTAAATATTTGGCTTATGGAGCGGTCTCTGAGCTAATTTCAAACCCTTGTTTTATGCATCACCCCACCTCACCTTTCCCGTTAAGCAGCCATAGTGTGTCTTCTAAAGGTGTGACTCTGTTCTGTTTTGTAATTCAGTTCAAGTGTAGCGATTTTGACATTCCCTCTCTAAGCGATATCTTAGGATAAGTGTCTTTTTCTGTGTGACTTATTTCACTTAGAATCATCGTACCTAAATCCACTCATCATGCTGCTAACTAGCCTTATGACATTGATTTCATGGCTGAGTGATATTCCATTGTGCCAAGTACCACCATTTCTTTATCCATTTTTCTCTTTCCTGGGATATTGAAGGTGTACCGAAGTGGAGGTTCTTGGAAACAGAGCAGCCGTAAACTTTAGGGTGCCTGTGTCTTGTTGATTTTTAGTTTTCCCAATTTATACGCCCATGAGTGGAAGTGCCCTATGCTCTCTACGCTGTGTTTATTACTTGTTTCAGGACACACCGTACTCTTCTCCAGAGTGCCTGTTGGCAATTTACATCCCGCCCATCAGCGTAGTAAGGCTCCCATGTCTCCATGGCCTGTCCTGCTTTTCTGGTTTTTACACTTTGTTCAGCATGGCCCTTATGACCGAGGGCAAGCGAGACTTCTTTGTAGCACTGATTTTCACTTCCGGCTTGCTTGGTTGGCCAAAAAGGGCGTATGCGTTTTTTCCTGAATATATTCAGGAAAAAACGCATACGCCCTTTTTGGCCAAGGGCATCATTGTCAACGTTTTGCCGCTTTTCATATGCTTTAAAGGCGAGTCGAATCTACCTCCTGAAATCTGTTTCCTGCAAATCTGCCTTGCTTTCAAATCCTCTTCGTTGCCTTCCCTCAATATATTTGTGGACGAGAGTTCTCATTTATAACTCTGCACGTTTGTGAATTGCAGTGCCCCTGAGCTCCATTTGTCTCCTCGCTTTTTTGGGAGCTGGCCGCAAAAGCGCAGGATTGCTTCAGGCCCTATTTTGGTTCTGGGGGGCAGGCTGAGCCTGTGGTTCATTCTTCTTCCTGATGGGAAAATGGAGTGACCTGTGCCTGTCCCAACACCTAGGGCTAGTCTCTCGTTGGTTCCCCGTCTTCCCGTTCATCCTCAGGACAAATTGCAACCTGGACGAAACAGGAGGTTAAAGGTGCTGATTCTCCAAGTAGGGAGATGGTTAGTCAAGCAGCTGGAATGGCGAACCCGAGCACAAGGAGAGGAGAAATGAGGTGCGTTTTAGAAACCTTTCCCGATCTCACGGCATACCATCTTCTGGGTTTCCCATGCATGTTTTGATGTAGGAAGATTCCCTTGTACCTGGAGATTTGAGACCCATGGGGTGGGTACCCCGCGGTATTACTTTAAAGTATCTGCGTTTGCTCACCCAACCTCACCAATCCTCTCAGCCCCAAGAGTGTCCAGCCTTATGTCTCATCCACCTGTGGGTCTAGATATGGTCAATCCAGGTTGCATCAGAGACCCTGAACGGATTTTGTAAGAATTTCTCTCTCTTTCACTGTCTTTGTTTTGTGGGTTTTTTATAGTAATGTATGTTTAGAATGGGGTTTGGCTGCTTTTCCCTGCTGTGTTTATGCTGCTTTACACCCTCTTGATTCACTTGCAGAGAGATATCAATACATAGGTTTTCAGATTCATACTAGTCAGATATATTCTTGTGCGGTGACTAGGGGGTGTTGAGTCCAGTTCACTGAGCAGGGACTAGGCCTTGTCTATTACATATTTGGCTTATGGAGCGGTGTCTGAGCTAATTTCAAACCCTTGTTTTATGCATCACCCCACCTCACCTTTCCGGTTAAGCAGCCATAGTGTGTCTTCTAAAGGTGTGCCTCTGTTCTGTTTTGTAATTCAGTTCAAGTGTAGCGATTTTCACATTCCCTCTATAAGCTATATCTTAGGATAAGTGCCTTTTTCTGTGTGACTTATTTCACTTAGAATCATCGTACCTAAATCCACTCATCATGCTGCTAACTAGCCTTATGACATTGATTTCATGGCTGAGTGATATTGCATTGTGCCAAGTACCACCATTTCTTTATCCATTTTTCTCTTTCCTGGGATATTGAAGGTGTACCGAAGCGGAGGTTCTTGGAAACAGAGCAGCCGTAAAGTTTGGGGTGCCTGTGTCTTGTTGATTTTCAGTTTTCCCAATTTATACGCCCATGAGTGGAAGTGCCCTATGCTCTCAACGCTGGGTTTATTACTTGTTTCTGGACACACCGTACTCATCTCCAGAGTGCCTGTTGGCAATTTACATCCCGCCCATCAGCGTAGCAAGGCTCCCATGTCTCCATGGCCTGTCCTGCTTTTCTGGGTTTTACACTTTGTTCAGCATGGCCCTTTTGACCGAGGGCAAGCGAGACTTCTTTGTAGCGCTGATTTGCCCTTCCGGCTTGCTTGGTTGGCCAAAAAGGGCGTATGCGTTTTTTCCTGAATATATTCAGGAAAAAACGCATACGCGCTTTTTGGCCAAGGGCATCATTGTCAACGTTTTGCCGCTTTTCATGTGCTTTAAAGGCGAGGCAAATCTACCTCCTGAAATCTGTTTCCTGCAAATCTGCCTTGCTTTCAAATCCTCTTCGTTGCCTTCCCTCAATATATTTTTGGACGAGAGTTCTCATTTATAACTCTGCACGTTTGTGAATTGCAGTGCCCCTGAGCTCCATTTGGCTCCTCGCTTTTTTGGGAGCTGGCCGCAAAAGCGCAGGATTGCTTCAGGCCCTATTTTGGTTCTGGGGGGCAGGCTGAGCCTGTGGTTCATTCTTCTTCCTGATGGGAAAATGGAGTGACCTATGCCTGTCCCAACACCTAGGGCTCGTCTCTCGTTGGTTCCCCGTCTTCACGTTCATGCTCAGGACAAATTGCAACCTGTACAATCAGGAGGTTAAAGGTGCTGATTCTCCAAGTAGGGAGATGGTTAGTCAAGCAGCTGGAATGGTGAACCCGAGCACAAGGAGAGGAGAAATGAGGTGCATTTTAGAAACCTTTCCCGATCTCATGGCATACCATCTTCTGGGTTTCCCATGCATGTTTTGATGTAGGAAGATGCCCTTGTACCTGGAGATTTGAGACCCATGGGGTGTGTTCCCCGCAGTGTTACTTTAAAGTATCTGCGTTTGCTCACCCAACCTCACCAATCCTCTCAGCCCCAAGAGTGTCCAGCCTTATTTCTCATCCAGCTGTGGGTCTAGATATGGTCGAACCAGGTGGCATCAGAGCCCCTGAACGGATTTTGTAAGAATTTCTCTCTCTTTCACTGTCTTTGCTTTGTGGGTTTTTTAAAGTAATGTATGTTTAGAATGGGGTTTGGCTGCTTTTCCCTGCTGTGTTTATGCCGCTTTACACCCTCTTGATTCACTTGCAGAGAGATATCAATACATAGGTTTTCAGATTCATACTAGTCAGATATATTCTTGTGCGGTGACTAGGGGGTGTTGAGTCCAGTTCACTGAGCAGGGAGTAGGCCTTGTCTATTTCATATTTGGCTTATGGAGCGGTCTCTGAGCTAATTTCAAACCCTTGTTTTATGCATCACCCCACCTCACCTTTCCCGTTAAGCAGCCATAGTGTGTCTTCTAAAGGTGTGACTCTGTTCTGTTTTGTAATTCAGTTCAAGTGTAGCGATTTTGATATTCCCTCTCTAAGCGATATCTTAGGATAAGTGTCTTTTTCTGTGTGACTTATTTCACTTAGAATCATCGTACCTAAATCCACTCATCATGCTGCTAACTAGCCTTATGACATTGATTTCATGGCTGAGTGATATTCCATTGTGCCAAGTCCCACCATTTCTTTATCCATTTTTCTCTTTCCTGGGATATTGAAGGTGTACCGAAGCGGAGGTTCTTGGAAACAGAGCAGCCGTAAACTTTAGGGTGCCTGTGTCTTGTTGATTTTCAGTTTTCCCAATTTATACGCCCATGAGTGGAAGTGCCCTATGCTCTCAACGCTGTGTTTATTACTTGTTTCAGGACACACCGTACTCATCTCCAGAATGCCTGTTGGCAATTTACATCCCGCCCATCAGCGTAGCAAGGCTCCCATGTCTCCATGGCCTGTCCTGCTTTTCTGGGTTTTACACTTTGTTCAGCATGGCCCTTTTGACCGAGGGCAAGCGAGACTTCTTTGTAGCGCTGATTTGCCCTTCAGGCTTGCTTGGTTGGCCAAAAAGGGCGTATGCGTTTTTTCCTGAATATATTCAGGAAAAAACGCATACGCCCTTTTTGGCCAAGGGCATCATTGTCAACGTTTTGCCGCTTTTCATGTGCTTTAAAGGCGAGGCGAATCTACCTCCTGAAATCTGTTTCCTGCAAATCTGCCTTGCTTTCAAATCCTCTTCGTTGCCTTCCCTCAATATATTTTTGGACGAGAGTTCTCATTTATAACTCTGCACGTTTGTGAATTGCAGTGCCCCTGAGCTCCATTTGGCTCCTCGCTTTTTTGGGAGCTGGCCGCAAAAGCGCAGGATTGCTTCAGGCCCTATTTTGGTTCTGGGGGGCAGGCTGAGCCTGTGGTTCATTCTTCTTCCTGATGGGAAAATGGAGTGACCTATGCCTGTCCCAACACCTAGGGCTCGTCTCTCGTTGGTTCCCCGTCTTCACGTTCATGCTCAGGACAAATTGCAACCTGTACAATCAGGAGGTTAAAGGTGCTGATTCTCCAAGTAGGGAGATGGTTAGTCAAGCAGCTGGAATGGTGAACCCGAGCACAAGGAGAGGAGAAATGAGGTGCATTTTAGAAACCTTTCCCGATCTCATGGCATACCATCTTCTGGGTTTCCCATGCATGTTTTGATGTAGGAAGATGCCCTTGTACCTGGAGATTTGAGACCCATGGGGTGTGTTCCCCGCAGTGTTACTTTAAAGTATCTGCGTTTGCTCACCCAACCTCACCAATCCTCTCAGCCCCAAGAGTGTCCAGCCTTCTGTCTCATCCAGCTGTGGGTCTAGATATGGTCAATCCAGGTTGCATCATAGACCCTGAACGGATTTTGTAAGAATTTCTCTCTCTTTCACTGTCTTTGTTTTGTGGGTTTTTTAAAGTAATTTATGTTTAGAATCGGGCTTGGCTGCTTTTCCCTGCTGTGTTGATGCCGCTTTACACCCTCTTGATTCACTTGCAGAGAGATATCGATACATAGGTTTTCAGATTCTTACTAGTCAGATATATTCTTGTGTGGTGACTAGGGTGTGTTGAGTCCTGTTCACTGAGCAGGGAGTAGGCCTTGTCTATTTCATATTTGGCTTATGGAGCGGTCTCTGAGCTAATTTCAAACCCTTGTTTTATGCATCACCCCACCTCACCTTTCCCGTTAAGCAGCCATAGTGTGTCTTCTAAAGGTGTGCCTCTGTTCTGTTTTGTAATTCAGTTCAAATGTAGCGATTTTGACATTCCCTCTATAAGCGATATCTTAGGATAAGTGCCTTTTTCTGTGTGACTTATTTCACTTAGAATCATCGGACCTAAATCCACTCATCATGCTGCTAACTAGCCTTATGACATTGATTTCATGGCTGAGTGATATTGCATTGTGCCAAGTACCACCATTTCTTTATCCATTTTTCTCTTTCCTGGGATATTGAAGGTGTACCGAAGCGGAGGTTCTTGGCAACAGAGCAGCCGTAAAGTTTGGGGTGCCTGTGTCTTGTTGATTTTTAGTTTTCCCAATTTATACGCCCATGAGTGGAAGTGCCCTATGCTCTCAACGCTGTGTTTATTACTTGTTTCAGGACACACCGTACTCATCTCCAGAGTGCCTGTTGGCAATTTACATCCCGCCCATCAGCGTAGCAAGGCTCCCATGTCTCCATGGCCTGTCCTGCTTTTCTGGTTTTTACACTTTGTTCAGCATGGCCCTTTTGACCGAGGGCAAGCGAGACTTCTTTGTAGCGCTGATTTGCCCTTCCGGCTTGCTTGGTTGGCCAAAAAGGGCGTATGCGTTTTTTCCTGAATATATTCAGGAAAAAACGCATACGCCCTTTTTGGCCAAGGGCATCATTGTCAACGTTTTGCCGCTTTTCATGTGCTTTAAAGGCGAGTCGAATCTACCTCCTGAAATCTGTTTCCTGCAAATCTGCCTTGCTTTCAAATCCTCTTCGTTGCCTTCCCTCAATATATTTGTGGACGAGAGTTCTCATTTATAACTCTGCACGTTTGTGAATTGCAGTGCCCCTGAGCTCCATTTGTCTCCTCGCTTTTTTGGGAGCTGGCCGCAAAAGCGCAGGATTGCTTCAGGCCCTATTTTGGTTCTGGGGGGCAGGCTGAGCCTGTGGTTCATTCTTCTTCCTGATGGGAAAATGGAGTGACCTGTGCCTGTCCCAACACCTAGGGCTAGTCTCTCGTTGGTTCCCCATCTTCCCGTTCATCCTCAGGACAAATTGCAACCTGGACGAAACAGGAGGTTAAAGGTGCTGATTTTCCAAGTAGGGAGATGGTTAGTCAAGCGGCTGGAATGGCGAACCCGAGCACAAGGAGAGGAGAAATGAGGTGCGTTTTAGAAACCATTCCCGATCTCACGGCATACCATCTTCTGGGTTTCCCATGCCTGTTTTGATGTAGGAAGATTCCCTTGTACCTGGAGATTTGAGACCCATGGGGTGGGTACCCCGCGGTATTACTTTAAAGTATCTGCATTTGCTCACCCAACCTCACCAATCCTCTCAGCCCCAAGAGTGTCCAGCCTTATGTCTCATCCAGCTGTGGGTCTAGATATGGTCAATCCAGGTTGCATCAGAGACCCTGAACGGATTTTGTAAGAATTTCTCTCTCTTTCACTGTCTTTGCTTTGTGGGTTTTTTAAAGTAATGTATGTTTAGAATGGGGTTTGGCTGCTTTTCCCTGCTGTGTTTATGCCGCTTTTCACCCTCTTGATTCACTTGCAGAGAGATATCGATACATAGGTTTTCAGATTCATACTAGTCAGATATATTCTTGTGCGGTGACTAGGGGGTGTTGAGTCCAGTTCACTGAGCAGGGAGTAGGCCTTGTCTATTACATATTTGGCTTAAGGAGCGGTGTCTGAGCTAATTTCAAACCCTTGTTTTATGCATCACCCCACCTCACCTTTCCGGTTAAGCAGCCATAGTGTGTCTTCTAAAGGTGTGCCTCTGTTCTGTTTTGTAATTCAGTTCAAGTGTAGCGATTTTGATATTCCCTCTCTAAGCGATATCTTAGGATAAGTGTCTTTTTCTGTGTGACTTATTTCACTTAGAATCATCGTACCTAAATCCACTCATCATGCTGCTAACTAGCCTTATGACATTGATTTCATGGCTGAGTGATATTCCATTGTGCCAAGTCCCACCATTTCTTTATCCATTTTTCTCTTTCCTGGGATATTGAAGGTGTACCGAAGCGGAGGTTCTTGGAAACAGAGCAGCCGTAAACTTTAGGGTGCCTGTGTCTTGTTGATTTTCAGTTTTCCCAATTTATACGCCCATGAGTGGAAGTGCCCTATGCTCTCAACGCTGTGTTTATTACTTGTTTCAGGACACACCGTACTCATCTCCAGAGTGCCTGTTGGCAATTTACATCCCGCCCATCAGCGTAGCAAGGCTCCCATGTCTCCATGGCCTGTCCTGCTTTTCTGGGTTTTACACTTTGTTCAGCATGGCCCTTTTGACCGAGGGCAAGCGAGACTTCTTTGTAGCGCTGATTTGCCCTTCCGGCTTGCTTGGTTGGCCAAAAAGGGCGTATGCGTTTTTTCCTGAATATATTCAGGAAAAAACGCATACGCCCTTTTTGGCCAAGGGCATCATTGTCAACGTTTTGCCGCTTTTCATGTGCTTTAAAGGCGAGGCGAATCTACCTCCTGAAATCTGTTTCCTGCAAATCTGCCTTGCTTTCAAATCCTCTTCGTTGCCTTCCCTCAATATATTTTTGGACGAGAGTTCTCATTTATAACTCTGCACGTTTGTGAATTGCAGTGCCCCTGAGCTCCATTTGGCTCCTCGCTTTTTTGGGAGATGGCCGCAAAAGCGCAGGATTGCTTCAGGCCCTATTTTGGTTCTGGGGGGCAGGCTGAGCCTGTGGTTCATTCTTCTTCCTGATGGGAAAATGGAGTGACCTATGCCTGTCCCAACACCTAGGGCTCGTCTCTCGTTGGTTCCCCGTCTTCACGTTCATCCTCAGGACAAATTGCAACCTGTACAATCAGGAGGTTAAAGGTGCTGATTCTCCAAGTAGGGAGATGGTTAGTCAAGCAGCTGGAATGGTGAACCCGAGCACAAGGAGAGGAGAAATGAGGTGCATTTTAGAAACCTTTCCCGATCTCATGGCATACCATCTTCTGGGTTTCCCATGCATGTTTTGATGTAGGAAGATGCCCTTGTACCTGGAGATTTGAGACCCATGGGGTGTGTTCCCCGCAGTGTTACTTTAAAGTATCTGCGTTTGCTCACCCAACCTCACCAATCCTCTCAGCCCCAAGAGTGTCCAGCCTTCTGTCTCATCCAGCTGTGGGTCTAGATATGGTCAATCCAGGTTGCATCATAGACCCTGAACGGATTTTGTAAGAATTTCTCTCTCTTTCACTGTCTTTGTTTTGTGGGTTTTTTAAAGTAATTTATGTTTAGAATGGGGTTTGGCTGCTTTTCCCTGCTGTGTTGATGCCGCTTTACACCCTCTTGATTCACTTGCAGAGAGATATCGATACATAGGTTTTCAGATTCTTAATAGTCAGATATATTCTTGTGTGGTGACTAGGGTGTGTTGAGTCCAGTTCACTGAGCAGGGAGTAGGCCTTGTCTATTTCATATTTGGCTTATGGAGCGGTCTCTGAGCTAATTTCAAACCCTTGTTTTATGCATCACCCCACCTCACCTTTCCCGTTAAGCAGCCATAGTGTGTCTTCTAAAGGTGTGCCTCTGTTCTCTTTTGTAATTCAGTTCAAGTGTAGCGATTTTGACATTCCCTCTATAAGCGATATCTTAGGATAAGTGCCTTTTTCTGTGTGACTTATTTCACTTAGAATCATCGTACCTAAATCCACTCATCATGCTGCTAACTAGCCTTATGACATTGATTTCATGGCTGAGTGATATTGCATTGTGCCAAGTCCCACCATTTCTTTATCCATTTTTCTCTTTCCTGGGATATTGAAGGTGTACCGAAGCGGAGGTGCTTGGAAACAGAGCAGCCGTAAAGTTTGGGGTGCCTGTGTCTTGTTGATTTTCAGTTTTCCCGATTTATACGCCCATGAGTGGAAGTGCCCTATGCTCTCAACGCTGTGTTTATTACTTGTTTCAGGACACACCGTACTCATCTCCAGAGTGCCTGTTGGCAATTTACATCCCGCCCATCAGCGTAGCAAGGCTCCCATGTCTCCATGGCCTGTCCTGCTTTTCTGGTTTTTACACTTTGTTCAGCATGGCCCTTTTGACCGAGGGCAAGCGAGACTTCTTTGTAGCGCTGATTTGCCCTTCCGGCTTGCTTGGTTGGCCAAAAAGGGCGTATGCGTTTTTTCCTGAATATATTCAGGAAAAAACGCATACGCCCTTTTTGGCCAAGGGCATCATTGTCAACGTTTTGCCGCTTTTCATGTGCTTTAAAGGCGAGGCGAATCTACCTCCTGAAATCTGTTTCCTGCAAATCTGCCTTGCTTTCAAATCCTCTTCGTTGCCTTCCCTCAATATATTTGTGGACGAGAGTTCTCATTTATAACTCTGCACGTTTGTGAATTGCAGTGCCCCTGAGCTCCATTTGGCTCCTCGCTTTTTTGGGAGCTGGCCGCAAAAGCGCAGGATTGCTTCAGGCCCTATTTTGGTTCTGGGGGGCAGGCTGAGCCTGTGGTTCATTCTTCTTCCTAATGGGAAAATGGAGTGACCTATGCCTGTCCCAACACCTAGGGCTCGTCTCTCGTTGGTTCCCCGTCTTCACGTTCATCCTCAGGACAAATTGCAACCTGTACAATCAGGAGGTTAAAGGTGCTGATTCTCCAAGTAGGGAGATGGTTAGTCAAGCAGCTGGAATGGTGAACCCGAGCACAAGGAGAGGAGAAATGAGGTGCATTTTAGAAACCTTTCCCGATCTCATGGCATACCATCTTCTGGGTTTCCCATGCATGTTTTGATGTAGGAAGATGCCCTTGTACCTGGAGATTTGAGACCCATGGGGTGTGTTCCCCGCAGTGTTACTTTAAAGTATCTGCGTTTGCTCACCCAACCTCACCAATCCTCTCAGCCCCAAGAGTGTCCAGCCTTCTGTCTCATCCAGCTGTGGGTCTAGATATGGTCAATCCAGGTTGCATCATAGACCCTGAACGGATTTTGTAAGAATTTCTCTCTCTTTCACTGTCTTTGTTTTGTGGGTTTTTTAAAGTAATTTATGTTTAGAATCGGGCTTGGCTGCTTTTCCCTGCTGTGTTGATGCCGCTTTACACCCTCTTGATTCACTTGCAGAGAGATATCGATACATAGGTTTTCAGATTCTTACTAGTCAGATATATTCTTGTGTGGTGACTAGGGTGTGTTGAGTCCTGTTCACTGAGCAGGGAGTAGGCCTTGTCTATTTCATATTTGGCTTATGGAGCGGTCTCTGAGCTAATTTCAAACCCTTGTTTTATGCATCACCCCACCTCACCTTTCCCGTTAAGCAGCCATAGTGTGTCTTCTAAAGGTGTGCCTCTGTTCTGTTTTGTAATTCAGTTCAAGTGTAGCGATTTTGACATTCCCTCTATAAGCGATATCTTAGGATAAGTGCCTTTTTCTGTGTGACTTATTTCACTTAGAATCATCGTACCTAAATCCACTCATCATGCTGCTAACTAGCCTTATGACATTGATTTCATGGCTGAGTGATATTGCATTGTGCCAAGTCCCACCATTTCTTTATCCATTTTTCTCTTTCCTGGGATATTGAAGGTGTACCGAAGCGGAGGTGCTTGGAAACAGAGCAGCCGTAAAGTTTGGGGTGCCTGTGTCTTGTTGATTTTCAGTTTTCCCGATTTATACGCCCATGAGTGGAAGTGCCCTATGCTCTCAACGCTGTGTTTATTACTTGTTTCAGGACACACCGTACTCATCTCCAGAGTGCCTGTTGGCAATTTACATCCCGCCCATCAGCGTAGCAAGGCTCCCATGTCTCCATGGCCTGTCCTGCTTTTCTGGTTTTTACACTTTGTTCAGCATGGCCCTTTTGACCGAGGGCAAGCGAGACTTCTTTGTAGCGCTGATTTGCCCTTCCGGCTTGCTTGGTTGGCCAAAAAGGGCGTATGCGTTTTTTCCTGAATATATTCAGGAAAAAACGCATACGCCCTTTTTGGCCAAGGGCATCATTGTCAACGTTTTGCCGCTTTTCATGTGCTTTAAAGGCGAGGCGAATCTACCTCCTGAAATCTGTTTCCTGCAAATCTGCCTTGCTTTCAAATCCTCTTCGTTGCCTTCCCTCAATATATTTTTGGACGAGAGTTCTCATTTATAACTCTGCACGTTTGTGAATTGCAGTGCCCCTGAGCTCCATTTGGCTCCTCGCTTTTTTGGGAGCTGGCCGCAAAAGCGCAGGATTGCTTCAGGCCCTATTTTGGTTCTGGGGGGCAGGCTGAGCCTGTGGTTCATTCTTCTTCCTGATGGGAAAATGGAGTGACCTATGCCTGTCCCAACACCTACGGCTCGTCTCTCGTTGGTTCCCCGTCTTCACGTTCATCCTCAGGACAAATTGCAACCTGTACAATCAGGAGGTTAAAGGTGCTGATTCTCCAAGTAGGGAGATGGTTAGTCAAGCAGCTGGAATGGTGAACCCGAGCACAAGGAGAGGAGAAATGAGGTGCATTTTAGAAACCTTTCCCGATCTCATGGCATACCATCTTCTGGGTTTCCCATGCATGTTTTGATGTAGGAAGATGCCCTTGTACCTGGAGATTTGAGACCCATGGGGTGTGTTCCCCGCAGTGTTACTTTAAAGTATCTGCGTTTGCTCACCCAACCTCACCAATCCTCTCAGCCCCAAGAGTGTCCAGCCTTCTGTCTCATCCAGCTGTGGGTCTAGATATGGTCAATCCAGGTTGCATCATAGACCCTGAACGGATTTTGTAAGAATTTCTCTCTCTTTCACTGTCTTTGTTTTGTGGGTTTTTTAAAGTAATTTATGTTTAGAATCGGGCTTGGCTGCTTTTCCCTGCTGTGTTGATGCCGCTTTACACCCTCTTGATTCACTTGCAGAGAGATATCGATACATAGGTTTTCAGATTCTTACTAGTCAGATATATTCTTGTGTGGTGACTAGGGTGTGTTGAGTCCTGTTCACTGAGCAGGGAGTAGGCCTTGTCTATTTCATATTTGGCTTATGGAGCGGTCTCTGAGCTAATTTCAAACCCTTGTTTTATGCATCACCCCACCTCACCTTTCCCGTTAAGCAGCCATAGTGTGTCTTCTAAAGGTGTGCCTCTGTTCTGTTTTGTAATTCAGTTCAAGTGTAGCGATTTTGACATTCCCTCTATAAGCGATATCTTAGGATAAGTGCCTTTTTCTGTGTGACTTATTTCACTTAGAATCATCGTACCTAAATCCACTCATCATGCTGCTAACTAGCCTTATGACATTGATTTCATGGCTGAGTGATATTCCATTGTGCCAAGTCCCACCATTTCTTTATCCATTTTTCTCTTTCCTGGGATATTGAAGGTGTACCGAAGCGGAGGTTCTTGGAAACAGAGCAGCCGTAAACTTTAGGGTGCCTGTGTCTTGTTGATTTTCAGTTTTCCCAATTTATACGCCCATGAGTGGAAGTGCCCTATGCTCTCAACGCTGTGTTTATTACTTGTTTCAGGACACACCGTACTCATCTCCAGAGTGCCTGTTGGCAATTTACATCCCGCCCATCAGCGTAGCAAGGCTCCCATGTCTCCATGGCCTGTCCTGCTTTTTTGGGTTTTACACTTTGTTCAGCATGGCCCTTTTGACCGAGGGCAAGCGAGACTTCTTTGTAGCGCTGATTTGCCCTTCCGGCTTGCTTGGTTGGCCAAAAAGGGCGTATGCGTTGTTTCCTGAATATATTCAGGAAAAAACGCATACGCCCTTTTTGGCCAAGGGCATCATTGTCAACGTTTTGCCACTTTTCATGTGCTTTAAAGGCGAGGCGAATCTACCTCCTGAAATCTGTTTCCTGCAAATCTGCCTTGCTTTCAAATCCTCTTCGTTGCCTTCCCTCAATATATTTTTGGACGAGAGTACTGATTTATAACTCTGCACGTTTGTGAATTGCAGTGCCCCTGAGCTCCATTTGGCTCCTCGCTTTTTTGGGAGCTAGCCGCAAAAGCGCAGGATTGCTTCAGGCCCTATTTTGGTTCTGGGGGGCAGGCTGAGCCTGTGGTTCATTCTTCTTCCTGATGGGAAAATGGAGTGACCTATGCCTGTCCCAACACCTAGGGCTCGTCTCTCGTTGGTTCCCCGTCTTCACGTTCATCCTCAGGACAAATTGCAACCTGTACAATCAGGAGGTTAAAGGTGCTGATTCTCCAAGTAGGGAGATGGTTAGTCAAGCAGCTGGAATGGTGAACCCGAGCACAAGGAGAGGAGAAATGAGGTGCATTTTAGAAACCTTTCCCGATCTCATGGCATACCATCTTCCGGGTTTCCCATGCATGTTTTGATGTAGGAAGATGCCCTTGTACCTGGAGATTTGAGACCCATGGGGTGTGTTCCCCGCAGTGTTACTTTAAAGTATCTGCGTTTGCTCACCCAACCTCACCAATCCTCTCAGCCCCAAGAGTGTCCAGCCTTCTGTCTCATCCAGCTGTGGGTCTAGATATGGTCAATCCAGGTTGCATCATAGACCCTGAACGGATTTTGTAAGAATTTCTCTCTCTTTCACTGTCTTTGTTTTGTGGGTTTTTTAAAGTAATTTATGTTTAGAATCGGGCTTGGCTGCTTTTCCCTGCTGTGTTGATGCCGCTTTACACCCTCTTGATTCACTTGCAGAGAGATATCGATACATAGGTTTTCAGATTCTTACTAGTCAGATATATTCTTGTGTGGTGACTAGGGTGTGTTGAGTCCTGTTCACTGAGCAGGGAGTAGGCCTTGTCTATTTCATATTTGGCTTATGGAGCGGTCTCTGAGCTAATTTCAAACCCTTGTTTTATGCATCACCCCACCTCACCTTTCCCGTTAAGCAGCCATAGTGTGTCTTCTAAAGGTGTGCCTCTGTTCTGTTTTGTAATTCAGTTCAAGTGTAGCGATTTTGACATTCCCTCTATAAGCGATATCTTAGGATAAGTGCCTTTTTCTGTGTGACTTATTTCACTTAGAATCATCGGACCTAAATCCACTCATCATGCTGCTAACTAGCCTTATGACATTGATTTCATGGCTGAGTGATATTGCATTGTGCCAAGTACCACCATTTCTTTATCCATTTTTCTCTTTCCTGGGATATTGAAGGTGTACCGAAGCGGAGGTTCTTGGCAACAGAGCAGCCGTAAAGTTTGGGGTGCCTGTGTCTTGTTGATTTTTAGTTTTCCCAATTTATACGCCCATGAGTGGAAGTGCCCTATGCTCTCAACGCTGTGTTTATTACTTGTTTCAGGACACACCGTACTCATCTCCAGAGTGCCTGTTGGCAATTTACATCCCGCCCATCAGCGTAGCAAGGCTCCCATGTCTCCATGGCCTGTCCTGCTTTTCTGGGTTTTACACTTTGTTCAGCATGGCCCTTTTGACCGAGGGCAAGCGAGACTTCTTTGTAGCGCTGATTTGCCCTTCCGGCTTGCTTGGTTGGCCAAAAAGGGCGTATGCGTTTTTTCCTGAATATATTCAGGAAAAAACGCATACGCCCTTTTTGGCCAAGGGCATCATTGTCAACGTTTTGCCGCTTTTCATGTGCTTTAAAGGCGAGTCGAATCTACCTCCTGAAATCTGTTTCCTGCAAATCTGCCTTGCTTTCAAATCCTCTTCGTTGCCTTCCCTCAATATATTTGTGGACGAGAGTTCTCATTTATAACTCTGCACGTTTGTGAATTGCAGTGCCCCTGAGCTCCATTTGTCTCCTCGCTTTTTTGGGAGCTGGCCGCAAAAGCGCAGGATTGCTTCAGGCCCTATTTTGGTTCTGGGGGGCAGGCTGAGCCTGTGGTTCATTCTTCTTCCTGATGGGAAAATGGAGTGACCTGTGCCTGTCCCAACACCTAGGGCTAGTCTCTCGTTGGTTCCCCGTCTTCCCGTTCATCCTCAGGACAAATTGCAACCTGGACGAAACAGGAGGTTAAAGGTGCTGATTTTCCAAGTAGGGAGATGGTTAGTCAAGCGGCTGGAATGGCGAACCCGAGCACAAGGAGAGGAGAAATGAGGTGCGTTTTAGAAACCATTCCCGATCTCACGGCATACCATCTTCTGGGTTTCCCATGCCTGTTTTGATGTAGGAAGATTCCCTTGTACCTGGAGATTTGAGACCCATGGGGTGGGTACCCCGCGGTATTACTTTAAAGTATCTGCATTTGCTCACCCAACCTCACCAATCCTCTCAGCCCCAAGAGTGTCCAGCCTTATGTCTCATCCAGCTGTGGGTCTAGATATGGTCAATCCAGGTTGCATCAGAGACCCTGAACGGATTTTGTAAGAATTTCTCTCTCTTTCACTGTCTTTGCTTTGTGGGTTTTTTAAAGTAATGTATGTTTAGAATGGGGTTTGGCTGCTTTTCCCTGCTGTGTTTATGCCGCTTTTCACCCTCTTGATTCACTTGCAGAGAGATATCGATACATAGGTTTTCAGATTCATACTAGTCAGATATATTCTTGTGCGGTGACTAGGGGGTGTTGAGTCCAGTTCACTGAGCAGGGAGTAGGCCTTGTCTATTACATATTTGGCTTAAGGAGCGGTGTCTGAGCTAATTTCAAACCCTTGTTTTATGCATCACCCCACCTCACCTTTCCGGTTAAGCAGCCATAGTGTGTCTTCTAAAGGTGTGCCTCTGTTCTGTTTTGTAATTCAGTTCAAGTGTAGCGATTTTGATATTCCCTCTCTAAGCGATATCTTAGGATAAGTGTCTTTTTCTGTGTGACTTATTTCACTTAGAATCATCGTACCTAAATCCACTCATCATGCTGCTAACTAGCCTTATGACATTGATTTCATGGCTGAGTGATATTCCATTGTGCCAAGTCCCACCATTTCTTTATCCATTTTTCTCTTTCCTGGGATATTGAAGGTGTACCGAAGCGGAGGTTCTTGGAAACAGAGCAGCCGTAAACTTTAGGGTGCCTGTGTCTTGTTGATTTTCAGTTTTCCCAATTTATACGCCCATGAGTGGAAGTGCCCTATGCTCTCAACGCTGTGTTTATTACTTGTTTCAGGACACACCGTACTCATCTCCAGAGTGCCTGTTGGCAATTTACATCCCGCCCATCAGCGTAGCAAGGCTCCCATGTCTCCATGGCCTGTCCTGCTTTTCTGGGTTTTACACTTTGTTCAGCATGGCCCTTTTGACCGAGGGCAAGCGAGACTTCTTTGTAGCGCTGATTTGCCCTTCCGGCTTGCTTGGTTGGCCAAAAAGGGCGTATGCGTTTTTTCCTGAATATATTCAGGAAAAAACGCATACGCCCTTTTTGGCCAAGGGCATCATTGTCAACGTTTTGCCGCTTTTCATGTGCTTTAAAGGCGAGGTGAATCTACCTCCTGAAATCTGTTTCCTGCAAATCTGCCTTGCTTTCAAATCCTCTTCGTTGCCTTCCCTCAATATATTTTTGGACGAGAGTTCTCATTTATAACTCTGCACGTTTGTGAATTGCAGTGCCCCTGAGCTCCATTTGGCTCCTCGCTTTTTTGGGAGCTGGCCGCAAAAGCGCAGGATTGCTTCAGGCCCTATTTTGGTTCTGGGGGGCAGGCTGAGCCTGTGGTTCATTCTTCTTCCTGATGGGAAAATGGAGTGACCTATGCCTGTCCCAACACCTAGGGCTCGTCTCTCGTTGGTTCCCCGTCTTCACGTTCATCCTCAGGACAAATTGCAACCTGTACAATCAGGAGGTTAAAGGTGCTGATTCTCCAAGTAGGGAGATGGTTAGTCAAGCAGCTGGAATGGTGAACCCGAGCACAAGGAGAGGAGAAATGAGGTGCATTTTAGAAACCTTTCCCGATCTCATGGCATACCATCTTCTGGGTTTCCCATGCATGTTTTGATGTAGGAAGATGCCCTTGTACCTGGAGATTTGAGACCCATGGGGTGTGTTCCCCGCAGTGTTACTTTAAAGTATCTGCGTTTGCTCACCCAACCTCACCAATCCTCTCAGCCCCAAGAGTGTCCAGCCTTCTGTCTCATCCAGCTGTGGGTCTAGATATGGTCAATCCAGGTTGCATCATAGACCCTGAACGGATTTTGTAAGAATTTCTCTCTCTTTCACTGTCTTTGTTTTGTGGGTTTTTTAAAGTAATTTATGTTTAGAATCGGGCTTGGCTGCTTTTCCCTGCTGTGTTGATGCCGCTTTACACCCTCTTGCTTCACTTGCAGAGAGATATCGATACATAGGTTTTCAGATTCTTAATAGTCAGATATATTCTTGTGTGGTGACTAGGGTGTGTTGAGTCCAGTTCACTGAGCAGGGAGTAGGCCTTGTCTATTTCATATTTGGCTTATGGAGCGGTCTCTGAGCTAATTTCAAACCCTTGTTTTATGCATCACCCCACCTCACCTTTCCCGTTAAGCAGCCATAGTGTGTCTTCTAAAGGTGTGCCTCTGTTCTCTTTTGTAATTCAGTTCAAGTGTAGCGATTTTGACATTCCCTCTATAAGCGATATCTTAGGATAAGTGCCTTTTTCTGTGTGACTTATTTCACTTAGAATCATCGTACCTAAATCCACTCATCATGCTGCTAACTAGCCTTATGACATTGATTTCATGGCTGAGTGATATTGCATTGTGCCAAGTACCACCATTTCTTTATCCATTTTTCTCTTTCCTGGGATATTGAAGGTGTACCGAAGCGGAGGTTCTTGGCAACAGAGCAGCCGTAAAGTTTGGGGTGCCTGTGTCTTGTTGATTTTTAGTTTTCCCAATTTATACGCCCATGAGTGGAAGTGCCCTATGCTCTCAACGCTGTGTTTATTACTTGTTTCAGGACACACCGTACTCATCTCCAGAGTGCCTGTTGGCAATTTACATCCCGCCCATCAGCGTAGCAAGGCTCCCATGTCTCCATGGCCTGTCCTGCTTTTCTGGTTTTTACACTTTGTTCAGCATGGCCCTTTTGACCGAGGGCAAGCGAGACTTCTTTGTAGCGCTGATTTGCCCTTCCGGCTTGCTTGGTTGGCCAAAAAGGGCGTATGCGTTTTTTCCTGAATATATTCAGGAAAAAACGCATACGCCCTTTTTGGCCAAGGTCATCATTGTCAACCTTTTGCCGCTTTTCATGTGCTTTAAAGGCGAGTCGAATCTACCTCCTGAAATCTGTTTCCTGCAAATCTGCCTTGCTTTCAAATCCTCTTCGTTGCCTTCCCTCAATATATTTGTGGACGAGAGTTCTCATTTATAACTCTGCACGTTTGTGAATTGCAGTGCCCCTGAGCTCCATTTGTCTCCTCGCTTTTTTGGGAGCTGGCCGCAAAAGCGCAGGATTGCTTCAGGCCCTATTTTGGTTCTGGGGGGCAGGCTGAGCCTGTGGTTCATTCTTCTTCCTGATGGGAAAATGGAGTGACCTGTGCCTGTCCCAACACCTAGGGCTAGTCTCTCGTTGGTTCCCCGTCTTCCCGTTCATCCTCAGGACAAATTGCAACCTGGACGAAACAGGAGGTTAAAGGTGCTGATTCTCCAAGTAGGGAGATGGTTAGTCAAGCGGCTGGAATGGCGAACCCGAGCACAAGGAGAGGAGAAATGAGGTGCGTTTTAGAAACCATTCCCGATCTCACGGCATACCATCTTCTGGGTTTCCCATGCCTGTTTTGATGTAGGAAGATTCCCTTGTACCTGGAGATTTGAGACCCATGGGGTGGGTACCCCGCGGTATTACTTTAAAGTATCTGCATTTGCTCACCCAAACTCACCAATCCTCTCAGCCCCAAGAGTGTCCAGCCTTATGTCTCATCCAGCTGTGGGTCTAGATATGGTCAATCCAGGTTGCATCAGAGACCCTGAACGGATTTTGTAAGAATTTCTCTCTCTTTCACTGTCTTTGCTTTGTGGGTTTTTTAAAGTAATGTATGTTTAGAATCGGGCTTGGCTGCTTTTCCCTGCTGTGTTGATGCCGCTTTACACCCTCTTGATTCACTTGCAGAGAGATATCGATACATAGGTTTTCAGATTCTTAATAGTCAGATATATTCTTGTGTGGTGACTAGGGTGTGTTGAGTCCAGTTCACTGAGCAGGGAGTAGGCCTTGTCTATTTCATATTTGGCTTATGGAGCGGTCTCTGAGCTAATTTCAAACCCTTGTTTTATGCATCACCCCACCTCACCTTTCCCGTTAAGCAGCCATAGTGTGTCTTCTAAAGGTGTGCCTCTGTTCTCTTTTGTAATTCAGTTCAAGTGTAGCGATTTTGACATTCCCTCTATAAGCGATATCTTAGGATAAGTGCCTTTTTCTGTGTGACTTATTTCACTTAGAATCATCGTACCTAAATCCACTCATCATGCTGCTAACTAGCCTTATGACATTGATTTCATGGCTGAGTGATATTGCATTGTGCCAAGTACCACCATTTCTTTATCCATTTTTCTCTTTCCTGGGATATTGAAGGTGTACCGAAGCGGAGGTTCTTGGCAACAGAGCAGCCGTAAAGTTTGGGGTGCCTGTGTCTTGTTGATTTTTAGTTTTCCCAATTTATACGCCCATGAGTGGAAGTGCCCTATGCTCTCAACGCTGTGTTTATTACTTGTTTCAGGACACACCGTACTCATCTCCAGAGTGCCTGTTGGCAATTTACATCCCGCCCATCAGCGTAGCAAGGCTCCCATGTCTCCATGGCCTGTCCTGCTTTTCTGGTTTTTACACTTTGTTCAGCATGGCCCTTTTGACCGAGGGCAAGCGAGACTTCTTTGTAGCGCTGATTTGCCCTTCCGGCTTGCTTGGTTGGCCAAAAAGGGCGTATGCGTTTTTTCCTGAATATATTCAGGAAAAAACGCATACGCCCTTTTTGGCCAAGGTCATCATTGTCAAACTTTTGCCGCTTTTCATGTGCTTTAAAGGCGAGTCGAATCTACCTCCTGAAATCTGTTTCCTGCAAATCTGCCTTGCTTTCAAATCCTCTTCGTTGCCTTCCCTCAATATATTTGTGGACGAGAGTTCTCATTTATAACTCTGCACGTTTGTGAATTGCAGTGCCCCTGAGCTCCATTTGTCTCCTCGCTTTTTTGGGAGCTGGCCGCAAAAGCGCAGGATTGCTTCAGGCCCTATTTTGGTTCTGGGGGGCAGGCTGAGCCTGTGGTTCATTCTTCTTCCTGATGGGAAAATGGAGTGACCTGTGCCTGTCCCAACACCTAGGGCTAGTCTCTCGTTGGTTCCCCGTCTTCCCGTTCATCCTCAGGACAAATTGCAACCTGGACGAAACAGGAGGTTAAAGGTGCTGATTCTCCAAGTAGGGAGATGGTTAGTCAAGCGGCTGGAATGGCGAACCCGAGCACAAGGAGAGGAGAAATGAGGTGCGTTTTAGAAACCATTCCCGATCTCACGGCATACCATCTTCTGGGTTTCCCATGCCTGTTTTGATGTAGGAAGATTCCCTTGTACCTGGAGATTTGAGACCCATGGGGTGGGTACCCCGCGGTATTACTTTAAAGTATCTGCATTTGCTCACCCAACCTCACCAATCCTCTCAGCCCCAAGAGTGTCCAGCCTTATGTCTCATCCAGCTGTGGGTCTAGATATGGTCAATCCAGGTTGCATCAGAGACCCTGAACGGATTTTGTAAGAATTTCTCTCTCTTTCACTGTCTTTGCTTTGTGGGTTTTTTAAAGTAATGTATGTTTAGAATGGGGTTTGGCTGCTTTTCCCTGCTGTGTTTATGCCGCTTTACACCCTCTTGATTCACTTGCAGAGAGATATCGATACATAGGTTTTCAGATTCATACTAGTCAGATATATTCTTGTGCGGTGACTAGGGGGTGTTGAGTCCAGTTCACTGAGCAGGGAGTAGGCCTTGTCTATTAGATATTTGGCTTAAGGAGCGGTGTCTGAGCTAATTTCAAACCCTTGTTTTATGCATCACCCCACCTCACCTTTCCGGTTAAGCAGCCATAGTGTGTCTTCTAAAGGTGTGCCTCCGTTCTGTTTTGTAATTCAGTTCAAGTGTAGCGATTTTGATATTCCCTCTCTAAGCGATATCTTAGGATAAGTGTCTTTTTCTGTGTGACTTATTTCACTTAGAATCATCGTACCTAAATCCACTCATCATGCTGCTAACTAGCCTTATGAAATTGATTTCATGGCTGAGTGATATTCCATTGTGCCAAGTCCCACCATTTCTTTATCCATTTTTCTCTTTCCTGGGATATTGAAGGTGTACCGAAGCGGAGGTTCTTGGAAACAGAGCAGCCGTAAACTTTAGGGTGCCTGTGTCTTGTTGATTTTTAGTTTTCCCAATTTATATGCCCATGAGTGGAAGTGCCCTATGCTCTCTACGCTGTGTTTATTACTTGTTTCAGGACACACCGTACTCTTCTCCAGAGTGCCTGTTGGCAATTTACATCCCGCCCATCAGCGTAGCAAGGCTCCCATGTCTCCATGGCCTGTCCTGCTTTTCTGGTTTTTACAATTTGTTCAGCATGGCCCTTTTGACCGAGGGCAAGCGAGACTTCTTTGTAGTGCTGATTTGCCCTTCTGGCTTGCTTAGTTGGCCAAAAAGGGCGTATGCGTTTCTTCCTGAATATATTCAGGAAAAAACGCATACGCCCTTTTTGGCCAAGGGCATCATTGTCAACGTTTTGCCGCTTTTCATATGCTTTAAAGGCGAGTCGAATCTACCTCCTGAAATCTGTTTCCTGCAAATCTGCCTTGCTTTCAAATCCTCTTCGTTGCCTTCCCTCAATATATTTGTGGACGAGAGTTCTCATTTATAACTCTGCACGTTTGTGAATTGCAGTGCCCCTGAGCTCCATTTGTCTCCTCGCTTTTTTGGGAGCTGGCCGCAAAAGCGCAGGATTGCTTCAGGCCGTATTTTGGATCTGGGGGGCAGGCTGAGCCTGTGGTTCATTCTTCTTCCTGATGGGAAAATGGAGTGACCTATGCCTGTCCCAACACCTAGGGCTCGTCTCTCGTTGGTTCCGCGTCTTCCCGTTCATCCTCAGGACAAATTGCAACCTGTACAATCAGGAGGTTAAAGGTGCTGATTCTCCAAATAGGGAGATGGTTAGTCAAGCAGCTGGAATGGTGACCCCGAGCACAATGAGAGGAGAAATGAGGTGCGTTTTAGAAACCTTTCCCGATCTCATGGCATACCATCTTCTGGGTTTCCCATGCATGTTTTGATGTAGGAAGATGCCCTTGTACCTGGAGATTTGAGACCCATGGGGTGTGTTCCCCGCAGTGTTACTTTAAAGTATCTGCGTTTTCTCACCCAACCTCACCAATCCTCTCAGCCCCAAGAGTGTCCAGCCTTCTGTCTCATCCAGCTGTGGGTCTAGATATGGTCAATCCAGGTTGCATCAGATACCCTGAACGGATTTTGTAAGAATTTCTCTCTCTTTCACTGTCTTTGCTTTGTGGGTTTTTTAAAGTAATGTATGTTTAGAATGGGGTTTGGCTGCTTTTCCCTGCTGTGTTTTTGCCGCTTTACACCCTCTTGTTTCACTTGCAGAGAGATATCGATACATAGGTTTTCAGATTCATACTAGTCAGATATATTCCTGTGCGGTGACTAGGGGGTGTTGAGTCCAGTTCACTGAGCAGGGAGTAGGCCTTGTCTATTACATATTTGAATTATGGAGCGGTGTCTGAGTTAATTTCAAACCCTTGTTTTATGCATCACCCCACCTCATCTTTCCCGTTAAGCAGCCATACTGTGTCTTCTAAAGGTGTGACTCTGTTCTCTTTGGTAATTCAGTTCAAGTGTAGCGATTTTGACATTCCCTCTATAAGCGATATCTTAGGATAAGTGCCTTTTTCTGTGTGACTTATTTCACTTAGAATCATCGTACCTAAATCCACTCATCATGCTGCTAACTAGCCTTATGACATTGATTTCATGGCTGAGTGATATTCCATTGTGCCAAGTACCACCATTTCTTTATCCATTTTTCTCTTTCCTGGGATATTGAAGGTGTACCGAAGCGGAGGTTCTTGGAAACAGAGCAGCCGTAAACTTTAGGGTGCCTGAGTCTTGTTGATTTTTAGTTTTCCCAATTTATATGCCCATGAGTGGAAGTGCCCTATGCTCTCTACGCTGTGTTTATTACTTGTTTCAGGACACACCGTACTCTTCTCCAGAGTGCCTGTTGGCAATTTACATCCCGCCCATCAGCGTAGCAAGGCTCCCATGTCTCCACGGCCTGTCCTGCTTTTCTGGTTTTTACACTTTGTTCAGCATGGCCCTTTTGACCGAGGGCAAGCGAGACTTCTTTGTAGTACTGATTTGCCCTTCCGGCTTGCTTGGTTGGCCAAAAAGGGCGTATGCGTTTCTTCCTGAATATATTCAGGAAAAAACGCATACGCCCTTTTTGGCCAAGGGCATCATTGTCAACGTTTTGCCGCTTTTCATATGCTTTAAAGGCGAGTCGAATCTACCTCCTGAAATCTGTTTCCTGCAAATCTGCCTTGCTTTCAAATCCTCTTCGTTGCCTTCCCTCAATATATTTGTGGACGAGAGTTCTCATTTATAACTCTGCACGTTTGTGAATTGCAGTGCCCCTGAGCTCCATTTGTCTCCTCGCTTTTTTGGGAGCTGGCCGCAAAAGCGCAGGATTGCTTCAGGCCCTATTTTGGTTCTGGGGGGCAGGCTGAGCCTGTGGTTCATTCTTCTTCCTGATGGGAAAATGGAGTGACCTATGCCTGTCCCAACACCTAGGGCTCGTCTCTCGTTGTTTCCCCGTCTTCCCGTTCATCCTCAGGACAAATTGCAACCTGTACAATCAGGAGGTTAAAGGTGCTGATTCTCCAAATAGGGAGATGGTTAGTCAAGCAGCTGGAATGGTGAACCCGAGCACAATGAGAGGAGAAATGAGGTGCGTTTTAGAAACCTTTCCCGATCTCATGGCATACCATCTTCTGGGTTTCCCATGCATGTTTTGATGTAGGAAGATGCCCTTGTACCTGGAGATTTGAGACCCATGGGGTGTGTTCCCCGCAGTGTTACTTTAAAGTATCTGCGTTTGCTCACCCAACCTCACCAATCCTCTCAGCCCCAAGAGTGTCCAGCCTTCTGTCTCATCCAGCTGTGGGTCTAGATATGGTCAATCCAGGTTGCATCATAGACCCTGAACGGATTTTGTAAGAATTTCTCTCTCTTTCACTGTCTTTGTTTTGTGGGTTTTTTAAAGTAATTTATGTTTAGAATCGGGCTTGGCTGCTTTTCCCTGCTGTGTTGATGCCGCTTTACACCCTCTTGATTCACTTGCAGAGAGATATCGATACATAGGTTTTCAGATTCTTACTAGTCAGATATATTCTTGTGTGGTGACTAGGGTGTGTTGAGTCCAGTTCACTGAGCAGGGAGTAGGCCTTGTCTATTACATATTTGGCTTATGGAGCGGTCTCTGAGCTAATTTCAAACCCTTGTTTTATGCATCACCCCACCTCACCTTTCCCGTTAAGCAGCCATAGTGTGCCTTCTAAAGTTGTGACTCTGTTCTGTTTTGTAATTCAGTTCAAGTGTAGCGATTTTGACATTCCCTCTATAAGTGAAATCTTAGGATAAATGTCTTTTTCTGTGTGACTTATTTCACTTAGAATCATCGTATCTAAATCCACTCATCATGCTGCTAACTAGCCTTATGACATTGATTTCATGGCTGAGTGATATTCCATTGTGCCAAGTACTACCATTTCTTTATCCATTTTTCTCTTTCCTGGGATATTGAAGGTGTACCGAAGCGGAGGTTCTTGGAAACAGAGCAGCCGTAAACTTTAGGGTGCCTGTGTCTTGTTGATTTTTAGTTTTCCCAATTTATACGCCCATGAGTGGAAGTGCCCTATGCTCTGTACGCTGTGTTTATTACTTGTTTCAGGACACACCGTACTCTTCTCCAGAGTGCCTGTTGGCAATTTACATCCCGCCCATCAGCGTAGCAAGGCTCCCATGTCTCCATGGCCTGTCCTGCTTTTCTGGTTTTTACACTTTGTTCAGCATGGCCCTTTTGACCGAGGGCAAGCGAGACTTCTTTGTAGCGCTGATTTTCCCTTCCGTCTTGCTTGGTTGGCCAAAAAGGGCTTATGCGTTTTTTCCTGAATATATTCAGGAAAAAACGCATAAGCCCTTTTTGGCCAAGGGCATCATTGTCAACGTTTTGCCGCTTTTCATGTGCTTTAACGGCGAGTCGAATCTACCTCCTGAAATCTGTTTCCTGCAAATCTGCCTTGCTTTCAAATCCTCTTCGTTGCCTTCCCTCAATATATTTGTGGACGAGAGTTCTCATTTATACCTCTGCACGTTTGTGAATTGCAGTGCCCCTGAGCTCCATTTGTCTCCTCGCTTTTTTGGGAGCTGGCCGCAAAAGCGCAGGATTGCTTCAGGCACTATTTTGGTTCTGGGGGGTAGGCTGAGCCTGTGGTTCATTCTTCTTCCTGATGGGAAAATGGAGTGACCTGTGCCTGTCCCAACACCTAGGGCTAGTCTCTCGTTGGTTCCCCGTCTTCCCGTTCATCCTCAGGACAAATTGCAACCTGGACGAAACAGGAGGTTAAAGGTGCTGATTCTCCAAGTAGAGAGATGGTTAGTCAAGCGGCTGGAATGGCGAACCCGAGCAAAAGGAGAGGAGAAATGAGGTGCGCTTTAGAAACCTTTCCCGATCTCACGGCATACCATCTTCTGGGTTTCCCATGCATGTTTTGATGTAGGAAGATTCCCTTGTACCTGGAGATTTGAGACCCATGGGGTGGGTACCCCGCGGTATTACTTTAAAGTATCTGCATTTGCTCACCCAACCTCACCAATCCTCTCAGCCCCAAGAGTGTCCAGCCTTATGTCTCATCCAGCTGTGGGTCTAGATATGGTCAATCCAGGTTGCATCAGAGACCCTGAACGGATTTTGTAAGAAATTCTCTCTCTTTCACTGTCTTTGCTTTGTGGGTTTTTTAAAGTAATGTATGTTTAGAATGGGGTTTGGCTGCTTTTCCCTGCTGTGTTTATGCCGCTTTACACCCTCTTGATTCACTTGCAGAGAGATATCGATACATAGGTTTTCAGATTCATACTAGTCAGATATATTCCTGTGCGGTGACTAGGGGGTGTTGAGTCCAGTTCACTGAGCAGGGAGTAGGCCTTGTCTATTACATATTTGGCTTATGGAGCGGTCTCTGAGCTAATTTCAAACCCTTGTTTTATGCATCACCCCACCTCACCTTTCCCGTTAAGCAGCCATAGTGTGTCTTCTAAAGGTGTGACTCTGTTCTGTTTTGTAATTCAGTTCAAGTGTAGCGATTTTGACATTCCCTCTATAAGCGATATCTTAGGATAAGTGTCTTTTTCTGTGTGACTTATTTCACTTAGAATCATCGTACCTAAATCCACTCATCATGCTGCTAACTAGCCTTATGACATTGATTTCATGGCTGAGTGATATTCCATTGTGCCAAGTACCACCATTTCTTTATCCATTTTTCTCTTTCCTGGGATATTGAAGGTGTACCGAAGCGGAGGTTCTTGGAAACAGAGCAGCCGTAAACTTTAGGGTGCCTGTGTCTTGTTGATTTTTAGTTTTCCCAATTTATACGCCCATGAGTGGAAGTGCCCTATGCTCTCTACGCTGTGTTTATTACTTGTTTCAGGACACACCGTACTCTTCTCCAGAGTGCCTGTTGGCAATTTACATCCCGCCCATCAGCGTAGTAAGGCTGCCATGTCTCCATGGCCTGTCCTGCTTTTCTGGTTTTTACACTTTGTTCAGCATGGCCCTTTTGACCGAGGGCAAGCGAGACTTCTTTGTAGCGTTGATTTGCACTTCCGGCTTGCTTGGTTGGCCAAAAAGGGCGTATGCGTTTTTTCCTGAATATATTCAGGAAAACACGCATACGCCCTTTTTGGCCAAGGGCATCATTGTCAACGTTTTGCCGCTTTTCATATGCTTTAAAGGCGTGTCGAAACTACCTCCTGAAATCTGTTTCCTGCAAATCTGCCTTGCTTTCAAATCCTCTTCGTTGCCTTCCCTCAATATATTTGTGGACGAGAGTTCTCATTTATAACTCTGCACGTTTGTGAATTGCAGTGCCCCTGAGCTCCATTTGTCTCCTCGCTTTTTTGGGAGCTGGCCGCAAAAGCGCAGGATTGCTTCAGGCCCTATTTTGGTTCTGGGGGGCAGGCTGAGCCTGTGGTTCATTCTTCTTCCTGATGGGAAAATGGAGTGACCTATGCCTGTCCCAACACCTAGGGCTCGTCTCTCGTTGGTTCCGCGTCTTCCCGTTCATCCTCAGGACAAATTGCAACCTGTACAATCAGGAGGTTAAATGTGCTGATTCTCCAAATAGGGAGATGGTTAGTCAAGCAGCTGGAATGGTGAACCCGAGCACAATGAGAGGAGAAATGAGGTGCGTTTTAGAAACGTTTCCCGATCTCATGGCATACCATCTTCTGGGTTTCCCATGCATGTTTTGATGTAGGAAGATGCCCTTGTACCTGGAGATTTGAGACCCATGGGGTGTGTTCCCCGCAGTGTTACTTTAAAGTATCTGCATTTGCTCACCCAACCTCACCAATCCTCTCAGCCCCAAGAGTGTCCAGCCTTCTGTCTCATCCAGCTGTGGGTCTAGATATGGTCAATCCAGGTTGCATCACAGACCCTGAACGGATTTTGTAAGAATTTGTCTCTCTTTCACTGTCTTTGTTTTGTGGGTTTTTTAAAGTAATTTATGTTTAGAATCGGGCTTGGCTGCTTTTCCCTGCTGTGTTGATGCCGCTTTACACCCTCTTGATTCACTTGCAGAGAGATATCGATACATAGGTTTTCAGATTCTTACTAGTCAGATATATTCTTGTGTGGTGACTAGGGTGTGTTGAGTCCAGTTCACTGAGCAGGGAGTAGGCCTTGTCTATTACATATTTGGCTTATGGAGCGGTCTCTGAGCTAATTTCAAACCCTTGTTTTATGCATCACCCCACCTCACCTTTCCCGTTAAGCAGCCATAGTGTGTCTTCTAAAGGTGTGACTCTGTTCTGTTTTGTAATTCAGTTCAAGTGTAGCGATTTTGACATTCCCTCTATAAGCGATATCTTAGGATAAGTGTCTTTTTCTGTGTGACTTATTTCACTTAGAATCATCGTATCTAAATCCACTCATCATGCTGCTAACTAGCCTTATGACATTGATTTCATGGCTGAGTGATATTCCATTGTGCCAAGTACTACCATTTCTTTATCCATTTTTCTCTTTCCTGGGATATTGAAGGTGTACCGAAGCGGAGGTTCTTGGAAACAGAGCAGCCGTAAACTTTAGGGTGCCTGTGTCTTGTTGATTTTTAGTTTTCCCAATTTATACGCCCATGAGTGGAAGTGCCCTATGCTCTCTACGCTGTGTTTATTACTTGTTTCAGGACACACCGTACTCTTCTCCAGAGTGCCTGTTGGCAATTTACATCCCGCCCATCAGCGTAGCAAGGCTCCCATGTCTCCATGGCCTGTCCTGCTTTTCTGGTTTTTACACTTTGTTCAGCATGGCCCTTTTGACCGAGGGCAAGCGAGACTTCTTTGTAGCGCTGATTTTCCCTTCCGTCTTGCTTGGTTGGCCAAAAAGGGCTTATGCGTTTTTTCCTGAATATATTCAGGAAAAAACGCATAAGCCCTTTTTGGCCAAGGGCATCATTGTCAACGTTTTGCCGCTTTTCATGTGCTTTAAAGGCGAGTCGAATCTACCTCCTGAAATCTGTTTCCTGCAAATCTTCCTTGCTTTCAAATCCTCTTCGTTGCCTTCCCTCAATATATTTGTGGACGAGAGTTCTCATTTATAACTCTGCACGTTTGTGAATTGCAGTGCCCCTGAGCTCCATTTGTCTCCTCGCTTTTTTGGGAGCTGGCCGCAAAAGCGCACGATTGCTTCAGGCCCTATTTTGGTTCTGGGGGGTAGGCTGAGCCTGTGGTTCATTCTTCTTCCTGATGGGAAAATGGAGTGACCTGTGCCTGTCCCAACACCTAGGGCTAGTCTCTCGTTGGTTCCCCGTCTTCCCGTTCATCCTCAGGACAAATTGCAACCTGGACGAAACAGGAGGTTAAAGGTGCTGATTCTCCAAGTAGAGAGATGGTTAGTCAAGCGGCTGGAATGGCGAACCCGCGCAAAAGGAGAGGAGAAATGAGGTGCGCTTTAGAAACCATTCCCGATCTCACGGCATACCATCTTCTGGGTTTCCCATGCATGCTTTGATGTAGGAAGATTCCCTTGTACCTGGAGATTTGAGACCCATGGGGTGGGTACCCCGCGGTATTACTTTAAAGTATCTGCATTTTCTCACCCAACCTCACCAATCCTCTCAGCCCCAAGAGTGTCCAGCCTTATGTCTCATCCAGCTGTGGGTCTAGATATGGTCGAACCAGGTGGCATCAGAGCCCCTGAACTGATTTTGTAAGAATTTCTCTCTCTTTCACTGTCTTTGTTTTATGGGATTTTTAAAGTAATTTATGTTTAGAATGGGGCTTTGCTGCTTTTCCCTGCTGTGTTTATGCCGCTTTACACCCTCTTGATTCACTTGCAGAGAGATATCGATACATAGGTTTTCAGATTCTTACTAGTCAGATATATTCTTGTGTGGTGACTAGGGTGTGTTGAGTCCAGTTCACTGAGCAGGGAGTAGGCCTTGTCTATTAAATATTTGGCTTATGGAGTGGTCTCTGAGCTAATTTCAAACCCTTGTTTTATGCATCACCCCACCTCACCTTTCCCGTTAAGCAGCCATAGTGTGTCTTCTAAAGGTGTGACTCTGTTCTGTTTTGTAATTCAGTTCAAGTGTAGCGATTTTGACATTCCCTCTATAAGTGATATCTTAGGATAAGTGTCTTTTTCTGTGTGACTTATTTCACTTAGAATCATCGTACCTAAATCCACTCATCATGCTGCTAACTAGCCTTATGACATTGATTTCATGGCTGAGTGATATTCCATTGTGCCAAGTACCACCATTTCTTTATCCATTTTTCTCTTTCCTGGGATATTGAAGGTGTACCGAAGTGGAGGTTCTTGGAAACAGAGCAGCCGTAAACTTTAGGGTGCCTGTGTCTTGTTGATTTTTAGTTTTCCCAATTTATACGCCCATGAGTGGAAGTGCCCTATGCTCTCTACGCTGTGTTTATTACTTGTTTCAGGACACACCGTACTCTTCTCCAGAGTGCCTGTTGGCAATTTACATCCCGCCCATCAGCGTAGTAAGGCTCCCATGTCTCCATGGCCTGTCCTGCTTTTCTGGTTTTTACACTTTGTTCAGCATGGCCCTTTTGACCGAGAGCAAGCGAGACTTCTTTGTAGCGTTGATTTGCACTTCCGGCTTGCTTGGTTGGCCAAAAAGGGCGTATGCGTTTTTTCCTGAATATATTCAGGAAAAAACGCATACGCCCTTTTTGGCCAAGGGCATCATTGTCAACGTTTTGCCGCTTTTCATATGCTTTAAAGGCGAGTCGAATCTACCTCCTGAAATCTGTTTCCTGCAAATCTGCCTTGCTTTCAAATCCTCTTCGTTGCCTTCCCTCAATATATTTGTGGACGAGAGTTCTCATTTATAACTCTGCACGTTTGTGAATTGCAGTGCCCCTGAGCTCCATTTGTCTACTCGCTTTTTTGGGAGCTGGCCGCAAAAGCGCAGGATTGCTTCAGGCCCTATTTTGGTTCTGGGGGGCAGGCTGAGCCTGTGGTTCATTCTTCTTCCTGATGGGAAAATGGAGTGACCTGTGCCTGTCCCAACACCTAGGGCTAGTCTCTCGTTGGTTCCCCGTCTTCCCGTTCATCCTCAGGACAAATTGCAACCTGTACGAAACAGGAGGTTAAAGGTGCTGATTCTCCAAGTAGGGAGATGGTTAGTCAAGCGGCTAGAATGGTGAACCCGAGCACAAGGAGAGGAGAAATGAGGTGCGTTTTAGAAGCCTTTCCCGATCTCACGGCATACAAACCTCTGGGTTTCCCATGCATGTTTTGATGTAGGAAGATGCCCTTGTACCTGGAGATTTGAGACCCATGGGGTGGGTACCCCGTGGAGTTACTTTAAAGTATCTGCGTTTGCTCACCCAACCTCACCAATTCTCTCAGCCCCAAGAGTGTCCAGCCTTATGTCTCATCCAGCTGTGGGTCTAGATATGGTCGAACCAGGTGGCATCAGAGCCCCTGAACTGATTTTATAATAATTTCTCTCTCTTTCACTGTCTTTGTTTTGTGGGTTTTTTTAAGTAATTTATGTTTAGAATAGGGCTTTGCTGCTTTTCCCTGCTGTGTTTATGCAGCTTTACACCCTCTTGATTCACTTGCAGAGAGATATCGATACATAGGTTTTCAGATTCTTACTAGTCAGATATATTCTTGTGCGGTGACTAGGGGGTGCTGAGTCCAGTTCACTGAGCAGGGAGTAGGCCTTGTCTATTACATATTTGGCTTATGGAGCAGTCTCTGAGCTAATTTCAAACCCTTGTTTTATGCATCACCCCACCTCACCTTTCCCGTTAAGCAGCCATAGTGTGTCTTCTAAAGGTGTGACTCTGTTCTGTTTTGTAATTCAGTTCAAGTGTAGCGATTTTGACATTCCCTCTATAAGCGATATCTTAGGATAAGTGTCTTTTTTTGTGACTTATTTCACTTAGAATCATCGTCACTACATCCACTCATCATGCTGCTAACTAGCCTTATGACATTGATTTCATGGCTGAGTGATATTCCATTGTGCCAAGTCCCACCATTTGTTTATCCATTTTTCTCTTTCCTGGGATTTTGAAGGTGTACCGAAGTGGAGGTGCTTGGAAACAGAGCAGCCGTAAAGTTTGGGGTGCCTGTGTCTTGTTGATTTTTAGTTTTCCCAATTTATACGCCCATGAGTGGAAGTGCCCTATGCTCTCTAAGCTGTGTTTATTACTTGTTTCAGGACACACCGTACACTTCTCCAGAGTGCCTGTTGGCAATTTACATCCCGCCCATCAGCGTAGCAAGGCTCCCATGTCTCCATGGCCTGTCCTGCTTTTCTGGTTTTAACACTTTGTTCAGCATGGCCCTTTTGACCGAGGGCAAGCAAGACTTCTTTGTAGCGCTGATTTGCCCTTCCGGCTTGCTTGGTTGGCCAAAAAGGGCGTATGCGTTTTTTCCTGAATATATTCAGGAAAAAACGCATACGCCCTTTTTGGCCAAGGGCATCATTGTCAACGTTTTGCCGCTTTTCATGTGCTTTAACGGCGAGTCGAATCTACCTCCTGAAATCTGTTTCCTGCAAATCTGCCTTGCTTTCAAATCCTCTTCGTTGCCTTCCCTCAATATATTTGTGGACGAGAGTTCTCCTTTATAACTCTGCACGTTTGTGAATTGCAGTGCCCCTGAGCTCCATTTGTCTACTCGCTTTTTTGGGAGCTGGCCGCAAAAGCGCAGGATTGTTTCAGGCCCTATTCGGCTTCCAGGGGGCAGGCGGAGCCTGTGGTTCATTCTTCTTCCTGATGGGAAAATGGAGTGACCTGTGCCTGTCCCAACACCTAGGGCTAGTCTCTCGTTGGTTCCCCGTCTTCCCGTTCATCCTCAGGACAAATTGCAACCTGTACGAAACAGGAGGTTAAAGGTGCTGATTCTCCAAGTAGGGAGATGGTTAGTCAAGTGGCTGGAATGGCGAACCCGAGCACTAGGAGAGGAGAAATGAGGTGCGTTTTAGAAACCTTTCCCGATCTCACGGCATACCATCTTCTGGGTTTCCCATGCATGTTTTGATGTAGGAAGATGCCCTTGTACCTGGAGATTTCAGACCCATGGGGTGTGTACCCCGCGGTGTTATTTTAAGTATCTAGGTTTGCTCACTCAACCTCACCAATCCTCTCAGCCCCAAGAGTGTCCAGCCTTATGTCTCATCCAGCTGTGGGTCTAGATATGGTCAATCCAGGTTGCATCAGAGACCCTGAACGGATTTTGTAAGAAATTCTCTCTCTTTCACTGTCTTTGCTTTTTGGGTTTTTTAAAGTAATGTATGTTTAGAATGGGGTTTGGCTGCTTTTCCCTGCTGTGTTTATGCCGCTTTACACCCTCTTGATTCACTTGCAGAGAGATATCGATACATAGGTTTTCAGATTCATACTAGTCAGATATATTCCTGTGCGGTGACTAGGGGGTGTTGAGTCCAGTTCACTGAGCAGGGAGTAGGCCTTGTCTATTACATATTTGGCTTATGGAGCGGTCTCTGAGCTAATTTCAAACCCTTGTTTTATGCATCACCCCACCTCACCTTTCCCGTTAAGCAGCCATAGTGTGTCTTCTAAAGGTGTGACTCTGTTCTGTTTTGTAATTCAGTTCAAGTGTAGCGATTTTGACATTCCCTCTATAAGCGATATCTTAGGATAAGTGTCTTTTTCTGTGTGACTTATTTCACTTAGAATCATCGTACCTAAATCCACTCATCATGCTGCTAACTAGCCTTATGACATTGATTTCATGGCTGAGTGATATTCCATTGTGCCAAGTACCACCATTTCTTTATCCATTTTTCTCTTTCCTGGGATATTGAAGGTGTACCGAAGCGGAGGTTCTTGGAAACAGAGCAGCCGTAAACTTTAGGGTGCCTGTGTCTTGTTGATTTTTAGTTTTCCCAATTTATACGCCCATGAGTGGAAGTGCCCTATGCTCTCTACGCTGTGTTTATTACTTGTTTCAGGACACACCGTACTCTTCTCCAGAGTGCCTGTTGGCAATTTACATCCCGCCCATCAGCGTAGTAAGGCTGCCATGTCTCCATGGCCTGTCCTGCTTTTCTGGTTTTTACACTTTGTTCAGCATGGCCCTTTTGACCGAGGGCAAGCGAGACTTCTTTGTAGCGTTGATTTGCACTTCCGGCTTGCTTGGTTGGCCAAAAAGGGCGTATGCGTTTTTTCCTGAATATATTCAGGAAGACACGCATACGCCCTTTTTGGCCAAGGGCATCATTGTCAACGTTTTGCCGCTTTTCATATGCTTTAAAGGCGTGTCGAAACTACCTCCTGAAATCTGTTTCCTGCAAATCTGCCTTGCTTTCAAATCCTCTTCGTTGCCTTCCCTCAATATATTTGTGGACGAGAGTTCTCATTTATAACTCTGCACGTTTGTGAATTGCAGTGCCCCTGAGCTCCATTTGGCTCCTCGCTTTTTTGGGAGCTGGCCGCAAAAGCGCAGGATTGCTTCAGGCCCTATTTTGGTTCTGGGGGGCAGGCTGAGCCTGTGGTTCATTCTTCTTCCTGATGGGAAAATGGAGTGACCTATGCCTGTCCCAACACCTAGGGCTCGTCTCTCGTTGGTTCCGCGTCTTCCCGTTCATCCTCAGGACAAATTGCAACCTGTACAATCAGGAGGTTAAATGTGCTGATTCTCCAAATAGGGAGATGGTTAGTCAAGCAGCTGGAATGGTGAACCCGAGCACAATGAGAGGAGAAATGAGGTGCGTTTTAGAAACCTTTCCCGATCTCATGGCATACCATCTTCTGGGTTTCCCATGCATGTTTTGATGTAGGAAGATGCCCTTGTACCTGGAGATTTGAGACCCATGGGGTGTGTTCCCCGCAGTGTTACTTTAAAGTATCTGCATTTGCTCACCCAACCTCACCAATCCTCTCAGCCCCAAGAGTGTCCAGCCTTCTGTCTCATCCAGCTGTGGGTCTAGATATGGTCAATCCAGGTTGCATCACAGACCCTGAACGGATTTTGTAAGAATTTCTCTCTCTTTCACTGTCTTTGTTTTGTGGGTTTTTTAAAGTAATTTATGTTTAGAATCGGGCTTGGCTGCTTTTCCCTGCTGTGTTGATGCCGCTTTACACCCTCTTGATTCACTTGCAGAGAGATATCGATACATAGGTTTTCAGATTCTTACTAGTCAGATATATTCTTGTGTGGTGACTAGGGTGTGTTGAGTCCAGTTCACTGAGCAGGGAGTAGGCCTTGTCTATTACATATTTGGCTTATGGAGCGGTCTCTGAGCTAATTTCAAACCCTTGTTTTATGCATCACCCCACCTCACCTTTCCCGTTAAGCAGCCATAGTGTGTCTTCTAAAGGTGTGACTCTGTTCTGTTTTGTAATTCAGTTCAAGTGTAGCGATTTTGACATTCCCTCTATAAGCGATATCTTAGGATAAGTGTCTTTTTCTGTGTGACTTATTTCACTTAGAATCATCGTATCTAAATCCACTCATCATGCTGCTAACTAGCCTTATGACATTGATTTCATGGCTGAGTGATATTCCATTGTGCCAAGTACTACCATTTCTTTATCCATTTTTCTCTTTCCTGGGATATTGAAGGTGTACCGAAGCGGAGGTTCTTGGAAACAGAGCAGCCGTAAACTTTAGGGTGCCTGTGTCTTGTTGATTTTTAGTTTTCCCAATTTATACGCCCATGAGTGGAAGTGCCCTATGCTCTCTACGCTGTGTTTATTACTTGTTTCAGGACACACCGTACTCTTCTCCAGAGTGCCTGTTGGCAATTTACATCCCGCCCATCAGCGTAGCAAGGCTCCCATGTCTCCATGGCCTGTCCTGCTTTTCTGGTTTTTACACTTTGTTCAGCATGGCCCTTTTGACCGAGGGCAAGCGAGACTTCTTTGTAGCGCTGATTTTCCCTTCCGTCTTGCTTGGTTGGCCAAAAAGGGCTTATGCGTTTTTTCCTGAATATATTCAGGAAAAAACGCATAAGCCCTTTTTGGCCAAGGGCATCATTGTCAACGTTTTGCCACTTTTCATGTTCTTTAACGGCGAGTCGAATCTACCTCCTGAAATCTGTTTCCTGCAAATCTGCCTTGCTTTCAAATCCTCTTCGTTGCCTTCCCTCAATATATTTGTGGACGAGAGTTCTCATTTATAACTCTGCACGTTTGTGAATTGCAGTGCCCCTGAGCTCCATTTGTCTCCTCGCTTTTTTGGGAGCTGGCCGCAAAAGCGCACGATTGCTTCAGGCCCTATTTTGGTTCTGGGGGGTAGGCTGAGCCTGTGGTTCATTCTTCTTCCTGATGGGAAAATGGAGTGACCTGTGCCTGTCCCAACACCTAGGGCTAGTCTCTCGTTGGTTCCCCGTCTTCCCGTTCATCCTCAGGACAAATTGCAACCTGGACGAAACAGGAGGTTAAAGGTGCTGATTCTCCAAGTAGAGAGATGGTTAGTCAAGCGGCTGGAATGGCGAACCCACGCAAAAGGAGAGGAGAAATGAGGTGCGCTTTAGAAACCTTTCCCGATCTCACGGCATACCATCTTCTGGGTTTCCCATGCATGCTTTGATGTAGGAAGATTCCCTTGTACCTGGAGATTTGAGACCCATGGGGTGGGTACCCCGCGGTATTACTTTAAAGTATCTGCATTTTCTCACCCAACCTCACCAATCCTCTCAGCCCCAAGAGTGTCCAGCCTTATGTCTCATCCAGCTGTGGGTCTAGATATGGTCGAACCAGGTGGCATCAGAGCCCCTGAACTGATTTTGTAAGAATTTCTCTCTCTTTCACTGTCTTTGTTTTATGGGTTTTTTAAAGTAATTTATGTTTAGAATGGGGCTTTGCTGCTTTTCCCTGCTGTGTTTATGCCGCTTTACACCCTCTTGATTCACTTGCAGAGAGATATCGATACATAGGTTTTCAGATTCTTACTAGTCAGATATATTCTTGTGCGGTGACTAGGGTGTGTTGAGTCCAGTTCACTGAGCAGGGAGTAGGCCTTGTCTATTAAATATTTGGCTTATGGAGTGGTCTCTGAGCTAATTTCAAACCCTTGTTTTATGCATCACCCCACCTCACCTTTCCCGTTAAGCAGCCATAGTGTGTCTTCTAAAGGTGTGACTCTGTTCTGTTTTGTAATTCAGTTCAAGTGTAGCGATTTTGACATTCCCTCTATAAGCGATATCTTAGGATAAGTGTCTTTTTCTGTGTGACTTATTTCACTTAGAATCATCGTACCTAAATCCACTCATCATGCTGCTAACTAGCCTTATGACATTGATTTCATGGCTGAGTGATATTCCATTGTGCCAAGTACCACCATTTCTTTATCCATTTTTCTCTTTCCTGGGATATTGAAGGTGTACCGAAGTGGAGGTTCTTGGAAACAGAGCAGCCGTAAACTTTAGGGTGCCTGTGTCTTGTTGATTTTTAGTTTTCCCAATTTATACGCCCATGAGTGGAAGTGCCCTATGCTCTCTACGCTGTGTTTATTACTTGTTTCAGGACACACCGTACTCTTCTCCAGAGTGCCTGTTGGCAATTTACATCCCGCCCATCAGCGTAGTAAGGCTCCCATGTCTCCATGGCCTGTCCTGCTTTTCTGGTTTTTACACTTTGTTCAGCATGGCCCTTTTGACCGAGAGCAAGCGAGACTTCTTTGTAGCGTTGATTTGCACTTCCGGCTTGCTTGGTTGGCCAAAAAGGGCGTATGCGTTTTTTCCTGAATATATTCAGGAAAAAAAGCATACGCCCTTTTTGGCCAAGGGCATCATTGTCAACGTTTTGCCGCTTTTCATATGCTTTAAAGGCGAGTCGAATCTACCTCCTGAAATCTGTTTCCTGCAAATCTGCCTTGCTTTCAAATCCTCTTCGTTGCCTTCCCTCAATATATTTGTGGACGAGAGTTCTCATTTATAACTCTGCACGTTTGTGAATTGCAGTGCCCCTGAGCTCCATTTGTCTACTCGCTTTTTTGGGAGCTGGCCGCAAAAGCGCAGGATTGCTTCAGGCCCTATTTTGGTTCTGGGGGGCAGGCTGAGCCTGTGGTTCATTCTTCTTCCTGATGGGAAAATGGAGTGACCTGTGCCTGTCCCAACACCTAGGGCTAGTCTCTCGTTGGTTCCCCGTCTTCCCGTTCATCCTCAGGACAAATTGCAACCTGTACGAAACAGGAGGTTAAAGGTGCTGATTCTCCAAGTAGGGAGATGGTTAGTCAAGCGGCTAGAATGGTGAACCCGAGCACAAGGAGAGGAGAAATGAGGTGCGTTTTAGAAGCCTTTCCCGATCTCACGGCATACAAACCTCTGGGTTTCCCATGCATGTTTTGATGTAGGAAGATGCCCTTGTACCTGGAGATTTGAGACCCATGGGGTGGGTACCCCGTGGAGTTACTTTAAAGTATCTGCGTTTGCTCACCCAACCTCACCAATTCTCTCAGCCCCAAGAGTGTCCAGCCTTATGTCTCAACCAGCTGTGGGTCTAGATATGGTCGAACCAGGTGGCATCAGAGCCCCTGAACTGATTTTGTAATAATTTCTCTCTCTTTCACTGTCTTTGTTTTGTGGGTTTTTTTAAGTAATTTATGTTTAGAATAGGGCTTTGCTGCTTTTCCCTGCTGTGTTTATGCAGCTTTACACCCTCTTGATTCACTTGCAGAGAGATATCGATACATAGGTTTTCAGATTCTTACTAGTCAGATATATTCTTGTGCGGTGACTAGGGGGTGCTGAGTCCAGTTCACTGAGCAGGGAGTAGGCCTTGTCTATTACATATTTGGCTTATGGAGCAGTCTCTGAGCTAATTTCAAACCCTTGTTTTATGCATCACCCCACCTCACCTTTCCCGTTAAGCAGCCATAGTGTGTCTTCTAAAGGTGTGACTCTGTTCTCTTTTGTAATTCAGTTCAAGTGTAGCGATTTTGACATTCCCTCTATAAGCGATATCTTAGGATAAGTGTCTTTTTTTGTGACTTATTTCACTTAGAATCATCGTCACTACATCCACTCATCATGCTGCTAACTAGCCTTATGACATTGATTTCATGGCTGAGTGATATTCCATTGTGCCAAGTCCCACCATTTGTTTATCCATTTTTCTCTTTCCTGGGATTTTGAAGGTGTACCGAAGTGGAGGTGCTTGGAAACAGAGCAGCCGTAAAGTTTGGGGTGCCTGTGTCTTGTTGATTTTTAGTTTTCCCAATTTATACGCCCATGAGTGGAAGTGCCCTATGCTCTCTAAGCTGTGTTTATTACTTGTTTCAGGACACACCGTACACTTCTCCAGAGTGCCTGTTGGCAATTTACATCCCGCCCATCAGCGTAGCAAGGCTCCCATGTCTCCATGGCCTGTCCTGCTTTTCTGGTTTTTACACTTTGTTCAGCATGGCCCTTTTGACCGAGGGCAAGCAAGACTTCTTTGTAGCGCTGATTTGCCCTTCCGGCTTGCTTGGTTGGCCAAAAAGGGCGTATGCGTTTTTTCCTGAATATATTCAGGAAAAAACGCATACGCCCTTTTTGGCCAAGGGCATCATTGTCAACGTTTTGCCGCTTTTCATGTGCTTTAACGGCGAGTCGAATCTACCTCCTGAAATCTGTTTCCTGCAAATCTGCCTTGCTTTCAAATCCTCTTCGTTGCCTTCCCTCAATATATTTGTGGACGAGAGTTCTCCTTTATAACTCTGCACGTTTGTGAATTGCAGTGCCCCTGAGCTCCATTTGTCTACTCGCTTTTTTGGGAGCTGGCCGCAAAAGCGCAGGATTGTTTCAGGCCCTATTCGGCTTCCAGGGGGCAGGCGGAGCCTGTGGTTCATTCTTCTTCCTGATGGGAAAATGGAGTGACCTGTGCCTGTCCCAACACCTAGGGCTAGTCTCTCGTTGGTTCCCCGTCTTCCCGTTCATCCTCAGGACAAATTGCAACCTGTACGAAACAGGAGGTTAAAGGTGCTGATTCTCCAAGTAGGGAGATGGTTAGTCAAGTGGCTGGAATGGCGAACCCGAGCACTAGGAGAGGAGAAATGAGGTGCGTTTTAGAAACCTTTCCCGATCTCACGGCATACCATCTTCTGGGTTTCCCATGCATGTTTTGATGTAGGAAGATGCCCTTGTACCTGGAGATTTCAGACCCATGGGGTGTGTACCCCGCGGTGTTATTTTAAGTATCTGGGTTTGCTCACTCAACCTCACCAATCCTCTCAGCCCCAAGAGTGTCCAGCCTTATGTCTCATCCAGCTGTGGGTCTAGATATGGTCAATCCAGGTTGCATCAGAGACCCTGAACGGATTTTGTAAGAATTTCTCTCTCTTTCACTGTCTTTGTTTTGTGGGTTTTTTTAAGTAATTTATGTTTCGAATGGGTCTTGGCTGCTTTTCCCTGCTGTGTTTATGCCGCTTTACACCCTCTTGATTCACTTGCAGAGAGATATCGATACATAGGTTTTCAGATTCTTACTAGTCAGATATATTCTTGTGCGGTGACTAGGGGGTGTTGAGTCCAGTTCACTGAGCAGGGAGTAGGCCTTGTCTATTACATATTTGGCTTATGGAGCGGTCTCTGAGCTTATTTCAAACCCTTGTTTTATGCATCACCCCACCTCACCTTTCCCGTTAAGCAGCCATAGTGTGTCTTCTAAAGTTATGCCTCTGTTCTGTTTTGTGATTCAGTTCAAGTGTAGCGATTTTGACATTCCCTCTATAAGCGATATCTTAGGATAAGTGTCTTTTTCTGTGTGACTTATTTCACTTAGAATCATCGTCGCTAAATCCACTCATCATGGTGCTAACTAGCCTGATGACACTGATTTCATGGCTGAGTGATATTCCATAGTGCCAAGTACCACCATTTGTTTAACCATTTTTCTCTTTCCTGGGATATTGAAGGTGTACCGAAGTGGAGGTTCTTGGAAACAGAGCAGCCGTAAAGTTTGGGGTGCCTGTGTCTTGTTGATTTTTAGTTTTCCCAATTTATACGCCCATGAGTAGAAGTGCCCTATGCTCTCTAAGCTGTGTTTATTACTTGTTTCAGGACACACCGTACACTTCTGCAGAGTGCCTGTTGGCAATTTACATCCCGCCCATCAGCGTAGCAAGGCTCCCATGTCTCCATGGCCTGTCCTGCTTTTCTGGTTTTTACACTTTTTTCAGCATGGCCTTTTTGACCCAGGGCAAGCGAGACTTCTTTGTAGCACTGATTTGCCCTTCCGGCTTGCTTGGTTGGCCAAAAAGGGCATCATTTTCAACGTTTTGCCGCTTTTCATGTACTTTAAAGGCGAGTCGAATCTACCTCCTGAAATCTGTTTCCTGCAAATCTGCCTTGCTTTCAAATCCTCTTCGTTGCCTTCCCTCAATATATTTGTGGACGAGAGTTCTCATTTATAACTCTGCACGTTTGTGAATTGCAGTGCCCCTGAGCTCCATTTGTCTACTCGCTTTTTTGGGAGCTGGCCGCAAAAGCGCAGGATTGTTTCAGGCCCTATTCGGCTTCCAGGGGGCAGTCGGAGACTGTGGTTCATTCTTCTTCCTGATGGGAAAATGGAGTGACCTGTGTCTGTCCCAACACCTAGGGTTTGTCTCTCGTTGGTTCCCCGTTTTCCCATTCATCCTCAGGACAAATTACAACCTGTACGAAACAGGGGGTTAAAGGTGCTGATTCTCCAAGTAGGGAGATGGTTAGTCAAGCGGCTGGAATGGCGAACCCGAGAACAAGGAGAGGAGAAATGAGGTGCGTTTTAGAAACCTTTCCCGATCTCATGGCATACCATCTTCTGTGTTTCCCATGCATGTTTTGATGTAGGAAGATGCCCTTGTACCTGGAGATTTGAGACCCATGGGGTGGGTAACCCGTGGAGTTACTTTAAAGTATCTGCGTTTGCTCACCCAACCTCACCAATCCTCTCAGCCCCAAGAGTGTCTAGCCTTATGTCTCATCCAGCTGTGGGTCTAGATATGGTCGAACCAGGTGGCATCAGAGCCCCTGAACTGATTTTGTAAGAATTTCTCTCTCTTTCACTTTCTTTGTTTTCTGGGTTTTTTTAAGTAATTTATGTTTAGAATGGGGCTTTGCTGCTTTTCCCTGCTGTGTTTATGCCGCTTTACACCCTCTTGATTCACTTGCAGAGAGATATCGATACATAGGTTTTCAGATTCTTACTAGTCAGATATATTCTTGTGCGGTGACTAGGGGGTGTTGAGTCCAGTTCACTGAGCAGGGAGTAGGCCTTGTCTATTACATATTTGGCTTATGGAGCGGTCTCTGAGCTAATTTCAAACCCTTGTTTTATGCATCACCCCACCTCACCTTTCCCGTTAAGCAGCCATAGTGTGTCTTCTAAAGGTGTGACTCTGTTCTGTTTTTTAATTCAGTTCAAGTGTAGCGATTTTGACATTCCCTGTATAAGCGATATCTTAGGATAAGTGTCTTTTTCTGTGTGACTTATTTCACTTAGAATCATCGTCGCTAAATCCACTCATCATGCCGCTAACTAGCCTTATGACATTAATTTCATGGCTGAGTGATATTCCATAGTGCCAAGTAGCACCATTTGTTTATCCATTTTTCTCTTTCCTGGGATATTTAAGGTGTACCGAACTGGAGGTTCTTGGAAACAGAGCAGCCGTAAAGTTTGGGGTGCCTGTGTCTTGTTGATTTTTAGTTTTCCCAATTTATATGCCCATGAGTGGAAGTGCCCTATGCTCTCTAAGCTGTGTTTATTACTTGTTTCAGGACACACCGTACACTTCTCCAGAGTGCCTGTTGGCAATTTACATCCTACCCATCAGCGTACCAAGGCTCCCATATCTCCATGGCCTGTCCTGCTTTTCTGGTTTTTACAATTTTTTCAGCATGGCCCTTTTGACCGAGGGCAAGCGAGACTTCTTTGTAGCGCTGATTTGCCCTTCCGGCTTGCTTGGTTGGCCAAAAAGGCCGTATGCGTTTTTTCCTGAATATATTCAGGAAAAAACGCATACGCCCTTTTTGGCCAAGGGCATCATTGTCAACGTTTTGCCGCTTTTCATGTGCTTTAAAGGCGAGTCGAATCTACCTCCTGAAATCTGTTTCCTGCAAATCTGCCTTGCTTTCAAATGCTCTTCGTTGCCTTCCCTCAATATATTTGTGGACGACAGTTATCATTTATAACTCTGCAAGTTTCTGAATTGCAGTGCCCCTGAGCTCCATTTGTCTACTCGCTTTTTTGGGAGCTGGCCGCAAAAGCGCAGGATTGCTTCAGGCCCTATTTTGGTTCTGGGGGGCAGGCTGAGCCTGTGGTACATTCTTCTTCCTGATGGGAAAATGGAGTGACCTGTGCCTGTCCCAACACCTAGGGCTAGTCTCTCGTTGGTTCCCCGTCTTCCCGTTCATCCTCAGGACAAATTGCAACCTGTACGAACCAGGAGGTTAAAGGTGCTGATTCTCCAAGTAGGGAGATGGTTAGTCAAGCGGCTGGAATGGCGAACCCGAGCACAAGGAGAGGAGAAATGAGGTGCGTTTTAGAAACCTTTCCCGATCTCACGGCATACCATCTTCTGGGTTTCCCATGCATGTTTTGATGTAGGAAGATGCCCTTGTACCTGGAGATTTGAGACCCATGGGGTGTGTACCCCGCGGTTTTACTTTAAAGTATCTGCGTTTTCTCACCCAACCTCACCAATCCTCTCAGCCCAAAGAGTGTCCAGCCTTATGTCTCATCCAGCTGTGGGTCTAGATATGGTCAATCCAGGTTGTATCAGAGACCCTGAACGGATTTTGTAAGAATTTCTCTCTCTTTCACTGTCTTTGTTTTGTGGGATTTTTAAAGTAATTTATGTTTAGAATGGGTCTTGGCTGCTTTTCCCTGCTGTGTTTATGCCCCTTTACACCCTCTTGATTCACTTGCAGAGAGATATCGATACATAGGTTTTCAGATTCTTACTAGTCAGATATATTCTTGTGCGGTGACTAGGGGGTGTTGAGTCCAGTTCACTGAGCAGGGCGTAGGCCATGTCTATTACATATTTGGCTTATGGAGCGGTCTCTGAGCTAATTTCAAACCCTTGTTCTATGCATCACGCCACCTCACCTTTCCCGTTAAGCAGCCATAGTGTGTCTTCTAAAGGTGTGACTCTGTTCTGTTTTGTAATTAAGTTCAAGTGCAGCGATTTTGACATTCCCTCTATAAGCGATATCTTAGGATAAGTGTCTTTTTCTGTGTGACTTATTTCACTTAGAATCATCGTCGCTAAATCCACTCATCATGCTGCTAACTAGCCTTATGACATTGATTTCATGGCTGAGTGATATTCCATTGTGCCAAGTACCACCATTTGTTTATCCATTTTTCTCTTTCCTGGGATATTGAAGGTGTACCGAAGTGGAGGTTCTTGGAAACAGAGCAGCCGTAAAGTTTGGGGTGCCTGTGTCTTGTTGACTTTTAGTTTTCCCAATTTATACGCCCATGAGTGGAAGTGCCCTATGCTCTTTAAGCTGTGTTTATTAGTTGTTTCAGGACACACCGTACACTTCTCCAGAGTGCCTGTTGGCAGTTTACATCCCGCCCATCAGCATAGCAAGGCTCCCATGTCTCCATGGCCTGTCCTGCTTTTCTGGTTTTTACACTTTTTTCAGCATGGCCCTTTTGACCGAGGGCAAGCGATACTTCTTTGTAGCGCTGATTTGCCCTTTCCGGCTTGCTTGGTTGGCCAAAAAGGGCGTATGCGTTTTTTCCTGAATATATTCAGGAAAAAACGCATACGCCCTTTTTGGCCAAGGGCATCATTGTCAACGTTTTGCCGCTTTTCATGTGCTTTAAAGGCGAGTCGAATCTACCTCCTGAAATCTGTTTCCTGCAAATCTGCCTTGCTTTCAAATCCTCTTCGTTGCCTTCCCTCCATATATTTGTGGACGAGAGTTCTCATTTATAACTCTGCACGTTTGTGAATTGCAGTGCCCCTGAGCTCCATTTGTCTACTCGCTTTTTTGGGAGCTGGCCGCAAAAGCACAGGATTGCTTCAGGCCCTATTTTGGTTCTGGGGGGCAGGCTGAGCCTGTGGTTCATTCTTCTTCCTGATGGGAAAATGGAGTGACCTGTGCCTGTCCCAACACCTAGGGCTAGTCTCTCGTTGGTTCCCCGTCTTCCCGTTCATCCTCAGGACAAATTGCAACCTGTACGAAACAGGAGGTTAAAGGTGCTGATTCTCCAAGTAGGGAGATGGTTAGTCAAGCGGCTGGAATGGCGAACCCGAGCACAAGGAGAGGAGAAATGAGGTGCGTTTTAGAAACCTTTCCCGATCTCACGGCATACCATCTTCTGGGTTTCCCATGCATGTTTTGATGTAGAAAGATGCCCTTGTACCTGGAGATTTGAGACCCATGGGGTGTGTACACCGAGGTTTTATTTTAAGTATCTGCGTTTTCTCACCCAACCTCACCAATCCTCTCAGCCCCAAGAGTGTCCAGCCTTATGTCTCATCCAGCTGTGGGTCTAGATATGGTCAATCCAGGTTGCATCAGAAACCCTGAACGGATTTTGTAAGAATTTCTCTCTCTTTCACTGTCTTTGTTTTGTGGGTTTTTTAAAGTAATTTATGTTTCGAATGGATCTTGGCTGCTTTTCCCTGCTGCGTTTACGCCGCTTTACACCCTCTTGATTCACTTGCAGAGAGATATCGATACATAGGTTTTCAGATTCTTACTAGTCAGATATATTCTTGTGCGGTGACTAGGGGGTGTTGAGTCCAGTTCACTGAGCAGGGAGTAGGCCTTGTCAATTACATATTTGGCTTATGGAGCGGTCTCTGAGCTTATTTCAAACCCTTGTTTTATGCATCACCCCACCTCACCTTTCCCGTTAAGCAGCCATCGTGTGTCTTCTAAAGGTGTGACTCTGTTCTGTTTTGTAATTCAGTTCAAGTGTAGCGATTTTGACATTCCCTCTATAAGCGATATCTTAGGATAAGTGTCTTTTTCTGTGTGACTTATTTCACTTAGAATCATCGTCGCTAAATCCACTCATCATGCTGCTAACTAGCCTTATGACATTGATTTCATGGCTGAGTGATATTCCATTGTGCCAAGTACCACCATTTGTTTATCCATTTTTCTCTTTCCTGGGATATTGAAGGTGTACCGAAGCGGAGGTTCTTGGCAACAGAGCAGCCGTAAAGTTTGGGGGGCCTGTGTCTTGTTGAGTTTTAGTTTTTCCAATTTATACGCCCATGAGTGGAAGTGCCCTATGCTCTTTAAGCTGTGTTTATTACTTGTTTCAGGACACACCGTACACTTCTCCAGAGTGCCTGTTGGCAATTTACATCCCGCCCATCAGCGTAGCAAGGCTCCCATGTCTCCATGGCCTGTCCTGCTTTTCTGGTTTTTACACTTTTTTCAGCATGGCCCTTTTGACCGAGTGCAAGCGAGACTTCTTTGTAGCACTGATTTGCCCTTCCGGCTTGCTTGGTTGGCAAAAAAGGGCGTATGCGTTTTTTCCTGAATATATTCAGGAAAAAACGCATACGCCCTTTTTGGCCAAGGGCATCATTGTCAACGTTTTGCCGCTTTTCATGTGCTTTAAAGGCGAGTCGAATCTACCTCCTGAAATCTGTTTCCTGCAAATCTGCCTTGCTTTCAAATCCTCTTCGTTGCCTTCCCTCAATATATTTGTGGACGAGAGTTCTCATTTATAACTCTGCACGTTTGTGAATTGCAGTGCCCCTGAGCTCCATTTGTCTCCTCGCTTTTTTGTGAGCTGGCCGCAAAAGCGCAGGATTGCTTCAGGCGCTATTCGGCTTCCATGGGGCCGGCGGAGCCTGTGGTTCATTCTTCTTCCTGATGGGAAAATGGAGTCACCTGTGCCTGTCCCAACACCTAGGGCTAGTCTCTCGTTGGTTCCCCATCTTCCCGTTTTTCCTCAGGACAAATTGCAACCTGTACGAAACAGGAGGTTAAAGGTGCTGATTCTCCAAGTAGGGAGATGGTTAGTCAAGCGGCTGGAATGGCGAACCCGAGCACAAGGAGAGGAGAAATGAGGTGCGTTTTAGAAACCTTTCCCGATCTCACGGCATACCATCTTCTGGGTTTCCCTTGCATGTTTTGATGTAGGAAGATGCCCTTGTACCTGGAGATTTGAGACCCATGGGGTGTGTACCCCGCGGTTTTACTTTAAAGTATCTGCATTTTCTCACCCAACCTCACCAATCCTCTCAGCCCCAAGAGTGTCCAGCCTTATGTCTCATCCAGCTGTGGGTCTAGATGTGGTCAATCCAGGCTGTATCAGAGACCTTGAACGGATTTTGTAAGAATTTCTCTCTCTTTCACTGTCTTTGTTTTGTGGGATTTGTAAAGTAATTTATGTTTAGAATGGGTCTTGACTGCTTTTCCCTGCTGTGTTTATGCCGCTTTACACCCTCTTGATTCACTTGCAGAGAGATATCGATACATAGGTTTTCAGATTCTTACTAGTCAGATATATTCTTGTGCGGTGACTAGGGGGTGTTGTGTCCAGTTCACTGAGCAGGGAGTAGGCCTTGTCTATTACATATTTGGCTTATGGAGCGGTCTCTGAGCTAATTTCAAACCCTTGTTTTATGCATCACCCCACCTCACCTTTCCCGTTAAGCAGCCATAGTGTGTCTTCTAATGGTGTGACTCTGTTCTGTTTTGTAATTCAGTTCAAGTGTAGCGATTTTGACATTCCCTCTATAAGCGATATCTTAGGATAAGTGCCTTTTTCTGTGTGACTTATTTCACTTAGAATCATCGTATCTAAATCCACTCATCATGCTGCTAACTAGCCTTATGACATTGATTTCATGGCTGAGTGATATTCCATTGTGCCAAGTACCACCATTTGTTTATCCATTTTTCTCTTTCCTGGGATATTGAAGGTGTACCGAAGTGGAGGTTCTTGGCAACAGAGCAGCCGTAAAGTTTGGGGGGCCTGTGTCTTGTTGAGTTTTAGTTTTTCCAATTTATACGCCCATGAGTAGAAGTGCCCTATGCTCTTTAAGCTGTGTTTATTACTTGTTTCAGGACACACCGTACACTTCTCCAGAGTGCCTGTTGGCAATTTACATCCCGCCCATCAGCGTAGCAAGGCTCCCATGTCTCCATGGCCTGTCCTGCTTTTCTGGTTTTTACACTTTTTTCAGCATGGCCCTTTTGACCGAGGGCAAGCAAGACTTCTTTGTAGCGCTGATTTGCCCTTCCGGCTTGCTTGTTTGGCCAAAAAGGGCGTATGCGTTTTTTCCTGAATATATTCAGGAAAAAACGCATACGCCCTTTTTCGCCAAGGGCATCATTGTCAACGTTTTGCTGCTTTTCATGTGCTTTAAAGGCGAGTCGAATCTACCTCCTGAAATCTGTTTCCTGCAAATCTGCCTTGCTTTCAAATCTTCTTCGTTGCCTTCCCTCAATATATTTGTGGACGAGAGTTCTCATTTATAACTCTGCACGTTTGTGAATTTTAGTGCCCCTGAGCTCCATTTGTCTACTCGCTTTTTTGGGAGCTGGCCGCAAAAGCGCAGGATTGCTTCAGGCCCTATTTTGGTTCTGGGGGGCAGGCTGAGCCTGTGGTTCATTCTTCTTCCTGATGGGAAAATGGAGTGACCTGTGCCTGTCCCAACACCAAGGGCTAGTCTCTCGTTGGTTCCCCGTCTTCCCGTTCATCCTCAGGACAAATTGCAACCTGTACGAAACAGGAGGTTAAAGGTGCTGATTCTACAAGTAGGGAGATGTTTAGTCAAGCGCCTAGAATGGCGAACCCGAGCACAAGGAGAGGAGAAATGAGGTGCGTTTTAGAAGCCTTTCCTGATCTCACGGCATACAATTCTCTGGGTTTCCCATGCATGTTTGGATGTAGGAAGATGCCCTTGTACCTGGAGATTTAAGACCCATGGGGTGGGTACCCCGCAGTATTACTTTAAAGTATCTGCGTTTGCTCACCCAACCTCACCAATCCTCTCAGCCCCAAAAGTGTCCAGCCTTATGTCTCATCCAGCTGTGGGTCTAGATATGGTCAATCCAGGTTGCATCAGAGACCCTGAACGGATTTTGTAAGAATTTCTCTCTCTTTCACTGTCTTTGTTTTGTGGGTTTTTTTAAGTTATTTATGTTTAGAATGGAGCTTGGCTGCTTTTCCCTGCTGTGTTTATGCCGCTTTACACCCTCTTGATTCACTTGCAGAGAGATATCGATACATAGGTTTTCAGATTCTTACTAGTCAGATATATTCTTGTGCGGTGACTAGGGGGTGTTGAGTCCAGTTCACTGAGCAGGGAGTAGGCCTTGTCTATTATATATTTGGCTTATGGAGTGGTCTCTGAGCTAATTTCAAACCCCTGTTTTATGTATCACCCCACCTCACCTTTTCCGTTAAGCAGCCATAGTGTGACACTGTTCTGTTTTGTAATTCAGTTCAAGTGTAGCGATTTTGACATTCCCTCTATAAGCGATATCTTAGGATAAGTGTCTTTTTCTGTGTGACTTATTTCACTTAGAATCATCGTCGCTAAATCCACTCATCATGGTGCTAACTAGCCTGATGACACTGATTTCATGGCTGAGTGATATTCCATTGTGCCAAGTACCACCATTTGTTTATCCATTTTTCTCTTTCCTGGGATATTGAAGGCGTGACAAAGTGTAGGTTCTTGGAAACAGAGCAGCCGTAAAGTTCGGGGTGCCTGTGTCTTGTTGATTTTTAGTTTTCCCAATTTATATGCCCATGAGTGGAAGTGCGCTATGCTCTCTAAGCTGTGTTTATTACTTTTTTCAGGACACACCGTACACTTCTCCAGAGTGCCTGTTGGCAATTTACGTCCCGCCCATCAGCTTAGCAAGGCTTCCATGTCTCCATGGCCTGTCCTGCTTTTCTGGTTTTTAAACTTTTTCAGCATGGCCCTTTTGACCGAGGGCAAGCGAGACTTCTTTGTAGCACTGATTTGCCCTTCCGGCTTGCTTGGTTGGCTAAAAAGGGAGTATGCGTTTTTTCCTGAATATATTCCGGAAAAAACGCATACGCCCTTTTTGGCCAAGGGCATCATTGTCAACGTTTTGCCGTTTTTCATGTGCTTTAAAGGCGAGTCGAATCTACCTCCTGAAATCTGTTTCCTGCAAATCTGCCTTGCTTTCAAATCCTCTTCGTTGCCTTCCCTCAATATATTTGTGGACGAGAGTTCTCATTTATAACTCTGCACGTTTGTGAATTGCAGTGCCCCTGAGCTCCATTTGTCTACTCGCTTTTTTGGGAGCTGTCCGCAAAAGCGCAGGATTGCTTCAGGCCCTATTTGGGTTCTGGGGGGCAGGCTGAGCCTGTGGTTCATTCTTCTTCCTGATGGGAAAATGGAGTGACCTGTGCCTGTCCCAACACCTAGGGCTAGTCTCTAGTTGGTTCCCCGTCTTCCCGTTCATCCTCAGGACAAATTGCAACCTGTACGAAACAGGAGGTTAAAGTTGCTGATTCTCCAAGTAGGGAGATGTTTAGTCAAGCGGCTAGAATGGTGAACCCGAGCACAAGGAGAGGAGAAATGAGGTGCGTTTTAGAAGCCTTTCCCAATCTCACGGCATACAAACCTCTGGGTTTCCCATGCATGTTTTGATGTAGGAAGATGCCCTTGTACCTGGAGATTTGAGACCCATGGGGTGGGTACCCCGCGGTATTACTTTAAAGTATCTGCGTTTGCTCACCCAACCTCACCAATCCTCTCAGCCCCAAGAGTGTCCAGCCTTATGTCTCATCCAGCTGTGGCTCTAGATATGGTCGAACCAGGTGGCATCAGAGCCCCTGAACTGATTTTGTAAGAATTTCTCTCTCTTTCACTGTCTTTGTTTTGTGGGATTTTAAGTAATTTATGTTTAGAATGGGGCTTTGCTGCTTTTCCCTGCTGTGTTTATGCCGCTTTACACCCTCTTGATTCACTTGCAGAGAGATATCGATACATAGGTTTTCAGATTCTTACTAGTCAGATATATTTTTGTGCGGTGACTAGGGGGTGTTGAGTCCAGTTCACTGACCAGGGGGTAGGCCTTGTCTATTACATATTTGGCTTATGGAGCGGTCTCTGAGCTAATTTCAAACCCTTGTTTTATGCATCACCCCACCTCACCTTTCCCGTTAAGCAGCCATAGTGTGTCTTCTAAAGGTGTGACTCTGTTCTGTTTTGTAATTCAGTTCAAGCGTAGCGATTTTGACATTCCCTCTATAAGCGATATCTTAGGATAAGTGTCTTTTTCTGAGTGACTTATTTCACTTAGAATCATCGTCGCTAAATCCACTCATCATGCTGCTAACTAGCCTTAGGACATTGATTTCATGGCTGAGTGATATTCCATTGTGCCAAGTACCACCATTTGTTTATCCATTTTTCTCTTTCCTGGGATATTGAAGGTGTACTGAAGTGGAGGTTCTTGGAAACAGAGCAGCCGTAAAGTTTGGGGTGCCTGTGTCTTGTTGATTTTTAGTTTTCCCAATTTATACACCCATGAGTGGAAGTGCCCTATGCTCTCTAAGCTGTGTTTATTACTTGTTTCAGGACACACCGTACACTTCTCCAGAGTGCCTGTTGGCAATTTACATCCCGCCCATCAGCGTAGCAAGGCTCCCATGTCTCCATGGCCTGTCCTGCTTTTCTGGTTTTTACACTTTTTTCAGCATGGCATTTTTGACCGAGGGCAAGCGAGACTTCTTTGTAGCACTGATTTGCCCTTCCGGCTTGCTTGGTTGGCCAAAAAGGGCGTATGCGATTTTTCCTGAATATATTCAGGAAAAAACGCATACGACCTTTTTGGCCAAGGGCATTATTGTCAACGTTTTGCCGCTTTTCATGTGCTTTAAAGGCGAGTCGAATCTACCTCCTGAAATCTGTTTCCTGCAAATCTGCCTTGCTTTCAAATCTTCTTCGTTGCCTTCCCTCAATATATTTGTGGACGAGAGTTCTCATTTATAACTCTGCACGTTTGTGAATTTTAGTGCCCCTGAGCTCCATTTGTCTACTCGCTTTTTTGGGAGCTGGCCGCAAAAGCGCAGGATTGCTTCAGGCCCTATTTTGGTTCTGGGGGGCAGGCTGAGCCTGTGGTTCATTCTTCTTCCTGATGGGAAAATGGAGTGACCTGTGCCTGTCCCAACACCAAGGGCTAGTCTCTCGTTGGTTCCCCGTCTTCCCGTTCATCCTCAGGACAAATTGCAACCTGTACGAAACAGGAGGTTAAAGGTGCTGATTCTACAAGTAGGGAGATGTTTAGTCAAGCGCCTAGAATGGCGAACCCGAGCACAAGGAGAGGAGAAATGAGGTGCGTTTTAGAAGCCTTTCCTGATCTCACGGCATACAATTCTCTGGGTTTCCCATGCATGTTTGGATGTAGGAAGATGCCCTTGTACCTGGAGATTTAAGACCCATGGGGTGGGTACCCCGCAGTATTACTTTAAAGTATCTGCGTTTGCTCACCCAACCTCACCAATCCTCTCAGCCCCAAAAGTGTCCAGCCTTATGTCTCATCCAGCTGTGGGTCTAGATATGGTCAATCCAGGTTGCATCAGAGACCCTGAACGGATTTTGTAAGAATTTCTCTCTCTTTCACTGTCTTTGTTTTGTGGGTTTTTTTAAGTTATTTATGTTTAGAATGGAGCTTGGCTGCTTTTCCCTGCTGTGTTTATGCCGCTTTACACCCTCTTGATTCACTTGCAGAGAGATATCGATACATAGGTTTTCAGATTCTTACTAGTCAGATATATTCTTGTGCGGTGACTAGGGGGTGTTGAGTCCAGTTCACTGAGCAGGGAGTAGGCCTTGTCTATTATATATTTGGCTTATGGAGTGGTCTCTGAGCTAATTTCAAACCCCTGTTTTATGTATCACCCCACCTCACCTTTTCCGTTAAGCAGCCATAGTGTGACACTGTTCTGTTTTGTAATTCAGTTCAAGTGTAGCGATTTTGACATTCCCTCTATAAGCGATATCTTAGGATAAGTGTCTTTTTCTGTGTGACTTATTTCACTTAGAATCATCGTCGCTAAATCCACTCATCATGGTGCTAACTAGCCTGATGACACTGATTTCATGGCTGAGTGATATTCCATTGTGCCAAGTACCACCATTTGTTTATCCATTTTTCTCTTTCCTGGGATATTGAAGGCGTGACAAAGTGTAGGTTCTTGGAAACAGAGCAGCCGTAAAGTTCGGGGTGCCTGTGTCTTGTTGATTTTTAGTTTTCCCAATTTATATGCCCATGAGTGGAAGTGCGCTATGCTCTCTAAGCTGTGTTTATTACTTTTTTCAGGACACACCGTACACTTCTCCAGAGTGCCTGTTGGCAATTTACGTCCCGCCCATCAGCTTAGCAAGGCTTCCATGTCTCCATGGCCTGTCCTGCTTTTCTGGTTTTTAAACTTTTTCAGCATGGCCCTTTTGACCGAGGGCAAGCGAGACTTCTTTGTAGCACTGATTTGCCCTTCCGGCTTGCTTGGTTGGCTAAAAAGGGAGTATGCGTTTTTTCCTGAATATATTCCGGAAAAAACGCATACGCCCTTTTTGGCCAAGGGCATCATTGTCAACGTTTTGCCGTTTTTCATGTGCTTTAAAGGCGAGTCGAATCTACCTCCTGAAATCTGTTTCCTGCAAATCTGCCTTGCTTTCAAATCCTCTTCGTTGCCTTCCCTCAATATATTTGTGGACGAGAGTTCTCATTTATAACTCTGCACGTTTGTGAATTGCAGTGCCCCTGAGCTCCATTTGTCTACTCGCTTTTTTGGGAGCTGTCCGCAAAAGCGCAGGATTGCTTCAGGCCCTATTTGGGTTCTGGGGGGCAGGCTGAGCCTGTGGTTCATTCTTCTTCCTGATGGGAAAATGGAGTGACCTGTGCCTGTCCCAACACCTAGGGCTAGTCTCTAGTTGGTTCCCCGTCTTCCCGTTCATCCTCAGGACAAATTGCAACCTGTACGAAACAGGAGGTTAAAGTTGCTGATTCTCCAAGTAGGGAGATGTTTAGTCAAGCGGCTAGAATGGTGAACCCGAGCACAAGGAGAGGAGAAATGAGGTGCGTTTTAGAAGCCTTTCCCAATCTCACGGCATACAAACCTCTGGGTTTCCCATGCATGTTTTGATGTAGGAAGATGCCCTTGTACCTGGAGATTTGAGACCCATGGGGTGGGTACCCCGCGGTATTACTTTAAAGTATCTGCGTTTGCTCACCCAACCTCACCAATCCTCTCAGCCCCAAGAGTGTCCAGCCTTATGTCTCATCCAGCTGTGGCTCTAGATATGGTCGAACCAGGTGGCATCAGAGCCCCTGAACTGATTTTGTAAGAATTTCTCTCTCTTTCACTGTCTTTGTTTTGTGGGATTTTAAGTAATTTATGTTTAGAATGGGGCTTTGCTGCTTTTCCCTGCTGTGTTTATGCCGCTTTACACCCTCTTGATTCACTTGCAGAGAGATATCGATACATAGGTTTTCAGATTCTTACTAGTCAGATATATTTTTGTGCGGTGACTAGGGGGTGTTGAGTCCAGTTCACTGACCAGGGGGTAGGCCTTGTCTATTACATATTTGGCTTATGGAGCGGTCTCTGAGCTAATTTCAAACCCTTGTTTTATGCATCACCCCACCTCACCTTTCCCGTTAAGCAGCCATAGTGTGTCTTCTAAAGGTGTGACTCTGTTCTGTTTTGTAATTCAGTTCAAGCGTAGCGATTTTGACATTCCCTCTATAAGCGATATCTTAGGATAAGTGTCTTTTTCTGAGTGACTTATTTCACTTAGAATCATCGTCGCTAAATCCACTCATCATGCTGCTAACTAGCCTTAGGACATTGATTTCATGGCTGAGTGATATTCCATTGTGCCAAGTACCACCATTTGTTTATCCATTTTTCTCTTTCCTGGGATATTGAAGGTGTACTGAAGTGGAGGTTCTTGGAAACAGAGCAGCCGTAAAGTTTGGGGTGCCTGTGTCTTGTTGATTTTTAGTTTTCCCAATTTATACACCCATGAGTGGAAGTGCCCTATGCTCTCTAAGCTGTGTTTATTACTTGTTTCAGGACACACCGTACACTTCTCCAGAGTGCCTGTTGGCAATTTACATCCCGCCCATCAGCGTAGCAAGGCTCCCATGTCTCCATGGCCTGTCCTGCTTTTCTGGTTTTTACACTTTTTTCAGCATGGCATTTTTGACCGAGGGCAAGCGAGACTTCTTTGTAGCACTGATTTGCCCTTCCGGCTTGCTTGGTTGGCCAAAAAGGGCGTATGCGATTTTTCCTGAATATATTCAGGAAAAAACGCATACGACCTTTTTGGCCAAGGGCATTATTGTCAACGTTTTGCCGCTTTTCATGTGCTTTAAAGGCGAGTCGAATCTACCTCCTGAAATCTGTTTCCTGCAAATCTGCCTTGCTTTCAAATCTTCTTCGTTGCCTTCCCTCAATATATTTGTGGACGAGAGTTCTCATTTATAACTCTGCACGTTTGTGAATTTTAGTGCCCCTGAGCTCCATTTGTCTACTCGCTTTTTTGGGAGCTGGCCGCAAAAGCGCAGGATTGCTTCAGGCCCTATTTTGGTTCTGGGGGGCAGGCTGAGCCTGTGGTTCATTCTTCTTCCTGATGGGAAAATGGAGTGACCTGTGCCTGTCCCAACACCAAGGGCTAGTCTCTCGTTGGTTCCCCGTCTTCCCGTTCATCCTCAGGACAAATTGCAACCTGTACGAAACAGGAGGTTAAAGGTGCTGATTCTACAAGTAGGGAGATGTTTAGTCAAGCGCCTAGAATGGCGAACCCGAGCACAAGGAGAGGAGAAATGAGGTGCGTTTTAGAAGCCTTTCCTGATCTCACGGCATACAATTCTCTGGGTTTCCCATGCATGTTTGGATGTAGGAAGATGCCCTTGTACCTGGAGATTTAAGACCCATGGGGTGGGTACCCCGCAGTATTACTTTAAAGTATCTGCGTTTGCTCACCCAACCTCACCAATCCTCTCAGCCCCAAAAGTGTCCAGCCTTATGTCTCATCCAGCTGTGGGTCTAGATATGGTCAATCCAGGTTGCATCAGAGACCCTGAACGGATTTTGTAAGAATTTCTCTCTCTTTCACTGTCTTTGTTTTGTGGGTTTTTTTAAGTTATTTATGTTTAGAATGGAGCTTGGCTGCTTTTCCCTGCTGTGTTTATGCCGCTTTACACCCTCTTGATTCACTTGCAGAGAGATATCGATACATAGGTTTTCAGATTCTTACTAGTCAGATATATTCTTGTGCGGTGACTAGGGGGTGTTGAGTCCAGTTCACTGAGCAGGGAGTAGGCCTTGTCTATTATATATTTGGCTTATGGAGTGGTCTCTGAGCTAATTTCAAACCCCTGTTTTATGTATCACCCCACCTCACCTTTTCCGTTAAGCAGCCATAGTGTGACACTGTTCTGTTTTGTAATTCAGTTCAAGTGTAGCGATTTTGACATTCCCTCTATAAGCGATATCTTAGGATAAGTGTCTTTTTCTGTGTGACTTATTTCACTTAGAATCATCGTCGCTAAATCCACTCATCATGGTGCTAACTAGCCTGATGACACTGATTTCATGGCTGAGTGATATTCCATTGTGCCAAGTACCACCATTTGTTTATCCATTTTTCTCTTTCCTGGGATATTGAAGGCGTGACAAAGTGTAGGTTCTTGGAAACAGAGCAGCCGTAAAGTTCGGGGTGCCTGTGTCTTGTTGATTTTTAGTTTTCCCAATTTATATGCCCATGAGTGGAAGTGCGCTATGCTCTCTAAGCTGTGTTTATTACTTTTTTCAGGACACACCGTACACTTCTCCAGAGTGCCTGTTGGCAATTTACGTCCCGCCCATCAGCTTAGCAAGGCTTCCATGTCTCCATGGCCTGTCCTGCTTTTCTGGTTTTTAAACTTTTTCAGCATGGCCCTTTTGACCGAGGGCAAGCGAGACTTCTTTGTAGCACTGATTTGCCCTTCCGGCTTGCTTGGTTGGCTAAAAAGGGAGTATGCGTTTTTTCCTGAATATATTCCGGAAAAAACGCATACGCCCTTTTTGGCCAAGGGCATCATTGTCAACGTTTTGCCGTTTTTCATGTGCTTTAAAGGCGAGTCGAATCTACCTCCTGAAATCTGTTTCCTGCAAATCTGCCTTGCTTTCAAATCCTCTTCGTTGCCTTCCCTCAATATATTTGTGGACGAGAGTTCTCATTTATAACTCTGCACGTTTGTGAATTGCAGTGCCCCTGAGCTCCATTTGTCTACTCGCTTTTTTGGGAGCTGTCCGCAAAAGCGCAGGATTGCTTCAGGCCCTATTTGGGTTCTGGGGGGCAGGCTGAGCCTGTGGTTCATTCTTCTTCCTGATGGGAAAATGGAGTGACCTGTGCCTGTCCCAACACCTAGGGCTAGTCTCTAGTTGGTTCCCCGTCTTCCCGTTCATCCTCAGGACAAATTGCAACCTGTACGAAACAGGAGGTTAAAGTTGCTGATTCTCCAAGTAGGGAGATGTTTAGTCAAGCGGCTAGAATGGTGAACCCGAGCACAAGGAGAGGAGAAATGAGGTGCGTTTTAGAAGCCTTTCCCAATCTCACGGCATACAAACCTCTGGGTTTCCCATGCATGTTTTGATGTAGGAAGATGCCCTTGTACCTGGAGATTTGAGACCCATGGGGTGGGTACCCCGCGGTATTACTTTAAAGTATCTGCGTTTGCTCACCCAACCTCACCAATCCTCTCAGCCCCAAGAGTGTCCAGCCTTATGTCTCATCCAGCTGTGGCTCTAGATATGGTCGAACCAGGTGGCATCAGAGCCCCTGAACTGATTTTGTAAGAATTTCTCTCTCTTTCACTGTCTTTGTTTTGTGGGATTTTAAGTAATTTATGTTTAGAATGGGGCTTTGCTGCTTTTCCCTGCTGTGTTTATGCCGCTTTACACCCTCTTGATTCACTTGCAGAGAGATATCGATACATAGGTTTTCAGATTCTTACTAGTCAGATATATTTTTGTGCGGTGACTAGGGGGTGTTGAGTCCAGTTCACTGACCAGGGGGTAGGCCTTGTCTATTACATATTTGGCTTATGGAGCGGTCTCTGAGCTAATTTCAAACCCTTGTTTTATGCATCACCCCACCTCACCTTTCCCGTTAAGCAGCCATAGTGTGTCTTCTAAAGGTGTGACTCTGTTCTGTTTTGTAATTCAGTTCAAGCGTAGCGATTTTGACATTCCCTCTATAAGCGATATCTTAGGATAAGTGTCTTTTTCTGAGTGACTTATTTCACTTAGAATCATCGTCGCTAAATCCACTCATCATGCTGCTAACTAGCCTTAGGACATTGATTTCATGGCTGAGTGATATTCCATTGTGCCAAGTACCACCATTTGTTTATCCATTTTTCTCTTTCCTGGGATATTGAAGGTGTACTGAAGTGGAGGTTCTTGGAAACAGAGCAGCCGTAAAGTTTGGGGTGCCTGTGTCTTGTTGATTTTTAGTTTTCCCAATTTATACACCCATGAGTGGAAGTGCCCTATGCTCTCTAAGCTGTGTTTATTACTTGTTTCAGGACACACCGTACACTTCTCCAGAGTGCCTGTTGGCAATTTACATCCCGCCCATCAGCGTAGCAAGGCTCCCATGTCTCCATGGCCTGTCCTGCTTTTCTGGTTTTTACACTTTTTTCAGCATGGCATTTTTGACCGAGGGCAAGCGAGACTTCTTTGTAGCACTGATTTGCCCTTCCGGCTTGCTTGGTTGGCCAAAAAGGGCGTATGCGATTTTTCCTGAATATATTCAGGAAAAAACGCATACGACCTTTTTGGCCAAGGGCATTATTGTCAACGTTTTGCCGCTTTTCATGTGCTTTAAAGGCGAGTCGAATCTACCTCCTGAAATCTATTTCCTGCAAATCTGCCTTGCTTTCAAATCCTCTTCGTTGCCTTCCCTCAATATATTTGTGGACGAGAGTTCTCATTTATAACTCTGCACGTTTGTGAATTGCAGTGCCCCTGAGCTCCATTTGTCTACTCGCTTTTTTGGGAGCTGGCCGCAAAAGCGCAGGATTGTTTCAGGCCCTATTCGGCTTCCAGGGGGCAGGCGGAGCCTGTGGTTCATTCTTCTTCCTGATGGGAAAATGGAGTGACCTGTGCCTGTCCCAACACCTAGGGTTTGTCTCTCGTTGGTTCCCCGTCTTCCCGTTCATCCTCAGGACAAATTACAACCTGTACGAAACAGGGGGTTAAAGGTGCTGATTCTCCAAGTAGGGAGATGGTTAGTCAAGCGGCTGGAATGGCGAACCCGAGCACAAGGAGAGGAGAAATGAGGTGCGTTTTAGAAACCTTTCCCGATCTCATGGCATACCATCTTCTGTGTTTCCCATGCATGTTTTGATGTAGGAAGATGCCCTTGTACCTGGAGATTTGAGACCCATGGGGTGTGTACCCCGCGGTTTTACTTTAAAGTATCTGCATTTTCTCACCCAACCTCACCAATCCTCTCAGCCCAAAGAGTGTCCAGCCTTATGTCTCATCCAGCTGTGGGTCTAGATATGGTCAATCCAGGTTGTATCAGAGACCTTGAACGGATTTTGTAAGAATTTCTCTCTCTTTCACTGTCTTTGTTTTGTGGGATTTGTAAAGTAATTTATGTTTAGAATGGGTCTTGGCTGCTTTTCCCTGCTGTGTTTATGCCGCTTTACACCCTCTTGATTCACTTGCAGAGAGATATCGATACATAGGTTTTCAGATTCTTACTAGTCAGATATATTCTTGTGCGGTGACTAGCGGGTGTTGAGTCCAGTTCACTGAGCAGGTAGTAGGCCTTGTCTATTACATATTTGGCTTATGGAGCGGTCTCTGAGCTAATTTCAAACCCTTGTTTTATGCATCACCCCACCTCACCTTTCCTGTTAAGCAGCCATAGTGTGTCTTCTAATGGTGTGACTCTGTTCTGTTTTGTAATTCAGTTCAAGTGTAGCGATTTTGACATTCCCTCTATAAGCGATATCTTAGGATAAGTGCCTTTTTCTGTGTGACTTATTTCACTTAGAATCATCGTACCTAAATCCACTCATCATGCTGCATATAGCCTTATGACATTGATTTCATGGCTGAGTGATATTCCATTGTGCCAAGTACCACCATTTGTTTATCCATTTTTCTCTTTCCTGGGATATTGAAGGTGTACCGAAGCGGAGGTTCTTGGCAACAGAGCAGCCGTAAAGTTTGGGGGGCCTGTGTCTTGTTGAGTTTTAGTTTTTCCAATTTATACGCCCATGAGTGGAAGTGCCCTATGCTCTTTAAGCTGTGTTTATTACTTGTTTCAGGACACACCGTACACTGCTCCAGAGTGCTTGTTGGCAATTTACATCCCGCCCATCAGCGTAGCAAGGCTCCCATGTCTCCATGGCCTGTCCTGCTTTTCTGGTTTTTACACTTTGTTCAGCATGGCCCTTTAGACCGAGGGCAAGCGAGACTTCTTTGTAGCGTTGATTTGCACTTCCGGCTTGCTTGGTTGGCCAAAAAGGGCGTATGCGTTTTTTCCTGAATATATTCAGGAAAAAACACATACGCCCTTTTTGGCCAAGGGCATCATTGTCAACCTTTTGCCGCTTTTCATGTGCTTTAAAGGCGAGTCGAATCTACCTCCTGAAATCTGTTTCCTGCAAATCTGCCTTGCTTTCAAATCCTCTTCGTTGCCTTCCCTCAATATATTTGTGGACGAGAGTTCTCATTTATAACTCTGCACGTTTGTGAATTGCAGTGCCCCTGAGCTCCATTTGTCTCCTCGCTTTTTTGGGAGCTGGCCGCAAAAGCGCAGGATTGCTTCAGGCCCTATTTTGGTTCTGGGGGGCAGGCTGAGCCTGTGGTTCATTCTTCTTCCTGATGGGAAAATGGAGTGACCTGTGCCTGTCCCAACACCTAGGGCTAGTCTCTCGTTGGTTCCCCATCTTCCCGTTCATCCTCAGGACAAATTGCAACCTGTACGAAACAGGAGGTTAAAGGTGTTGATTCTCCAAGTAGGGAGATGGTTAGTCAAGCGGCTGGAATGGCGAACCCGAGCACAAGGAGAGGAGAAATGAGGTGCGTTTTAGAAACCTTTCCCGATCTCACGGCATACCATCTTCTGGGTTTCCCTTGCATGTTTTGATGTAGGAAGATGCCCTTGTACCTGCAGATTTGAGACCCATGGGGTGTGTACCCCGCGGTTTTAATTTAAAGTATCTGCATTTTCTCACCCAACCTCACCAATCCTCTCAGCCCCAAGAGTGTCCAGCCTTATGTCTCATCCAGCTGTGGGTCTAGATATGGTCAATCCAGGTTGTATCAGAGACCTTGAACGGATTTTGTAAGAATTTCTCTCTCTTTCACTGTCTTTGTTTTGTGGGATTTGTAAAGTAATTTATGTTTAGAATGGGTCTTGACTGCTTTTCCCTGCTGTGTTTATGCCGCTTTACACCCTCTTGATTCACTTGCAGAGAGATATCGATACATAGGTTTTCAGATTCTTACTAGTCAGATATATTCTTGTGCGGTGACTAGGGGGTGTTGAGTCCAGTTCACTGAGCAGGGAGTAGGCCTTGTCTATTACATATTTGGCTTATGGAGCGGTCTCTGAGCTAATTTCAAACCCTTGTTTTATGCATCACCCCACCTCACCTTTCCCGTTAAGCAGCCATAGTGTGTCTTCTAATGGTGTGACTCTGTTCTGTTTCGTAATTCAGTTCAAGTGTAGCGATTTTGACATTCCCTCTATAAGCGATATCTTAGGATAAGTGCCTTTTTCTGTGTGACTTATTTCACTTAGAATCATCGTACCTAAATCCACTCATCATGCTGCATATAGCCTTATGACATTGATTTCATGGCTGAGTGATATTCCATTGTGCCAAGTACCACCATTTGTTTATCCATTTTTCTCTTTCCTGGGATATTGAAGGTGTACCGAAGCGGAGGTTCTTGGCAACAGAGCAGCCGTAAAGTTTGGGGGGCCTGTGTCTTGTTGAGTTTTAGTTTTTCCAATTTATACGCCCATGAGTGGAAGTGCCCTATGCTCTTTAAGCTGTGTTTATTACTTGTTTCAGGACACACCGTACACTTCTCCAGAGTGCCTGTTGGCAATTTACATCCCGCCCATCAGCGTAGCAAGGCTCCCATGTCTCCATGGCCTGTCCTGCTTTTCTGGTTTTTACACTTTGTTCAGCATGGCCCTTTAGACCGAGGGCAAGCGAGACTTCTTTGTAGCGTTGATTTGCACTTCCGGCTTGCTTGGTTGGCCAAAAAGGGCGTATGCGTTTTTTCCTGAATATATTCAGGAAAAAACACATACGCCCTTTTTGGCCAAGGGCATCATTGTCAACCTTTTGCCGCTTTTCATGTGCTTTAAAGGCGAGTCGAATCTACCTCCTGAAATCTGTTTCCTGCAAATCTGCCTTGCTTTCAAATCCTCTTCGTTGCCTTCCCTCAATATATTTGTGGACGAGAGTTCTCATTTATAACTCTGCACGTTTGTGAATTGCAGTGCCCCTGAGCTCCATTTGTCTCCTCGCTTTTTTGGGAGCTGGCCGCAAAAGCGCAGGATTGCTTCAGGCCCTATTTTGGTTCTGGGGGGCAGGCTGAGCCTGTGGTTCATTCTTCTTCCTGATGGGAAAATGGAGTGACCTGTGCCTGTCCCAACACCTAGGGCTAGTCTCTCGTTGGTTCCCCATCTTCCCGTTCATCCTCAGGACAAATTGCAACCTGTACGAAACAGGAGGTTAAAGGTGTTGATTCTCCAAGTAGGGAGATGGTTAGTCAAGCGGCTGGAATGGCGAACCCGAGCACAAGGAGAGGAGAAATGAGGTGCGTTTTAGAAACCTTTCCCGATCTCACGGCATACCATCTTCTGGGTTTCCCTTGCATGTTTTGATGTAGGAAGATGCCCTTGTACCTGCAGATTTGAGACCCATGGGGTGTGTACCCCGCGGTTTTAATTTAAAGTATCTGCATTTTCTCACCCAACCTCACCAATCCTCTCAGCCCCAAGAGTGTCCAGCCTTATGTCTCATCCAGCTGTGGGTCTAGATATGGTCAATCCAGGTTGTATCAGAGACCTTGAACGGATTTTGTAAGAATTTCTCTCTCTTTCACTGTCTTTGTTTTGTGGGATTTGTAAAGTAATTTATGTTTAGAATGGGTCTTGACTGCTTTTCCCTGCTGTGTTTATGCCGCTTTACACCCTCTTGATTCACTTGCAGAGAGATATCGATACATAGGTTTTCAGATTCTTACTAGTCAGATATATTCTTGTGCGGTGACTAGGGGGTGTTGAGTCCAGTTCACTGAGCAGGGAGTAGGCCTTGTCTATTACATATTTGGCTTATGGAGCGGTCTCTGAGCTAATTTCAAACCCTTGTTTTATGCATCACCCCACCTCACCTTTCCCGTTAAGCAGCCATAGTGTGTCTTCTAATGGTGTGACTCTGTTCTGTTTCGTAATTCAGTTCAAGTGTAGCGATTTTGACATTCCCTCTATAAGCGATATCTTAGGATAAGTGCCTTTTTCTGTGTGACTTATTTCACTTAGAATCATCGTACCTAAATCCACTCATCATGCTGCTAACTAGCCTTATGACATTGATTTCATGGCTGAGTGATATTCCATTGTGCCAAGTACCACCATTTGTTTATCCATTTTTCTCTTTCCTGGGATATTGAAGGTGTACCGAAGCGGAGGTTCTTGGCAACAGAGCAGCCGTAAAGTTTGGGGGGCCTGTGTCTTGTTGAGTTTTAGTTTTTCCAATTTATACGCCCATGAGTGGAAGTGCCCTATGCTCTTTAAGCTGTGTTTATTACTTGTTTCAGGACACACCGTACACTTCTCCAGAGTGCCTGCTGGCAATTTACATCCCGCCCATCAGCGTAGCAAGGCTCCCATGTCTCCATGGCCTGTCCTGCTTTTCTGGTTTTTACACTTTTTTCAGCATGGCCCTTTTGACCGAGGGCAAGCAAGACTTCTTTGTAGCGCTGATTTGCCCTTCCGGCTTGCTTGGTTGGCCAAAAAGGGCGTATGCGTTTTTTCCTGAATATATTCAGGAAAAAACGCATACGCCCTTTTTGGCCAAGGGCATCATTGTCAACGTTTTGCTGCTTTTCATGTGCTTTAAAGGCGAGTCGAATCTACCTCCTGAAATCTGTTTCCTGCAAATCTGCCTTGCTTTCAAATCTTCTTCGTTGCCTTCCCTCAATATATTTGTGGACGAGAGTTCTCATTTATAACTCTGCACGTTTGTGAATTTTAGTGCCCCTGAGCTCCATTTGTCTACTCGCTTTTTTGGGAGCTGGCCGCAAAAGCGCAGGATTGCTTCAGGCCCTATTTTGGTTCTGGGGGGCAGGCTGAGCCTGTGGTTCATTCTTCTTCCTGATGGGAAAATGGAGTGACCTGTGCCTGTCCCAACACCTAGGGCTAGTCTCTCGTTGGTTCCCCGTCTTCCCGTTCATCCTCAGGACAAATTGCAACCTGTACGAAACAGGAGGTTAAAGGTGCTGATTCTCCAAGTAGGGAGATGGTTAGTCAAGCGCCTAGAATGGCGAACCCGAGCACAAGGAGAGGAGAAATGAGGTGCGTTTTAGAAGCCTTTCCCGATCTCACGGCATACAATTCTCTGAGTTTCCCATGCATGTTTGGATGTAGGAAGATGCCCTTGTACCTGGAGATTTGAGACCCATGGGGTGGGTACCCCGCAGTATTACTTTAAAGTATCTGCGTTTGCTCACCCAACCTCACCAATCCTCTCAGCCCCAAGAGTGTCCAGCCTTATGTCTCATCCAGCTGTGGGTCTAGATATGGTCAATCCAGGTTGCATCAGAGACCCTGAACGGATTTTGTAAGAATTTCTCTCTCTTTCACTGTCTTTGTTTTGTGGGTTTTTTTAAGTTATTTATGTTTAGAATGGAGCTTGGCTGCTTTTCCCTGCTGTGTTTATGCCGCTTTACACCCTCTTGATTCACTTGCAGAGAGATATCGATACATAGGTTTTCAGATTCTTACTAGTCAGATATATTCTTGTGCGGTGACTAGGGGGTGTTGAGTCCAGTTCACTGAGCAGGGAGTAGGCCTTGTCTATTATATATTTGGCTTATGGAGTGGTCTCTGAGCTAATTTCAAACCCCTGTTTTATGTATCACCCCACCTCACCTTTTCCGTTAAGCAGCCATAGTGTGTCTTCTAAAGGAGTGACTCTGTTCTGTTTTGTAATTCAGTTCAAGTGTAGCGATTTTGACATTCCCTCTATAAGCGATATCTTAGGATAAGTGTCTTTTTCTGTGTGACTTATTTCACTTAGAATCATCGTCGCTAAATCCACTCATCATGGTGCTAACTAGCCTGATGACACTGATTTCATGGCTGAGTGATATTCCATTGTGCCAAGTACCACCATTTGTTTATCCATTTTTCTCTTTCCTGGGATATTGAAGGCGTGACAAAGTGTAGGTTCTTGGAAACAGAGCAGCCGTAAAGTTCGGGGTGCCTGTGTCTTGTTGATTTTTAGTTTTCCCAATTTATATGCCCATGAGTGGAAGTGCGCTATGCTCTCTAAGCTGTGTTTATTACTTTTTTCAGGACACACCGTACACTTCTCCAGAGTGCCTGTTGGCAATTTACGTCCCGCCCATCAGCTTAGCAAGGCTTCCATGTCTCCATGGCCTGTCCTGCTTTTCTGGTTTTTAAACTTTTTCAGCATGGCCCTTTTGACCGAGGGCAAGCGAGACTTCTTTGTAGCACTGATTTGCCCTTCCGGCTTGCTTGGTTGGCTAAAAAGGGCGTATGCGTTTTTTCCTGAATATATTCAGGAAAAAACGCATACGCCCTTTTTGGCCAAGGGCATCATTGTCAACGTTTTGCCGTTTTTCATGTGCTTTAAAGGCGAGTCGAATCTACCTCCTGAAATCTGTTTCCTGCAAATCTGCCTTGCTTTCAAATCCTCTTCGTTGCCTTCCCTCAATATATTTGTGGACGAGAGTTCTCATTTATAACTCTGCACGTTTGTGAATTGCAGTGCCCCTGAGCTCCATTTGTCTACTCGCTTTTTTGGGAGCTGTCCGCAAAAGCGCAGGATTGCTTCAGGCCCTATTTGGGTTCTGGGGGGCAGGCTGAGCCTGTGGTTCATTCTTCTTCCTGATGGGAAAATGGAGTGACCTGTGCCTGTCCCAACACCTAGGGCTAGTCTCTAGTTGGTTCCCCGTCTTCCCGTTCATCCTCAGGACAAATTGCAACCTGTACGAAACAGGAGGTTAAAGGTGCTGATTCTCCAAGTAGGGAGATGTTTAGTCAAGCGGCTAGAATGGTGAACCCGAGCACAAGGAGAGGAGAAATGAGGTGCGTTTTAGAAACCTTTCCCGATCTCATGGCATACCATCTTCTGTGTTTCCCATGCATGTTTGGATGTAGGAAGATGCCCTTGTACCTGGAGATTTGAGACCCATGGGGTGTGTACCCCGCGGTTTTACTTTAAAGTATCTGCATTTTCTCACCCAACCTCACCAATCCTCTCAGCCCCAAGAGTGTCCAGCCTTATGTCTCATCCAGCTGTGGGTCTAGATATGGTCAATCCAGGTTGTATCAGAGACCTTGAACGGATTTTGTAAGAATTTCTCTCTCTTTCACTGTCTTTGTTTTGTGGGATTTGTAAAGTAATTTATGTTTAGAATGTGTCTTCGCTGCTTTTCCCTGCTGTGTTTATGCCGCTTTACACCCTCTTGATTCACTTGCAGAGAGATATCGATACATAGGTTTTCAGATTCTTACTAGTCAGATATATTCTTGTGCGGTGACTAGGGGGTGTTGAGTCCAGTTCACTGAGCAGGGAGTAGGCCTTGTCTATTACATATTTGGCTTATGGAGCGGTCTCTGAGCTAATTTCAAACCCTTGTTTTATGCATCACCCCACCTCACCTTTCCCTTTAAGCAGCCATAGTGTGTCTTCTAAAGGTGTGACTCTGTTCTGTTTTGTAATTCAGTTCAAGTGCAGCGATTTTGACATTCCCTCTATAAGCGATATCTTAGGATAAGTGTCTTTTTCTGTGTGACTTATTTCACTTAGAATCATCGTCGCTAAATCCACTCATCATGCCGCTAACTAGCCTTATGACATTAATTTCATGGCTGAGTGATATTCCATAGTGCCAAGTAGCACCATTTGTTTTTTCATTTTTCTCTTTCCTGGGATATTTAAGGTGTACCGAACTGGAGGTTCTTGGAAACAAAGCAGCCGTAAAGTTTGGGGTGCCTGTGTCTTGTTGATTTTTAGTTTTCCCAATTTATATGCCCATGAGTGGAAGTGCCCTATGCTCTCTAAGCTGTGTTTATTACTTGTTTCAGGACACACCGTACACTTCTCCAGAGTGCCTGTTGGCAATTTACATCCCACCCATCAGCGTACCAAGGCTCCCATATCTCCATGGCCTGTCCTGCTTTTCTGGTTTTTACAATTTTTTCAGCATGGCCCTTTTGACCGAGGGCAAGCGAGACTTCTTTGTAGCGCTGATTTGCCCTTCCGGCTTGCTTGGTTGGCCAAAAAGGCCGTATGCGTTTTTTCCTGAATATATTCAGGAAAAAACGCATACGGCCTTTTTGGCCAAGGGCATCATTGTCAACGTTTTGCCGCTTTTCATGTGCTTTAAAGGCGAGTCGAATCTACCTCCTGAAATCTGTTTCCTGCAAATCTGCCTTGCTTTCAAATCCTCTTCGTTGCCTTCCCTCAATATATTTGTGGACGACAGTTATCATTTATAACTCTGCAAGTTTCTGAATTGCAGTGCCCCTGAGCTCCATTTGTCTACTCGCTTTTTTGGGAGCTGGCCGCAAAAGCACAGGATTGCTTCAGGCCCTATTTTGGTTCTGGGGGGCAGGCTGAGCCTGTGGTTCATTCTTCTTCCTGATGGGAAAATGGAGTGACCTGTGCCTGTCCCAACACCTAGGGCTAGTCTCTCGTTGGTTCCCCGTCTTCCCGTTCATCCTCAGGACAAATTGCAACCTGTACGAACCAGGAGGTTAAAGGTGCTGATTCTCCAAGTAGGGAGATGGTTAGTCAAGCGGCTGGAATGGCGAACCCGAGCACAAGGAGAGGAGAAATGAGGTGCGTTTTAGAAACCTTTCCCGATCTCACGGCATACCATCTTCTGGGTTTCCCATGCATGTTTTGATGTAGAAAGATGCCCTTGTACCTGGAGATTTGAGACCCATGGGGTGTGTACACCGAGGTTTTATTTTAAGTATCTGCGTTTTCTCACCCAACCTCACCAATCCTCTCAGCCCCAAGAGTGTCCAGCCTTATGTCTCATCCAGCTGTGGGTCTAGATATGGTCAATCCAGGTTGCATCAGAGACCCTGAACGGATTTTTTAAGAATTTCTCTCTCTTTCACTGTCTTTGTTTTGTGGGTTTTTTAAAGTAATTTATGTTTCGAATGGGTCTTGGCTGCTTTTCCCTGCTGCGTTTACGCCGCTTTACACCCTCTTGATTCACTTGCAGAGAGATATCGATACATAGGTTTTCAGATTCTTACTAGTCAGATATATTCTTGTGCGGTGACTAGGGGGTGTTGAGTCCAGTTCACTGAGCAGGGAGTAGGCCTTGTCAATTACATATTTGGCTTATGGAGCGGTCTCTGAGCTTATTTCAAACCCTTGTTTTATGCATCACCCCACCTCACCTTTCCCGTTAAGCAGCCTTCGTGTGTCTTCTAAAGGTGTGACTCTGTTCTGTTTTGTAATTCAGTTCAAGTGTAGCGATTTTGACATTCCCTCTATAAGCGATATCTTAGGATATGTGTCTTTTTCTGTGTGACTTATTTCACTTAGAATCATCGTCGCTAAATCCACTCATCATGCTGCTAACTAGCCTTATGACATTGATTTCATGGCTGAGTGATATTGCATTGTGCCAAGTACCACCATTTCTTTATCCATTTTTCTCTTTCCTGGGATATTGAAGGTGTACCAAAGTGGAGGTTCTTGGAAATAGAGCAGCCGTAAAGTTTGGGGTGCCTGTGTCTTCTTGAGTTTTAGTTTTCCCGTTTTATACGCCCATGAGTGGAAGTGCCCTATGCTCTCTAATCTGTGTTTATTACTTGTTTCAGGACACACCGTACACTTCTCCAGAGTGCCTGTTGGCAATTTACATCCCGCCCATCAGCGTAGCAAGGCTCCCATGTCTCCATGGCCTGTCCTGCTTTTCTGGTTTTTACACTTTGTTCAGCATGGCCCTTTTGACCGAGGGCAAGCGAGACTTCTTTGTAGCGCTGATTTGCCCTTCCGGCTTGCTTGGTTGGCCAAAAAGGGCGTATGCGTTTTTTCCTGAATATATTCAGGAAAAAACGCATACGCCCTTTTTGGCCAAGGGCATCATTGTCAACGTTTTGCTGCTTTTCATGTGCTTTAAAGGCGAGTAGAATCTACCTCCTGAAATCTGTTTCCTGCAAATCTGCCTTGTTTTCAAATCTTCTTCGTTGCCTTCCCTCAATATATTTGTGGACGAGAGTTCTCATTTATAACTCTGCACGTTTGTGAATTTTAGTGCCCCTGAGCTCCATTTGTCTACTCGCTTTTTTGGGAGCTGGCCGCAAAAGCGCAGGATTGCTTCAGGCCCTATTTTGGTTCTGGGGGGCAGGCTGAGCCTGTGGTTCATTCTTCTTCCTGATGGGAAAATGGAGTGACCTGTGCCTGTCCCAACACCTAGGGCTAGTCTCTCGTTGGTTCCCCGTCTTCCCGTTCATCCTCAGGACAAATTGCAACCTGTACGAAACAGGAGGTTAAAGGTGCTGATTCTACAAGTAGGGAGATGTTTAGTCAAGCGCCTAGAATGGCGAACCCGAGCACAAGGAGAGGAGAAATGAGGTGCGTTTTAGAAGCCTTTCCCGATCTCACGGCATACAATTCTCTGGGTTTCCCATGCATGTTTGGATGTAGGAAGATGCCCTTGTACCTGGAGATTTGAGACCCATGGGGTGGGTACCCCGCAGTATTACTTTAAAGTATCTGCGTTTGCTCACCCAACCTCACCAATCCTCTCAGCCCCAAGAGTGTCCAGCCTTATGTCTCATCCAGCTGTGGGTCTAGATATGGTCAATCCAGGTTGCATCAGAGACCCTGAACGGATTTTGTAAGAATTTCTCTCTCTTTCACTGTCTTTGTTTTGTGGGTTTTTTTAAGTTATTTATGTTTAGAATGGAGCTTGGCTGCTTTTCCCTGCTGTGTTTATGCCGCTTTACACCCTCTTGATTCACTTGCAGAGAGATATCGATACATAGGTTTTCAGATTCTTACTAGTCAGATATATTCTTGTGCGGTGACTAGGGGGTGTTGAGTCCAGTTCACTGAGCAGGGAGTAGGCCTTGTCTATTATATATTTGGCTTATGGAGTGGTCTCTGAGCTAATTTCAAACCCCTGTTTTATGTATCACCCCACCTCACCTTTTCCGTTAAGCAGCCATAGTGTGACTCTGTTCTGTTTTGTAATTCAGTTCAAGTGTAGCGATTTTGACATTCCCTCTATAAGCGATATCTTAGGATAAGTGTCTTTTTCTGTGTGACTTATTTCACTTAGAATCATCGTACCTAAATCCACTCATCATGGTGCTAACTAGCCTGATGACACTGATTTCATGGCTGAGTGATATTCCATTGTGCCAAGTACCACCATTTGTTTATCCATTTTTCTCTTTCCTGGGATATTGAAGGCGTGACAAAGTGGAGGTTCTTGGAAACAGAGCAGCCGTAAAGTTCGGGGTGCCTGTGTCTTGTTGATTTTTAGTTTTCCCAATTTATATGCCCATGAGTGGAAGTGCGCTATGCTCTCTAAGCTGTGTTTATTACTTTTTTCAGGACACACCGTACACTTCTCCAGAGTGCCTGTTGGCAATTTACGTCCCGCCCATCAGCTTAGCAAGGCTTCCATGTCTCCATGGCCTGTCCTGCTTTTCTGGTTTTTAAACTTTTTCAGCATGGCCCTTTTGACCGAGGGCAAGCGAGACTTCTTTGTAGCACTGATTTGCCCTTCCGGCTTGCTTGGTTGGCTAAAAAGGGCGTATGCGTTTTTTCCTGAATATATTCAGGAAAAAACGCATACGCCCTTTTTGGCCAAGGGCATCATTGTCAACGTTTTGCCGTTTTTCATGTGCTTTAAAGGCGAGTCGAATCTACCTCCTGAAATCTGTTTCCTGCAAATCTGCCTTGCTTTCAAATCCTCTTCGTTGCCTTCCCTCAATATATTTGTGGACGAGAGTTCTCATTGATAACTCTGCACGTTTGTGAATTGCAGTGCCCCTGAGCTCCATTTGTCTACTCGCTTTTTTGGGAGCTGTCCGCAAAAGCGCAGGATTGCTTCAGGCCCTATTTTGGTTCTGGGGGGCAGGCTGAGCCTGTGGTTCATTCTTCTTCCTGATGGGAAAATGGAGTGACCTGTGCCTGTCCCAACACCTAGGGCTAGTCTCTAGTTGGTTCCCCGTCTTCCCGTTCATCCTCAGGACAAATTGCAACCTGTACGAAACAGGAGGTTAAAGGTGCTGATTCTCCAAGTAGGGAGATGTTTAGTCAAGCGGCTAGAATGGTGAACCCGAGCACAAGGAGAGGAGAAATGAGGTGCGTTTTAGAAGCCTTTCCCGAGCTCACGGCATACAAACCTCTGGGTTTCCCATGCATGTTTTGATGTAGGAAGATGCCCTTGTACCTGGAGATTTGAGACCCATGGGGTGGGTACCCCGCGGTATTACTTTAAAGTATCTGCGTTTGCTCACCCAACCTCACCAATCCTCTCAGCCCCAAGAGTGTCCAGCCTTATGTCTCATCCTGCTGTGGCTCTAGATATGGTCGAACCAGGTGGCATCAGAGCCCCTGAACTGATTTTGTAAGAATTTCTCTCTCTTTCACTGTCTTTGTTTTGTGGGATTTTTAAGTAATTTATGTTTAGAATGGGGCTTTGCTGCTTTTCCCTGCTGTGTTTATGCCGCTTTACACCCTCTTGATTCACTTGCAGAGAGATATCGATACATAGGTTTTCAGATTCTTACTAGTCAGATATATTCTTGTGCGGTGACTAGGGGGTGTTGAGTCCAGTTCACTGAGCAGGGGGTAGGCCTTGTCTATTACATATTTGGCTTATGGAGCGGTCTCTGAGCTAATTTCAAACCCTTGTTTTATGCATCACCCCACCTCACCTTTCCCGTTAAGCAGCCATAGTGTGTCTTCTAAAGGTGTGACTCTGTTCTGTTTTGTAATTCAGTTCAAGCGTAGCGATTTTGACATTCCCTCTATAAGCGATATCTTAGGATAAGTGTCTTTTTCTGAGTGACTTATTTCACTTAGAATCATCGTCGCTAAATCCACTCATCATGCTGCTAACTAGCCTTAGGACATTGATTTCATGGCTGAGTGATATTCCATTGTGCCAAGTACCACCATTTGTTTATCCATTTTTCTCTTTCCTGGGATATTGAAGGTGTACTGAAGTGGAGGTTCTTGGAAACAGAGCAGCCGTAAAGTTTGGGGTGCCTGTGTCTTGTTGATTTTTAGTTTTCCCAATTTATACACCCATGAGTGGAAGTGCCCTATGCTCTCTAAGCTGTGTTTATTACTTGTTTCAGGACACACCGTACACTTCTCCAGAGTGCCTGTTGGCAATTTACATCCCGCCCATCAGCGTAGCAAGGCTCCCATGTCTCCATGGCCTGTCCTGCTTTTCTGGTTTTTACACTTTTTTCAGCATGGCATTTTTGACCGAGGGCAAGCGAGACTTCTTTGTAGCACTGATTTGCCCTTCCGGCTTGCTTGGTTGGCCAAAAAGGGCGTATGCGATTTTTCCTGAATATATTCAGGAAAAAACGCATACGACCTTTTTGGCCAAGGGCATTATTGTCAACGTTTTGCCGCTTTTCATGTGCTTTAAAGGCGAGTCGAATCTACCTCCTGAAATCTATTTCCTGCAAATCTGCCTTGCTTTCAAATCCTCTTCGTTGCCTTCCCTCAATATATTTGTGGACGAGAGTTCTCATTTATAACTCTGCACGTTTGTGAATTGCAGTGCCCCTGAGCTCCATTTGTCTACTCGCTTTTTTGGGAGCTGGCCGCAAAAGCGCAGGATTGTTTCAGGCCCTATTTGGCTTCCAGGGGGCAGGCGGAGCCTGTGGTTCATTCTTCTTCCTGATGGGAAAATGGAGTGACCTGTGCCTGTCCCAACACCTAGGGTTTGTCTCTCGTTGGTTCCCCGTCTTCCCGTTCATCCTCAGGACAAATTACAACCTGTACGAAACAGGAGGTTAAAGGTGCTGATTCTCCAAGTAGGGAGATGGTTAGTCAAGCGGCTGGAATGGCGAACCCGAGCACAAGGATAGGAGAAATGAGGTGCGTTTTAGAAACCTTTCCCGATCTCATGGCATACCATCTTCTGTGTTTCCCATGCATGTTTTGATGTAGGAAGATGCCCTTGTACCTGGAGATTTGAGACCCATGGGGTGTGTACCCCGCGGTTTTACTTTAAAGTATCTGCATTTTCTCACCCAACCTCACCAATCCTCTCAGCCCAAAGAGTGTCCAGCCTTATGTCTCATCCAGCTGTGGGTCTAGATATGGTCAATCCAGGTTGTATCAGAGACCCTGAACGGATTTTGTAAGAATTTCTCTCTCTTTCACTGTCTTTGTTTTGTGGGTTTTTTTAAGTTATTTATGTTTAGAATGTGTCTTGGCTGCTTTTCCCTGCTGTGTTTATGCTGCTTTACACCCTCTTGATTCACTTGCAGAGAGATATCGATACATAGGTTTTCAGATTCTTACTAGTCATATATATTCTTGTGCGGTGACTAGGGGGTGTTGAGTCCAGTTCACTGAGCAGGGAGTAGGCCTTGTCTATTATATATTTGGCTTATGGAGTGGTCTCTGAGCTAATTTCAAACCCCTGTTTTATGTATCACCCCACCTCACCTTTTCCGTTAAGCAGCCATAGTGTGTCTTCTAAAGGTGTGACTCTGTTCTGTTTTGTAATTCAGTTCATGTGTAGCGATTTTGACATTCCCTCTATAAGCGATATCTTAGGATAAGTGTCTTTTTCTGTGTGACTTATTTCACTTAGAATCATCTTCGCTAAATCCACTCATCATGGTGCTAACTAGCCTGATGACACTGATTTCATGGCTGAGTGATATTCCATTGTGCCAAGTACCACCATTTGTTTATCCATTTTTCTCTTTCCTGGGATATTGAAGGCGTGACAAAGTGGAGGTTCTTGGAAACAGAGCAGCCGTAAAGTTCGGGGTGCCTGTGTCTTGTTGATTTTTAGTTTTCCCAATTTATATGCCCATGAGTGGAAGTGCGCTATGCTCTCTAAGCTGTGTTTATTACTTTTTTCAGGACACACCGTACACTTCTCCAGAGTGCCTGTTGGCAATTTACGTCCCGCCCATCAGCTTAGCAAGGCTTCCATGTCTCCATGGCCTGTCCTGCTTTTCTGGTTTTTAAACTTTTTCAGCATGGCCCTTTTGACCGAGGGCAAGCGAGACTTCTTTGTAGCACTGATTTGCCCTTCCGGCTTGCTTGGTTGGCTAAAAAGGGCGTATGCGTTTTTTCCTGAATATATTCAGGAAAAAACGCATACGCCCTTTTTGGCCAAGGGCATCATTGTCAACGTTTTGCCGTTTTTCATGTGCTTTAAAGGCGAGTCGAATCTACCTCCTGAAATCTGTTTCCTGCAAATCTGCCTTGCTTTCAAATCCTCTTCGTTGCCTTCCCTCAATATATTTGTGGACGAGAGTTCTCATTGATAACTCTGCACGTTTGTGAATTGCAGTGCCCCTGAGCTCCATTTGTCTACTCGCTTTTTTGGGAGCTGGCCGCAAAAGCGCAGGATTGCTTCAGGCCCTATTTTGGTTCTGGGGGGCAGGCTGAGCCTGTGATTCATTCTTCTTCCTGATGGGAAAATGGAGTGACCTTTGCCTGTCCCAACACCTAGGGCTAGTCTCCCGTTGGTTGCCCGTCTTCCCGTTCATCCTCAGGACAAATTGCAACCTGTACGAAACAGGAGGTTAAAGGTGCTGATTCTACAAGTAGGGAGATGTTTAGTCAAGCGCCTAGAATGGCGAACCTGAGCACAAGGAGAGGAGAAATGAGGTGCGTTTTAGAAGCCTTTCCCGATCTCACGGCATACAATTCTCTGGGTTTCCCATGCATGTTTGGATGTAGGAAGATGCCCTTGTACCTGGAGATTTAAGACCCATGGGGTGGGTACCCCACGGTATTACTTTAATGTATCTGCGTTTGCTCACCCAACCTCACCAAACTTCTCAGCCCCAAGAGTGTCCAGCCTTATGTCTCATCCAGCTGTGGGTCTAGATATGGTCAATCCAGGTGGCATAAGAGCCCCTGAACTGATTTTGTAAGAATTTCTATCTCTTTCACTGTCTTTGTTTTGTGGGTTTTTTTAAGTAATTTATGTTTAGAATGGGTCTTGGCTGCTTTTCCCTGCTGTGTTTATGCCGCTTTACACCCTCTTGATTCACCTGCAGAGAGATATCGATACATAGGTTTTCAGATTCTTACTAGTCAGATATATTCTTGTGCGGTGAATAGCGGGTGTTGAGTGCAGGTCACTGAGCAGGGAGTAGGCCTTTTCTATTACATATTTGGCTTATGGAACGGTGTCTGAGCTAATTTCAAACCCTTGTTTTATGCATCACCCCACCTCACCTTTCCCGTTAAGCAGCCATAGTGTGTCTTCTAAATGTGTGACTCTGTTCTGTTTTGTAATTCAGTTCAAGTATAGCGATTTTGACATTCCCTCTATAAGCGATATCTTAGGATAATTGTCTTTCGCTGTGTGACTCATTTCACTTAGAATCATCGTACCTAAATCCACTTATCATGCTGCTAACTAACCTTATGACATTGATTTCATGGCTGAGTGATATGCCATTGTGCCAAGTACCACCATTTCTTTATCCATTTTTCTCTTTCTGGGATATTGAAGGTGTACCGAAGTGGAGGTTCTTGGAAACAGAGCAGCCGTAAAGTTTGGGGTGCCTGTGTCTTGTTGAGTTTTAGTTTTCCCGATTTATACGCCCATGAGTGGAAGTGCCCTATGCTCTCTAAGCTGTGTTTATTACTTTTTTCAGGACACACCGTACACTTCTCCAGAGTGCCTGTTGGCAATTTACATCCCGCCCATCAGCGTAGCAAGGCTCCCATGTCTCCATGGCCTGTCCTGCTTTTATGGTTCTTACACTTTTTTAAGAATGTCCCTTTTGACCGATGGCAAGCGAGATTTCTTTGTAGCGCTGATTTGCCCTTCCGGCTTGCTTGGTTGGCCAAAAAGGGCGTATGCGTTTTTTCCTGAATATATTCAGGAAAAAATGCATACGCCCTTTTTGGCCAAGGGCATCATTGTCAACGTTTTGCCGCTTTTCATGTGCTTTAAAGGCGAGTCGAATCTACCTCCTGAAATCTGTTTCCTGCAATTCTGCCTTGCTTTCAAATCCTCTTCGTTGCCTTCCCTCAATATATTTGTGGACGAGAGTTCTCATTTATAACTCTGCACGTTTGTGAATTGCAGTGCCCCTGAGCTCCATTTGTCTACTCGCTCTTTTGGGAGCTGGCCGCAAAAGCGCAGGATTGCTTCAGGCCCTATTTTGGTTTTGGGGGGCAGGCTGAGCCTGTGGTTCATTCTTCTTCCTGATGGGAAAATGGAGTGACCTGTGCCTGTCTCAACACCTAGGGCTAGTCTCTCTTTGGTTCCCCGTCTTCCCGTTCATCCTCAGGAAAATTGCAACCTGTACGATACAGGAGTTTAAAGATGCTGATTCTCCAAGTAGGGAGATGGTTAATCAAGCGGCTGAAATGGGGAACCCGAGCACAAGGAGAGGAGAAATGAGGTACGTTTTAGAAACCTTTCCCGATCTCACGGCATACCATCTTCTGGGTTTCACATGCATGTTTTGATGTAGGAAGATGCCCTTGTACCTGGAGATTTGAGACCCATGGGGTGGGTACCCCGCGGTATTACTTTAAAGTATCTGCGTTTGCTCACCCAACCTCACCAATCCTCTCAGCCCCAAGAGTGTCCAGCCTTATGTCTCATCCAGCTGTGGGTCTAGATATGGTCAATCCAGGTGGCATAAGAGCCCCTGAACTGATTTTGTAAGAATTTCTCTCTCTTTCTCTGTCTTTGTTTTGTGGGTTTTTTAAAGTAATTTATGTTTAGAATGGGGCTTGGCTGCTTTTCCCTGCTGTGTTTATGCCGCTTTACACCCTCTTGATTCACTTGCAGAGAGATATCGATACATAGGTTTTCAGATTCTTACTAGTCAGATATATTCTTGTGCGGTGACTAGGGGGTGTTGAGTCCAGTTCACTGAGCAGGGAGTAGGCCTTGTCTATTACATATTTGGCTTATGGAGCGGTCTCTGAGCTAATTTCAAACCCTTGTTTTATGCATCACCCCACCTCACCTTTCCCGTTAAGCAGCCATAGTGTGTCTTCTAAAGGTGTGACTCTGTTCTGTTTTGTAATTCAGTTCAAGTGTAGCGATTTTGACATTCCCTCTATAAGCGATATCTTAGGATAAGTGTCTTTTTCTGTGTGACTTATTTCACGTAGAATCATCGTCGCTAAATCCACTCATCATGCTGCTAACTAGCCTTATGACACTGATTTCAGGGCTGAGTGATATTCCATTGTACATAAGTACCACAACTTGGTTATCCATTTTTCTCTTTCTGAGGATATTTATGGTGTCCCTGAGTCGTGGTTATTTTAAAGAGAGCAGCCCTAAACTTTGGGGTCCCTGTCTTGTCGATTTTTTTTTCCCGAATATATACCTCCATGAGTGGAAGTACCGTATGCTCTGTAGCTCTGTTTTATAGATGTTTTAGGAAACACCGTACACTTGTCCAGTGTGGCTGTTACCAATATACATCCCGTACATCAGCGTAAAATGGCTCCCTTTTCTCCTTGGCCTCTCCTACATTTTTGGTTTTCATAGTTTTCCAGGATGGCCCTTTTGACGGATGGGAAGTGAGACTTCTTTGTAGTGCTGACCTCCATTGCCCGCTTCTTTGGTTGGCCAAAAAGGGCGTATGCGTTTTTTCCTGAATATATTCAGGAAAAAACGCATACGCCCTTTTTGGCCAAGTGCACCATTGTCGACGTTTTGCCACTTTCCATGTGATTTAAAGGCGAAGCCAATCTACCTCTTGAAAACTGTTTCCTGAAATCCTGCCTTGCTTTCAAATCCTTTGTTGCCTTCCTTCAATATATTTTTGGACGATAGTTATCATTTATAACTCTGCAGGTTTGTGAATTGCAGTGCCCCTGAGCTCCATTTGTCAACTCGCTTTTTTGGGAGCTGGCCGCAAAAGCGCAAGATTGCTTCAGGCCCTATTCTGGTTCCGTGGGACAGGCTGAGCCTGTGGTTAATTCTTCTTCCTGATGGGAAATTAGAGTGACCTTTGCCTGTCCCTAACACCTAGAGGTACTCTCTCATTGGTTCCCCCTCTTCCCGTTCTTCCTGAGGACAAATGGCAAAGTGTACAAAACAGGAGTTTAAAGGTGCTGAGTCTCCAATGGGGAGATTGGTAGTAAAGCAGCTGGAATGGCGAACCCGAGCACAATGAGAGGAGAAATGAGGTGCGTTTTAGTAACCTTTCCCGTTCACTCGGGTACCATCCTCAGGGTTTCCCATGCATGTTTTCGCTGTAGGAAGATGCCCTTGACCCTGGAGATTTGGGACCCATAGAATGGGTACCACACAGTATTACTTTAAAGGTTCTACATTTGCTCACCCAACCTCACCAATCCTCTCAGCCCCAGGAGTTTCCAGCCTTTTTTCTCATCCAGCTGTGGGTCTAAATGTGGTCAATGTAGGTTGCATCATGTCCCCTGAACGAATTTTGTAACATTTTCTTTCTGTGTCTTTTTTTTTTTTTTAATTTATTTTTATCATTTGGTAAAGGTGATTTTCAATGCTGTCTTTCTTGCTGCTGCACATCCACTTGTTTCACTTACAGAGAGACATCCGTAAATTCTTTTAAGATTCTTACCCGTCGTATATATTCTTTTCTGGTGACTAGAGTGTGCTGAGTCCACTTCTTGAGCTATAGAGTAGATTTTGTCGATTACCTATTTCATCTTTGGAATGGTATCTGTGTTAATTTCAACCCTCTGGTTTATGTCTCACCCCACCCCACCTTTCCACTTTATCAGCCATAAGTGTGTTTTGTAAATATGTGACCCTGTTTCTGTTTTGTAATTTAGTTCATGTGTATCTATTTTATATTCCACCTATAAATAGTATCTTGTGCTAAGTGTCATTTTGTGTCTGACTTTTGTCACTTAGAATGATCTTATCTAAATCCACTCGAGTTGCTGCAACTGGCCTTATTTCATTGATTTCCTAGCTGAGTACTATTCCATTGTACATAAGTACCATATCATCTTTATCCATTTTTTCCTTCCAAGGACATTTATATTGTTTCCAAGTCGAGGATCCTGCAAAAGTGCTGCATTAATAGTTGAAGTTCCTGTGTCCTGTTGATTTATGGTTATCCCAAAATATATCCCCAGGAGTGGTAGTGCCGTATGCTCTGTAACTCTATTGTTTTTTAATTAATTAAGTAATTAATTTTGCCTGTGTTGGGTCTTCCTTATTTCGTGTGGGGTTTCTCTAGTTGCAGGAAGTTGGGGCTACTTTTCGTTGAAGTGTGTGGGCTTCTCATTGCCGTGACTTCTCTTCTTGTGGTGCACTGGCTTTAGGCGTCAGGATTCAGTAGTTGTGGCTCACGGGCTCTAGAGCACAGGCTCAGTAGTTGTGGTGCATTGGTTTAGTTGCTCCGTGGCATGTGTTATCTTTCTGGACTTGGGCTCGATCCCGTGTCCTCTGCCTTGGCAGTTGGAGTCTTAATGTCTGAACCACCAGGAAGTCCCTGTAGCTCTATTTTTTAGAATCTTTAGGAAACATCATACCCTTCTCCAGCGTGGCTGTTAGCAATTGACATTCCCACCAACAGCGTAGCAGGGTTCCATTTTCTCCACATCCTCTCCTCCATTTGTTGTTTTTACACTTTGTGAGGTTGGCCATTCTGACTGGGGCAAAGTGCTACATCTTTGTCGTGTTGATTTGTGTTTCCCGCATGTTTGCTTGGCCACAAAGGTCGTATGGGTTTCAACCTGTACACCCTTTTTGGCCAACTGAATCATAAGCAATATTGAGCAGCTTTCATGTGCTTTAACGGCAAGTCCAATCTACCTCTTGCAATCCGGTTCCTGCAATTCTGCCTTGTTTTCAAGTTCTTTTCAGTTACTTACCCCAAGACATTTTTCTACAATAGTTGTCACTTACAACTTTGCAGGCGTTGTGGATTGCAGTGCCCCTGAGCAAGTGTCTTCAACTTGTTTCTGAAACCGTCCACAAAGTGGCAGGATTGCTTCAAGCCCCATTCTGGTTACAGGGGCAGCCTGAGCCTTTAGGAAATTCCTCTTCCTGATTGGAAATTAGAGTGTCATGTGCTGTCCAAATACATAGAGCTTATTTCTCATTCCTTCCCCCCTTTTCCCTTTCATCCTCCCGACGAATTCCAAGCCTTGCATGACCAGCTGTTGGGTGTGCTGACTTCCCCAGGTGGGGAGACTCTAAGGAAAGAGGCTGGAGCAGGGAACCCTCCCCCAGGACATGTGGAGATAAGGTGACTTTTCCAAACTCTTCCCGCCCATATGGCCCCCCATCCTTTGGGGTTCTGTCCGGACACCCCATGGTTTTCAGCGGTGTGGGGCTCTGGCGCCGCCCTGCAGGGAGCAGCCCTGCTACCCGTGCCTGCAGCGCAGCCTGCTGGTCTCTCCATCCTGCCATTGGGCACAGTCTTCCACCTTCCCTGCTGCCTCGAATGATCTGTCTCCACACTGTCCGGCGATCAGCCCCTCCTCCCCACCGCCATCACCCCCCGCTCCACACCCCTCCTCCAGCCTCAGGGATGACCCAGGACTGGGCTGCCCGCCTGCCCACCCTTGGTCTGTGTCCTCAATCCACCTGTGCAGACAGGTGAGGGTTCCCTCCAGAGGCTCCCAAACACTTCAGCCCTACATCCTCCCCGGGGTCGGCCCACATTCTGTCGTGATGTTCCACCCTCACCAAGCCCCTGACTACATGGCAAGGGCAGGCATCGGGTTTGCTGCGTGCACTGCTGTGCGTCCTGCTGTATACACAGGCATGACCCTGCCCCAGGGTGCAGGAAAGGCAGCTCTACCTCGGGATGTGGGGAGATGGACTGACCACAGGGCGAACGTCAGCTCTCAGCTCACCAGGCAAGGGCAGCCGGGTTCTCACTCCTTGGACCCTTTCTCACCCAGCCTGACCATGACCCGGCTTTGTTCCCACACACGTTGTCCCTCCATTGGCCTCGTTCTTGGAAGCAGAGCAGGACAGTGTGGTCAGCGGTCACAGGCTGAGACACACAGACACTGGCTGACCCGCGTGCACCCATGCTGACCACACGGAACGGGCACTGCACCAGGGCCTGTGTGGTGTGGGTTCACCAGCCCACAGAGAGGCCGGGCCTCTGCTCCTGGCTCTAGGAGGTCACCTTGAGTCTTTTGGGAGTGTCCATGCTCCATGGGCCTCGCTCCAGGCTGGTCTGTGCTGACGGCGTGATACACGGTGGGGCTTCCTGAGTTGCCCCCAGAGGCTGGAGGCCAAGGTCAAGCACATGGTGGTCCCCACATTGACGTGACAGACCCCAATAAACCCTGCACTTCAGGACTCAGGTGGGCTTCCCTGGGCTGCCACAGCCGAGGAAGGTGGACCTTGCTCATCCCCCCATCCTTGCTGATTTTAACTTGCATCCTTCAGCATAATGAACCCTGAGTATAACATCTTCAGGGAATTCTGGGAGCCTCCAAGAAAAAAGAAGCCGGGGAGGGGGTCTCTGGGTCCCCGACTCTGCAGGTGGGGTCAGAAGTCGGTGGGGAGGATCTTGGGGCCCTGGAATCTGAAGGGCCCCTCTACCAGGGGAGGGTAGGAGACCCCGGATGGAAGTTAAACTGAGTCCAAGGCCCTCCTGGGTAGGAGGCATCCTAGCCCCGGGGATCCTGAAGAGGCTGGCTCCCTCCTCCCCTCCGCCTCCAGGCCTGGTCCTTGCTCTTGAGAAATTCCCTAGGGTGGAGTCCTGGTGCTGGAGGTGCCCCGATGCTGTGGCCTCCTGAGCCTCCAGTGAGGATAATGGGATTGGGGGAAGACTTGTTCACAGAAAGGGAGCTTCTGCCAGAACAAAGCCTGGGTCTCCTGTCCCCGACCCCAGGTGCACTGGGGAAGGAATGTGAGAGTGAGACTCCCTCCCCTCCCGAGACACACAGGACACATGGGCCCTGGTCACTGGACTCCCACACAATATTAAAATCTCCCACGTAGGCCTGATGGATGAGAGACACTATTTAAAGTCTATTAATGGGGTCAGGGGGGCCCAGGGAGTGAGGCTGATGTGGGGAGAGTTGGAAAATCACCCAAGGACATGCTCTTCCTGCAGCGACCCCCCAGGTGAGCCCAGGTGGAGGTGGACCCATCAAGTCAGAGCCCACATCCTGGGTCTTTGGGGGACAAATAGCCAAGCACCCCCAGTTCTTGCCTTCACCTGTTGCAGTTAGGGCCTGCCCTGTCTTCTTCATGGTCGAATTCTCACCCCTCCCAGAAGCCCTCTTGGGGGTTAATGCGATGGGGGTGTCCATGGCAGGACTGGAGGGTCTGTGGTGGGCTGGAGGCCACGTGGCAGGCAGGAGGGCTCCCACCCATCCTGCCGGTCCCCACCTCCTGGTCATAGGCCCGCACAGAGTCCACCAGGCTGTGGATGTGCTAGAAGGTGCAGAGGTCCAGGGACCGGTCCAGCCCATGCAGGTGTCTGATCACTGAGCGGTCAGTGTGGAGTGTTCACAGGGAGCCCTGGCCGTGCTCGCACTCTCCCGTGAAGGACACATCAGCGTGGTCCCTGGAATGACCGGGAGGTCAGCCAGAAGCGCTCCCCACCCAACCTCACTGTTACCACCAGAAACAAGAGGCAACTCCGTGCAGAAAGACAGAACATCACCAGCCTGATGCTGTCCTGAGGAAGATCGGCTGGCATCTGGGAACTGGGTGCTATAGTGGGTTGAATGGGGGTCCCCCAGAAGTTATGTCCACGTCATGCCCCCCAGAATCTGAGAATGGAACCTTATTTGGAAGTAGGGTCTTTTCAGGTATAATTAGTTACGGATCTGAAGATGAGGTCATCCTGGATCAGGGTGGCCCTAAATCAGTGCCAGTGTCCTTCTAAGAGACAAGCGGAGAGACACAGACACACAGGAGACACCATGTGAAGACGGAGGTAGAGACGGGAGGAATGCGGCCACAAGCCCAGGGATGCCTGGAGCCTCCAGAAGCTGGAAGAGGCAGGCAGGACCCTCCCCTGGAGCCTCTGGAGGGAGAGCGGCCCTGGGACACCTTGACCTCAGACGTCTGGTCTCCAGGACTGAGAGAGGACAGGTTTCTGTTGCTCTGAGCCTCCGTTTGTGGTCGTTTATTACAGCTGCCCCAGGAAGCTAATGCAGCTGGTGAGCAGCTCCCTTCCCTGATCTAAACCCTCCCTCCTCCCTTTAGGGGCAGCTCCCTGCGCCTGTGCTGTTTGCACAAACCATGTGGTTCATGCTGAGCCCCGGCTCCCCTTCTGGGCACTGGCATTTTGGAGGGTGAGGGCAGACAACACCACGTGACCAGCCCCCAGCCGGGTGCCAAGTCTCTAATGAGCCTCCCTGGGGGGACGGGGGTGGGGGTAACTGTCATGGTTCTGCCCTTCGTCGCTGGGGGAAGAGACATCCTAGAGACCCTCAAGGGAAGGAGTGGGCATGAAGGGTCATGAGGTGACCGGAGCAGGGGCCCTCCCTCCCGTGCATCCCTACTGCGTGCTGTGCCCCATCTCAGCTGTGAGCACACAAGCCACAAGCATGTGCTGGGTCCTGTGAGCCTCCCAACCAGTCCCTGAAGGTGAGGGCGGCCCTGCAAACCCCAGCTCTTTCCTCCACGTCTAGTAGGTGGAAGACCCACTTCTCCTTGCCATTCCAGAAGCGGTTCTGGGGCTGTCCTGGGAGGGCTTCTGGGGTTATGCGGGCTGAGCCCCTATTGCTAAGTCCCCACTTCCCCACAAGAACGTCCAGAGCAACCTGTTTGCCCTGTTGCCTGAATGCCCCCCCACCAGTTTTCTCAGGAAAGAATCAGGGGGTTCCGTAGCAGCGTCTGCAGGCAGCTCTGCATCTGGGCCTACGTTCACATCTTCTGTGTAAACACCGAGAACCTTCCCTGACACGTGCCCCAGCTGACCACCTCCGCATGCCGACCACAGGCCCCAGTGCGGGCGTCAGACTGACCGCCCGTCTCAGCCTCCTCCTCTTGTTGTCAGAGCTGCTCCAGGTCCTGCTCAGAACCCGTGGACCCACCTTTCACAGGGCTGTCCTCCACCCCCCAACTTCGGCAGGAGTTCACCTAAGTATTTAAGTTAAGGGGTCCAGAGATAAGAAAGGAAGCTACAAACAAACAGATGAAACCAGCTGGGACCAAGATGGCAACGAATGTGACCTCCAACAGACCCTGAGTCTCATCACATGTTGAATTTACTATATCAGCATATTAAGTGACACACCTATCAGTGGCCATGACTGGACTTGAAGGACCAAAGACGGGTGAAAGGAGGTGGTACCCCACTCGCTTGGGAAAATCCCTGCCCCTTCCCCGGAAGGCCTCTTCATCCCCATCATTAGCCTCATTCCTCCTCCCTTTGTCTTTACCCTTTAAAATTAAACCACTCTCTCCAGGAGGGCGAGAAGTTGGTCTGTGAACTTCGTTCCCATTTCTCCATTCTTTGGCCACTGAACAGAGCCTGTGCTGTGGTGGTCTCAGCTTTGGTTTTGTTATTTGCCTACTTGAACCCACATGGAAAAAGGAAACCTTCCCTGCTGAGGCAGAGCACCTCGCCAGGCGAGGGCCCGAGCAGGGTCCATGTGACTTCACTTGGTAACAGTCTGTAAGGGGACGGTGGTCTCTGCCTGTGGGGTGGGGGCATGGCACACGTACAGCCACAGCACCGGCTCCGTGGACGGCACGGCCCCTCGTGGGCCTGGACCGTGTGCTCTCGTCCCCCCACGCCTGACACCCCCTGACATTCATGACGCGGTGACACTGGCTGCTGGGTATCCAGTCAGGAGGGACCAGGGGCAGCATCTGGTACCAGATCAGACGCGCCTTTTCACAGGCAGGGGACATAGGAGATATTAGGACTTTGTGTCTGGAAAACAAACCAAGCGGCTAGAAGGTGATCTGAGCTGTGGACGTGAAACCCACGTGCGAGGTGAGAGCTCCCACTGGACACTGGCTCGGGAGCTTCCACACAGGGGATGACCACACCAGTGCTTCCTGCCCGACCCCTCCATGCCTCCCTGGTGGGCACGGCTGGACCTGCGCTCCTCAGGATCCCCAACCCCGAGCCTGAAGGTCCGATGCTGGCAGGGCCTGGGGACGCGTGTGGTCACCCCACCAACGCTGCTTGGCTCCTCCTCCCCAGTGACCAGGGGAAGGCAGCCCCGTGGAGTATGAGGCCCTGCACAGGCAAAGCTCGCACACCCCCTCCTCAGGACTCCCGGCCCCGCCCTGCTTCCTCAGGCCCACCGTCTGCCCCTCCCAGTGCCCACATCCCACTGCCCCACATTCCTGGTGTGGACGTCCACATACACAAGCTGCTCCGTGTCCTCTTCCCACATGGGACACCCCCATCCCTGCTTCTTCCTAATGACGGCCTGGACCTCACCTGTTCTGGGCAGGAAGAGGGCTGAGGAGGAGGCCGGCCTGTCCTGTCTGCCTCCCAGGGGCCCAGACACAGGGTTCGGGGGCTGCTGGGCCTTGAGGTCTGGATGCTTCCAGGTGTGGGATGAACCTGCCACTGTCCACTGGAGCTGCCCCTTCCGAGATTCAGGAAACTGGGGGACCCACCAAACGGAGCCCATCCCCAGGCTCTGCTGCAAGTCTGCTCGGATTTGCTCTCCTGATCTTGAAGACAGACCTGCGGGAAACAGGGCCTGCGATTCCCATACTGACGGTGTTCTGTGGAATGTCCATTTTCCATTTCCCTTTCTACCCTGTTCTGAGGAAATTACTAGTCAATCCATGCTACCATCACCCGATAGTGACTGGGAAGCTGAGGCTCTGAGAAGCCAAGTAATCCAGCCAGAAGCACAGGTGTGGGACCACGGAGTGGGGTCTGCACCCGCCACCTGCCCAGGGGGACTGCCCACTCCCCGCAGCTTCCACACCTGTTCCCTTCACCCACACCCCCAGGACCAGCTCACAGAGCCTCCTCTTGGGGGGATTCACTTACCTTCTTCTAACAGGATCCGTCTCACTATCGTGTTCTGGGATCATCCGGAAGGCTTGTCACTCTGACGCAGGTTCAGCCGCACATCACCAGGGCAGCTTTCTTGGATCACACTCACCACCTGCACGTCCACTCCCAGCTCAGACCCAGAAGAACCCCCTCGGCCCCGAGCCCCATGGCTCTGCCTGGGCTCCCACCTCCCCCTGCCTGGTCCGTCCCTCTCATGTCCCCTGCAGTGTCACCAGGAGCTCCCACCTGCCCCAAGCAGGCTGTCTGCTCTGTCCTGGGGAGACCTCCCTGGTGTCAGGAGGAAGACACAAGAGGTACCCGTGGGGCCTCCCTCACGCAGCACAGTGGCCAGCACCCACCTACTGACCTCATCACTCTGGATGGACAGGGGTTCATAGGGCCCGCAGCATCTCCTGGTTCTCATTTCATCCCAGCACCGCCCACAGGGAAGTTGCTAAGCAACTCTGTGCCGGCTGCACAGAGAGGACGCTCATACACACGCCCCCCTTCCAGCACCCGGGGCTCTCGTGGTCAGGCCCCTCCCAGGATATGGAGCTCACCTGAGCAGGTACCCAGCAGCCCATGGGGCTCTCATGGTCAGGCCCCTCCCAGGATATGGAGCTCACCTGAGCAGGTACCCAGCAGCCCACAGGGTTCTCGTGGGCAGGCCCCTCCCTGGATATGGAGCTCCCCTGGGCAGGTACCCCGGCAGGGCTGGGCACACAGGAACCGTGCACATAGCCCTCATTGCAGAGCACCCCCAGCTCACCTGTTGCTCAGAGCTGACACAGAGCACCTCAGAGCAGGGCTTGAACTAACAAACAGCAGCTCCGACAGGTCTGTGACCCTGGGCTTCACTCTGTGTGGCCTCTCTCCGCCTGGTCTTCCAGGGGTTTCCACTGCAGCCGGGGCACCAGGCTTCTGTCTCCACCCACCACCCCTCCTCTCCCTGACTCCTGGGTTCCTCTCATTAGGAGAGGGTCTTCTTGAAGTTGTCTCCCACTCATGGACCAGATAAAATGATTAGAAAACAAGCCAGGGCTGCCGCCTCTTGTCTATCCTGACTCTCAGGACCCTACACCTGTTCCTTGGACCTGGCCGGTGCAGCAAGGCCCATTTTCTGCAACTCTGAGCCCCTGAGGGGCGAGGATTGGCTGACCTGGGCAGCCTGACTCGGCCGGCCAGCCCTCCACAGGTGTGCCTGGGTTGAGGTCAATATAAATACCCCTCCAGGCAGCAAAAGCCCCTGCAGCTGTGCCTGACGCCATATTCTCTGCCCCGTCAGCAGTCTCGGGGCTGGGCTGGTGGGAGGGAGTAGGGCCCACGGCTCTATGGGTGGCCTGGTGTGAGTGGGGCTCTGCTGGACTTTCTGCAGGAGTTGCCGGGCTGCCACCTGCTAAAGAAGAGGTTGTGTCACCCATACCTGCTGCTGGAATTTCTACCCGGGCAGAGGTGAGGAAGGAAAAAAGCAGTGGGGGCTGGGACAGGAGGGGTACCTCAGGCAGGGAAATGGAAAGCTTCCAGAAGAGTGCCCGGGGCCAGGACCATCCTGGCTGGCCTGCAGGCACCAAGTCGGCCTGCGTGTTGTCGCTGGTGTGACTCCAAGCCCCTTCCTCTAGGCTTTGAAGTCCTTGCATACATTCAGGTGTTTTACCTGGGAAGGGTGGGAAAAGTTCAGCAGCAGTTGGCCTGGGGCTCAGCTCACGTTTACTCAGAGACGCCTCCTCACGGTCCCCCAGCTTTGCAATGAGGACGCTCCTTGTGTGGGGGCTGCTGGCTGCATGGGAGACGATTCCCCACCTGTGACCAACTTCAGAATTGTTTACCACTGGAGCAAGTGTCCTGATAGGGTTTTCATCTGTGTAACTAGTGGGTTCTTAATTAGCAACGTGAACGGTGATAACAGAGGTCCTGAATCAGGATGGAAATACTTATTTTATGCATGTACAGGCGTAAAAACCTGGGGAGACCGTGTGCAGCCGGCACCCTTAGGGTTGGGCTTCTGACTGACTCCTCAACGTTCTGGTGTCCAGCCATTGCTTTAGGATTTCTGGGGCCCAATGCTGACTCTAAGGGCTCTACAATCCAGCCTCTGTTGGCCTTTAATGAGACCCACACTTCCAGGATCCTACAGAGCAGGGTCTGTGTGACCGTTCTGTGGCTTCTGTAACAAATGACCACAAGATGGGTGGTTTAAAACAACAGGAATTCATCCTCCCCCAGTCCTGGAGACCAGACATCTGAGATCAAGGTGTTGGAGGACGGAAGTCTCTCCAAAGGCTCCAGGATAGGGTTCTTCCTGCCTTTTCCAGCTTCTGGGGGCTCCAGGCGTCCCCAGGCCTGTGGCTGCATCCCTCCCGTCTCTGCCTCTGTCTTCACGTGGCTTCTCTAAGTCTGTGTTTCTCTTCTTTTGTTTCTCATAAGGACTCTCTCAGTTGGATTGAGGGCCACCCTAACCCAAGATGACCTCACCCTGAGATCCTTAACTACATATACAAAGACCCTTTTCCCAGATATGGTCCTGTTCACGTGTTCTGGGGGGGCACATCTTTTGGGGTCAGCATTCAACCCATTACCTGTGTATAAAATAACCCTCATTTTAGGAGATTGCCAAGGTCCCGTATAGACTGGCACAGACAGCAGCCATGTGGGTGGGGGTCTGGGGAGAATGAGGACCCTGGAATCACCTGGAAGGGATGAAGTCCTGGCAGCATTAGGTGAGCTCTTCCACCACGGGCCCCGTGGAAACAGCCACTCCACTCTGTCCGTGGAAAGGGACCCAGTGCCGAGTCCAGAAGTGGTTACCTTGCAAAGCTGGCTCTTCTGGGATTTCATCATCAATAGCATCATGTAACCAGGAACTACGGGCTTGGAGGAGTCACTCTCTGGCACATGATGACAGCACTGTCACTTTAGGCTCATCAAGCCTAGAATAGGGATGTTTGAAGGAGAAGAGTTTGGGAGATTGTGAAGCTTGGTTGTCAAGGAAACTGAGCAGGTTTGTCAAGGTTGTCAAGGAAACTTCTCCCTTAAACTGACGGCAGGGCTGGGAGAGCTGAACTCCAGGGATCTTTTAAAGGGGCTGCTCTGAAGCACCATCACCTGAGAGGTGGTCTCACCATGAGCTGGGGTTTGAGAAAAGTGTGATGAGATTAAGCCTGACTTTCTGTGACAGCTGGGGAGGGGTTTGTAAAGCACCTTGGCTTTTAAGGCAGAAGTTTGTTGCTGGAACAAAGTGTCTCCCAAAACTGGGCTGAAGCTCAAGCTGTCTCTGTCCCCTTCTTGTGAGAGTCCAGGGCAGGTGGGTGTCAGGTCCCAGGCTCTGTCCCCCTTGTTTCTCCTCCCTGCTTCCAGGTGAGGGCTCCAACCAGCAGGGTGGGGTGACCAGGTGGGCATCATGCCCTCCGTCCAAGGATGCAGGCTGGCCAAGGCCCTCACCACCTCCACCCCTTCCCCTTGGTAACACGAGACACTACGCCCTAGCTGTAAGGGGTGGGAAAGCTGGGAGGTGCAGGGTAGCTGTGAACAGGAAAAAGGGAAATGGGTTCTGATGGGCAGCTGCGCGGCCCTGCTGTGAGGGTCGCCCAGACGCTAGCGCACAGACTCTGGATCCTGTGAAGCTTCGATGCTTTGTGGTTCTGGAAATCCTATAGGAGACGGTCCACAGCAGGTGAAGCTAATGCTCTCAGTGGAGGTGGTGAAGCTAAAGATCTGCAGTTCAGACCGAAGGTGCCGATGTACATACAGGACAAAACCATCTCGTGTGAATGGACTTCAGGCACGTTTAACATGAATGCAGTCATGTTAATGCCTAGCATCTTCTATCTTGTGTCTCTCCTCAGGGTCCCCCTCCTCAGATCCTGAGGATCCTGTAACTCACGTACAGGGGGATGGAGAGTGGGCTCTGTCCAGTCTGAGCCCTGAGTTACCCTGCATGTGAGTCTGCTCAGGACCTCCATAACAAATACCACAGACTGGGCAGCTTGAATAACAGGCCTATCTCCCAGTCCTGGATGCTGTCTGAGATCAAGGTGTGTGCAGACTGGCTTCTCCTGAGGCCTCTCTACTTGGTGCTTAGACAACCATCTTCTCCCCAGGTCGTCATGATCTCCCCCTGTGCCTCTCTGTGTCCTAATCTCTCCTTGTAGGACACCAATCCTATTGGATTAGGATCCACCCTAGTGACCTCATTTTTACCTTGATCACCTCTTTAAAAATCCCATCTCCAAATACAGCCACATCCTGAGGTCCTGGGTGTTAGGGATTCAGCATGTGAATTTGTGGGGACATGGCTGAGCCTATCCCATCCTCCTTAGGAGCCAAGTGTGCCTCGGTCCTTCCTTCCCTCAAGTCACACGAGGTGATGTAGTGGCTCAGGGAGAGGCCACTCGTGCAGAGTCTGTGTCCCAGCTGGGGAGCCCTTCTCTGCTCTCTCTGATCAGGCAGTGGCCGTGCCAGTCCCCTCCTGAGGTGAGCAGTTCTGGGGTTTCCTGCCATGTCGCCTGGCCAGCTGAGGTGCTCACTGTCAGGGAACCCAGGAGCCAGCAGCCTCGTGGGGATGCCAGGGACTCTCAGGGCCTTGGCAGATGTCTCTCCCAGCAGATACCCTAGTGGAAGTGGGGAAACATTTGGGGGATTACAGGTGGGAGAGAGTCACAGTCTCGTTTATGCTTCAGAAAGACCACGTTGGGGTGGGATGTGAGGTGCACCGTGTGGGCAGGGAGTTTTACCAGGGCCTGATGGAGGAACCAGGCACAAGATCGGGCTTGGGCCAGGGCTGTGGGTGTAGAGGTGAATTAGTGTGGGAACTGGCCACAGACTGTTGTCGAAATCTCGGCTTCCCTGTGCACCGAGGCCAAACAGAAATACGGAGACAGGGATTTTGGAGGAAGAGAGAGATGGCTTTATTCTTCTGCCAGACAACAGGGAAGACACAGCCAGCTAGCGCCTCAAGAACTGGGCACCCCTCCTTGAGAATCAGGGAAGATTTTATACGTGGCGCTCTCGCAGTCTGGGGTATAGGATGAGGATCAAAGTAGTGAAGGTCTTGCATTCCTCCTTTCCTTTGCATTATTTCAAAACAGTCATAGCTGGCATCAGGCTGCCCGGTAATTGGGGTCCGGCAGTCTGGTAATTGCGTCCGTTTGCCTCTGGTTTATCGACCAGTGACCTTGTTTCTGAAATGCAAAAACTATAGGGGGTGACTTGTTATGAAGGGCGTATAGAATGTAAGTGCTGGACATAATAAGGTTAGGGAGTGAGAGGCAGGGGATGTAACTCACACAGAGTTAGGGGTGATGGGTGCCGAATGTAAATGACATAGCGTCAGGGAGTGAGGTTAGCTTTGTAAAGTACACATCTAGTTACTACAAATTAGTGACAAAGTAAAACAAGGAGTGATTAATTCTTTCAGGCCAGATTATGTTTCTTCTCTAGCCTATTCGCTGTTCCCTTTGTTTTCCTTGTTCTCAGGGGAGGGAAAACTTCATTTCTATTTTTGCTGCAACAAGACTCTGGAGGAGCAGATGACAGTCAGTGGGGCACAAGGAGAGTGGGAGCCTGGGAGACCCCAGTGTTACCAAACGAAACTTGGGTCCGCTTGCCCGAGTGCAGTAAAGCCAGTCTACTGACACCGGGTGTGGTGAAGGGAAGTGCAGCTTTAATTGTAAAAGTGCCAATACAAGGAGGCCAGGCGGCCTGTGCTCTAAAACCCCAAACTCCCTGAAGGATTTCAGCAAAGGAATTTTAAAGGCCAAGTGATGGAGGGGGGTCGCAGGGTATGTGATCAGCTGGTGCACAATTCTCTGGTTGATGGTGAGGTAACAGGCAGTTAACACTCTAAATTCTTAGGCACCAGAAGTTCCGGGGCTACCTGTTCATGATCATCAGGTAGTTAATTTCTTCCGTTTGGTGGTGGTTTCAGCATCTGTAAAACAACTCAGGAAGCGTGCATCAGATGCTGTTATCCAGGTACTTCAGAGAGGAGCTCCAGCAGAGGATGTGGGGGAGGGGTCTGTCCTGGGAAGGCCCCGTAGGGTCCTGCTCGGTTACACCCGGTGCCTGGGCTCAGCAACCTGGGAAGGTGGGGCTGCTCCTGGGTGTGGAGACCTGCAGGATCCTGGTCCCCTGAGTGCCCTGTTAGCCCCCAAGGTGAGATGGGGGTGCAGTGACTGGACAGAGGCGTCTGGCCTGGGAGAGGGGTCCAGGCTGGAAATGTCACGGGACTCATCGCAGGGAGGGAGAGGAAAGGCCAATGGGGGCAGGTAGGTCACAGCAGACTATGTGCAGGTGATTGCGGTCCTGTTGGAAGCAACTCAGAGCCAGAAAGGAGTGGCCGTCAGGGGCTCAGCTCCATTCTCTTGTTCCTTTGTAAAACCGCTGTGTCAGAGTTTGAGACACCGCCAGGAGACGTCTGGGCCCAGTGTTGCCATGGCTTCATCAAAGGGGCCCAGGGGGAACACAGAACCACTGCAGGCCCTGCCCATGTCCGCACTGGGAATGAATCCCATCGGGGCTCCTGGGCTCACAGACTTGAGGGAACCTCTGTCCTCGGAACTGGTCTTCCTCCTTCCTCTCACCTGCTGGTCAGGAGCCCAGGCACCCCCATCCTGGCTCCACCCCCAGGGCCTGGATTCTGGGACAGCTTAGGGGTAAGCAAGACCCTCATGTTCCTTTATCTGCCTGGGGGTGAGAATGTCTTAAACGCTGCAATTGACTGATGATGGAGGGCTGAGTGTTTCCAGCAGGTATGGGTGGAAAGATGGGGTGTGAAGTTCCTGTGTCTGCAGGGTCTTCCCAGCGTGAAGATCTGTGTGTTTCCCCCGGCCAGTCAGCGTCCTCCCAGGAAGCCCAGATCCAGGTTTATGAGGGCAGAGGCTCTCCCCTTGCTTATCTGTAACTTCCTGTTCCCACAATGAGGAGCCTGGCTCCCACCATCTGCCATTTATGTATGCATTGCTCCTTTCCAGGTTACATGTGCAGAGGTTTCAGAGTTGTTAGCTACTACACCCTGGAAAGAACTTCGTAAAATAAAGCCCACTCTTTATATACGGTCCATTTTGCCTTTAGTCTACAGATTCCATTCATTTCCAAAGGTAACTTAGGTCAGCACCTTTTATCCCATCCCCTACAGTGAGTTGTTTCCATATATTTCTAACACAGTTAGACTCTGTCACATTATGTATTCCATCCTGACACATGCCTACATTCTAAATAACTAAATTTGAATAGATTATGATTGGCCCCTTGGGCTATACACATCTGTGGGCTTAGACAAATGCATAGTGACAGGTATCCATCCTAGAATGTCACATGGAATACTTCAAACCCCCCACCCCATGATCTGCTTATCATCTATGTAGCTTTGCCTTTCCCAGAATGTCACCAATGGGGTCATACTGTGTGCAGCCTCCTCAGCCTGGATGCTTTCACTTAGCAGTATATACTGAGGATTTATCCATGTCTTTCCATAGGCTGATGGTGCATTCCTTTCTGCTGAGTAGTATTCCACTGCATGTGTATGGGCGGAAAAACAATTTTCCCTCTACTTTTTCAGGTTCTTGGTTGAGGCCACCCTGCCCCTGTAATAAAAGACAGATTACCAGGAGAAAAGCAGAAGTTTAATTACATGTCTACCTTCTGAATACAGGGGGGATAGCAAGGAAAACTGAGTCACTCCCTGAAATGACCAAAACCATCCCCTTAAATAGCTCTTCAGCTAAAAACAGAAGAAATATGCTGGGGAAGGGAGGAAGACCACTTATGGCAGGTTATCATGCAAAGCACAGTAAACAAGGGTATGATTGTTTGCACATTTAAGTCAGGACTTCTCCATTGAAAAGAGTTACTTAAGATTTAATTATCCTATTTTTGGTGCAAAGAGGGACATACCCTTATAAATGGCGACTTCTGTATTGTAAATGTCTTTCATAAAACAGCAATCTCAGTTTTCTGAGATTTTTTATTGAATATATTATTTTATTTTTGGCTGCATTGGGTCTTCATTGCTGCGTGCAGGCTTTTCTCTGGTTGTGGCGAGCAGGGGCTACTTTTCTTTGCAGTGCGTGGGTTTCTCATTGTGGCTTTTGTTGTCGCGGAGCACAGGCTCTAGGTGTGCAGGCTTCAGTAGTTGTGGCACACGGGGTCAGTAGTTGTGGCTCGTGGGCTCTAGAGCGCAGGCTCAGTAGTTGTGGAGCATGGGCTTTGTTGCTCTGCGGCGTGTGGGATCTTCCCGGACCAGGGCTCGAACCCGTGTCCCCTGCATTGGCAGGCAGACTCTTAACCACTGAGCCACCAGGGAAGCCCCCCTTTTTTTTAAAGCAGACCAATAATCCTTATGCCAGAGAGACATATTTTGGGGTGGCATATTCTACTCACCTTGACATGGATCTACCCCAATTTGCTTATACATTCATCTTTTGAAGGATATCCTGATTTCTTCAAGTTTTTAGCCATTATGAAAGTGCTGCTGTGCATAATTGCATCCTTGTTTGCATTTGGACATAGATTTTCAAAGCAGTTGCCTGAATACTGGAAGCATGATTGTTGGATCCCAACGTGAGACTTGTTTAGCTTTGGAAAAAACTGCCAAATTGTTTTACAAAGTGGCTGCACATGCATCCCCCCAGCTATGAGGGAGAGCTCCTTTTGTTCCTCACCCTCTAGCAATTGGTATTTTCATATTTTTGGAGTTTAGCAGTGCTAATAGGTGTGCTGTGATATCTCATGATTTTAATTTGTAACTCCCTAATGGTATATGATGTTGAGCTTGTTTCTGTATGATGTTTACCATCTGTATATCTTTTTTTGGCGGGATGTCTGTTCAGATCATGCTGTTCACGTTCATGCTGAGAGGAGCCCTGTCTCCTCAGGACCCACTGGGGCTTTGGCTTCTGGGACACGCGGGTTGCGTCCACGCTGACGGCCAGGTTTCAGGACAAGCTGGGGTCGAGTCCACACTAACAGAGGCCGAGTCTCCTCAGGATCCCCTGAGGCTTCAGCTTGGGGACACTGTGGGGTCCAGTTCATGCTGAGAGGAGCCTGGTCTCCTCAGGACCTGCTGGGAGGTGACGCCACTGAGGGAAAAGGTGAGGAAATGTGGGGAGAATGTTCCTGTGCATGGCTGACCGCTGAGGGTGTCTGTCTTCAGAGGACCCAGGAGAGGAAGGGCTTGATGTGGAAAACTGGGTTTTTGGCCGCTTTTGTGTGTGGTGTAGACAGAGTGCAGTGTTGTTCTTTGGCGTGTGGAGCCTGGTTTTCCCAGCACCATTTCTTGAGGGGACTGTCCTTTCCCTGGTGTATGTTCTTGGCTCCTTTCTTGTGAATTAACTGATCACATACCTGTAGGTTGATTCCTGGGCTCTCTGCTCTGTTCCTCTGGTCTGTGCGCCTGTTTTTGTGCCAATTCCACACTTTTTTGGGACTGTAGCTTCGTAATGAAGTGTGAAGTCAGGGAGCGAGATGCCTCCAGCCCGTTCTCCTTCCTCAGGGTGGCTTTGGCTCTTCTGGGTCCTTTGTGGTTCCACACACATCTTAAGATTGTTTGCTCTGTTTCTATGGAAAATGTCGTTGGACTTTTGGTAGGGATTGTGTTGAATGTGTACATTAATTTGGCTAGAATGCATATTTTTTAAAATTAAGAAAAAAATTTTGGGCCACACCATGTGGCATGCATGATGCGGGATCTTAGTTCCCCAACCAGGGATCGAACCTGCGCCCCCTGCAGTGGGAGCACAGAGTCCCAACCCCTGGATGGCCAGGAAAGTCCCACCTTAGAATGCATATTTTCAAAATATTCTTTTTACCCATGAGCACGGGGTATCTTTCCATTTATTTTTGTCTGTTCAGTTTCCTTTATCAGTGTCTTCCAGTTTTCAGTGTGCAGGTCCTTCACGTCCTTGGTTAAATTTACTCCTAGTTATCTTTTTGGATGCAATTGTAAGTGGGATTTTTAAAAAAAATTCCTTTTCTGATGGTTCATTATCAGTGTATAGAATCACAAATGATTTTTGTGCATTGATTTTTCTTTTTTTTTTTGTATCCTGCAGCTTTACTGAATTCATCTTTTAGTTGTAACAGTTTTTTGGTGGTTGAATATGGAAAACTAGAATTCAGAAATCCCACTGTTTCAACTACATCTAGGTCATCCACAGCACCCAAGACATAGTGGCTCCCAATGTAATCTTCCAATGGTGCCTCTTGTAGTATGTGGACTCCTACAAGGGTGATTGGCATCACCACTGTGGGTGAGCTGGATCTGGGTAGAGCTTGGCCTCTATAACAAAGTTTGATGTCTGTATTTCTGGCGTGGTATGGCATGGTTGTTTTGATAAGTACTTTATTTTCTAGTAAATTTCAAGTGTATAAAAAACTTCAAATAGCAGTATCAAGTTTTCCACATTCACAAAATACTCCAGTTTGTTTTACCCTGTGAGAGTGGGAGGGCCACTCTCCCAGGGAACCAGCACATAACCCCAAAATGAGGAATAATTATGGTTTCCACATTATAATCCTATCCCCAGACCTGCTTCAACTTTCACCAGCTGCCCCAGCTTTGTGGAAATATATTTTCCATTCGAATCCAGTTTTCTTTTCTTGGAACCATCACTGGGGCTTTTCCTCACTTTAAAAACCTTGCTGGACTTAGAGTGTACAAGATGAGCATGATCTGGGTGGTTTTTCTGTGTGGCTTCTTTCACTTAGGATGTTTGCAGTGTTTATCCACATTGTAACATTGATGATTATTTCATTCATTTTTTCCATCGTGATTAAAAATACATAACATTTACCATTTAAACCACTTTTTTAAAGCTTTTTTAAAAATTTTATTTTATTTTTTATTTTTTGGCTGTGTCGTGTCTTTGTTGCTGTGTGCAGGCTTTCTCTAGTTGCGGCGAGCGGGGGCTACTCTTCATTGCTGTGTGCAGGCTTCTCGTTGCGGTGGCTTCTCTTGTTGTGGAGCACGGGCTCTAGGCACACGGGCTTCAGTAGTTGTGGCTCGCAGGCTCTAGAACGCAGGCTCAGTAGTTGTGGCACACGGGCTTAGCTGCTCCACGGCATGCGGGATCTTCCAGGACCAGCGCTTGAACCCATGTCCCCTGCATTGGCAGGCAGATTCTTAACCACTGTGCCGTGAGGGAAGCCCCATTTAAACCATTTTTAAGTATACAGTTCTATGGCATTAACTACATTCACATTGTTGTAAAAATATCCTCACCATCCATCTCCAGATATTTTCCCCATATGAAACCGTAGGCATTAAACACTAACTCACCTCAACCCCTGGCAACCTTATTCTACTTTGTCTTTGAATTTGACTTATCTGGATACCTCATACTCGTGGAATCATAGACCGTTTGTCCTTTTTGTGTCTGGCTTGTTTCACTTAGCATAATGACTTCAAGGTTCATCCACATTGTAGCATGTGTGAGAATTACCTTAGTTTTAAAGGTTGAATCATATTCCATTGTGTATATACTACACTGTACTTATCCATTCATCTGTTGAAGGATGTGTTGTGTTGCTTCCACCTTTTGGCTGGAAATTGTGAATAATGTTGCTATGAATATGGGGTACAGATATCTGTTCCAGTCCTTGCTTTCTAATATTTTGGGTGTACACCCTGGAGCAGAATCAAGGGATCATACATTTTCCATGTTTTTGAGGAGCCACCATACAGTATTCCACAGTGGCTGTATAATTTTACTTTATTCTTTTATATGACAGAATAATGCAGCTTATGGATCTACCTTATTTTGCTTATCTGTTTACCTGCTGATGGACATTTAAATCTTTTCTACCTTGGGCTATTGTGAACAGTGCTGCTATGAATAATTGGTGAACAAGTTTTTGTTTGAACACCTGTTTTCCATATTTTGGGTATATATCTAGGAGTGGAGTTGTTGAACCACATGGTAATTATATTTTTGAGTAAATGCTAAAGTTTTGTACACATAGACTACACCATTGTACATCTCCACAAGTAACTTTTAAGGGTTCTAATTTCTCTACATTGTTGCCAACATTTGTTATTTTTATTTATATATTTAAAAATTTATTTAAAAATTTATTTAAAAATTTATTTTTATTCTAGTGTGTGTGAAGGGGCATCACACTGTGGCTTTAATTTGCATTTTCATCATGACTACTGATGTTTGACATCTTTTCATGTCCTTGTTGACCATTTGTATGTCTTGCCTGGAGAGCAGTCCATGCAAGTCATTTGTCTGTTTCAAAAATTTTATTGTTTGTCTTTTTGTTGATGAGTTGTAAAAGTCCTGGGTATATTCTCGGTAAAGAGTCTTATCAGATATATAATGTGCCAATATTATCTTCCATTCTGTGGGCTGTCTTTTTACTTTCTGGAGAGCCTCTTTTGTTGCACAAAGGTTTGTAATCTTGAGGAAATCCAAGTTATCTATTTTTTTCTTTCATTTCTTATGCTTTACTGTCAAATCTAAGAAACCATTGCTAAATTCATGGTCAGGAAGATTTAGTTCCTTGGTTTCTTTGAGAGTTCATACAGTCATCCCTTGGTACCCACTAGGCCGGGCTTTAGGCCTGGGATTGAGTCAGTGTGAGGGTTCAGGGGTCACGGTTTAGGGTTATGGGTCATTGTTGGAGAGTCATGGTAGAGGGTTGTGGTTAAAGGGTCAGGGCCGGGGATTAGAGTTTAGGGGTCAGGGGCGAGGGTCTAGGGGTCTGGGGCTAGGGTTGTTAGGGGGTTAAGGTTAGAGGTTAGGGTTCTTAGGGTAAAGGTTAGAGTTAGGTTTAAGCACAATTGGCCCTCATTGCCCTCCCCTCTCTTTCTCTCTCAAGCCTCCAGAATGGATAGGACTTGCCCAGGGTCAAACAAGAGTCAGGGAGCTGAGGTCAATAACTGTTTTTCTGGCCTCCCTTCCCTCAGTCCTGGGCTCTGAAAGAAGAATGAAATGTCTGTTCTTGTCTCGGACTGTTTCTTATCCAACTCAAACTCTGTCAAGGATTGGAGAGGGTGTCAGAAGTCATGCATGGTTTCCTTCTGCCCTCCTACCTGGGAAGGGTGATGCTGGCCCTACCCTGCCTGGGCAGCCTCAGATTCCAGCACAGCCCAGACAGGAGGGCACTCAGTGGACATGTGTGGATTTATACAGGACTGGGTGCAGTGACCTGCCAGCCCCCAGCTGCTGCCTTCTTAAGGGCTGGTGGGGCCCTCTTGGCACTGGAGGCATCCTTTGTCCCATCTGAGTGGGCATGAGTAGATGATCAAGCCTCAGGCAGGACAGCCCTTGACCTCTGACTATCCAGGCAGGCATCTGTGGTCCTCTAGCTCAGTCCAGCCTGGGCATTGTCAGGCCCTCATGTATAGTTACGGGCAATTCAACAGCTACCTGGGCAGTGTAGACATTCCTTTGAGAAGTTTCAACTACCAACATCCATGTGGTTGAGAAAAAGTCCTCCCCCTCACAGCCTCATAGGCTGCCAAGAGAAGTAATAATCCTCTAAACATTGGAGTGTGTCCCTGACACAACAACCATACAGGAGACCATGGCCCTGCAATCCTTTGTCTTTTCAGTCGTTAGAAACTTTTGACATTCATATTCATTAAGAATCAAAGATATGGGAGCACCTGGACCTCCCAATGGGAGGTTCACACTGAGGCTGCATTGTCTTGGAGAGCCATATGCATCCATGTGGCCTCTGGAAAGCCTGCCAATTATGGGTTCCATGGCATGGAATAATTCTTGAGCCTCCCATTACTTCATTGCACAAGAGTTTCCTTACCACCCTAGCATTTGGTTTCTTCACTTAGTAAATGAGAGAGAAGATACTAGAAAATGAGCAGTATTGTTTTTCAGGGATGGGCAATTAATATGGCCAGGGAGATGGCATAACTCAAGGGCTCCCACCTCTCAGGGGCAGGAATGAGGTCTGTGTGTCTTCTGAGGGCACATGGGCTGTTTTGGGCCAGCCTCTGAGATGTGAGGACCTGATGCCCAAGGAAAGAGACTTGAGTTTACCACCACCAACGATCCTGACTTGTCAGTAAGTGAAAGAACTTCTTGCAGTCTTGGGAGGACAGTAAGTAAATACTAATTTATTTTACTTCAGTAAGTGTGTCCAGTCGCTAGGAAAAGAAAAATTTGTAGTTGATATATCTGAATCAATAATCCCTGATCCTTCCTCAGGTGTCCTCACTGGGTAGGCATGGCTGGGGGAGATGAAGATTCTGGGTGGGACCAGATATTAGTGGAGCTGCCAAACAGCTCTGTCCCTGTTCCTTCCCTGTCCCGGGAGAGGGAAACCCTGGAACAGTGATAGGATAACCAGTATGGGGAAGAGATTCCTCAGTAATTAATTGGTCTTTTTGTATTTTCCTTAATTTAGTGTTCATTTTGGTAATGAGTTTTTACAAAGAAATCACCTGTTTCTTCTGGATTTCCAGTTTGTTACAGTAGGTTTCTCTTATTTGACGTTTAATTTTTCCTGTCTAATTTTCTACAGAATCATGACAAATAATGAACAAATATTGATACTCTATTATTAACCGAAGTCCCTATTCATGTTCCCTTTGTTATACCTTTCCTTGTTCCAGGATCTCAAAGGCCATGGGGTCATCATGTCTGTTTAGTCTCTTCTGGGCTTTGACAGTTGCTCAGACTCTCCTTGTTTCCATGACCTTGACAGTGTGGAGGAGGACTGGTCAGGTATTTTATAGACTGCCAGGCACTGGGATTTGCTTGGTGTTTTTGTCGTGGTTAGACTTGGCTTTGAAAAAGCAGATCACAGAGGTGAAGTGCTTCCTCTTCACTGTATATCAAGAGGACAGGCTCTCAAGGGAACTTCTCACTTATATTCTCAACTTTGGTCACCTAGCTGAGGTAGTGTTTGTCAAGTGTTCCCACAGTGAAGTTAATATTTTCCCATGTCCATCCTGTGTGTCTTATTTAGGAGGAAGTCATAATGCAGAACCCACACTTGAGGAGAGAGGAGTTAGCTTCACACCCTTGATGGACAGCTGAGTGGCTATATAAATTGTTTAGAAGCTTTCTGCATAGGAGATTTCTATTTAACACCATTCATCAAAAACTATGTAATTTATTTTTACCAGTTTGGACACGTGAATAATTATTATAAACTTTTGGTTATAATCCAGCACTACATTATTAGACTGCTTAGTTAATTCTTGCTTTGGCTGTTGAGAGATTTTTGCATTTGCTCCTGTTTTCATTTTACATAATTTTTCTTTTGTGGGTTTTTAAAATTTTTGGTACTTCTTTACTTTCTGATATTTTAAGATTATCCTGCTTCATATATTTACTGTCTCAGTCCTAGCATCAGCCCTTTCTTCAAAGAGCCCTTGTTCCGTTTATTAGAGAATGGTATTAAAAATTTACATGTGGGAGCTAAATATGCTCAGCTGACAGTGCGTGGAAATATATGCATGTATCCCAGCCTATGCATATACACATAATTATAAAGATTTCCATGTGGAACTATGTGTAGGCTAAAGATAGTTTATACTGCTATCTCCAACCGGATCTGTTATGACATGGATATTGTAACCTTCTCCCTTTGTTTGACTGTAACATCCCACTCCAGTGGTAGGAAACCTGGCTTCCACCATTTGTCATTTATTAAATTCAGTGCTTGTTCCATTCAATTACTGATATAGTAGTTTCAGTATTATTAGCTACTACCCCTCATGGAAAGAACATAGAGTCCACTGTGTATGTATGGTACATTTTGTCTTTGGCCTACAGGTTCTGTATATTTCCAAAGTTAACTTAGGTCAGCCCATTTGTCCCACTACCAACAGTGAGTTTTTTCATACATTTCTGAATCAGTTAGATTCTTTGTTACATTCTGTATTCCAGTCTTTGACACTCCCATATCCTAAGTAGCTAAGTTTGAATAGATTGTAATTTACTTGTTGGGTTGTAAAAATCTGTGGGTGTAGACAAATGCATAGTGACAGGTATTCACCACTAAAGTATCATGTGGACTATTTCAACCACATATTCCATACGCTGTTTACCATGTCAGTTTTGCCTTTTCTAGAATGTCATATAAATGAGGCCATACAGTGTGTAGCACTTCAAACTGGATTCTTTCACTTAGCAATGTAAGTGTTAGATGTATCTTTTTTTTTTTTTTGCACGGGTTGATGGTCCATTCCTTTATATCTCTGAATACTATTGCATTGCATGTATATTAGAGGAAAAATAATTTTCCCTCTACCCTTCTATGTTCTTTATTGAGATCTCCCTCGTAATGAAAAAGAGATAAACTAGAGAAAACAATCAGAAGTTTAATATATACCATGCATACCTCCTGTATACTTGAAAGATACCCAGGAAAACTGAGTCACTCCCTGAAATGGCCCAAGCCGTTACCTTAAATGCTATCTTCCACTGAGAACAAAAGAAAGATATTAGGGAATGGAGGAAGCCATTTAAGGTTGGTTATTAGGCAAAGCACAGTAAACAAGGGTATGGTTGTTACACAGATTTACATCCAGGCCTATTTCGTTGACAAGGTTTTTTTTTTTAAAAAAAAACATTTATTTATTTGGCTGCGCTGGGTCTCAGTTGCGGCCTGTGGAATCTTTAGTTGCGGCATGTGGGCTCTTAATTGCAGCTTGCGGGATCTAGTTCCCTGACCAGGGCTTGAACCCTGGTCCCCTGCATTGGGAGCATGGAGTGTTAACCACTGGACCAGCAGGGAAGTCCCAACAAGCTTTTCTTGATACTTAGTCATCATTCAATTCCTGGTCCAGAGAGGGACATACCCTTACAAATGGAGATATCCTTCATAAATATAAATTTACCTCCTAATAGGGCATTTTCTACTTGGTTTTGAAAGATTCTCTTGAGTCTGCTGTTTCTTAATCAGTGCAAAATAATCCTTTTGTCAAATGGGCATATTTTGGGGTGGTGTATTCTTCTCCCCTTGACATGTATGTGCCCTAATTTGCTTATGAATTCATCTACAGAAGGACATATTGATATCTTTAAGTTTTTAGCCATTATGAATAGAGCTGCTGTGCATTACTTGATGCTAGTTTTGGTTTGAACACAGTTTTTCAAAGCAGTTGTCTAAATACAAGAGGTACACTTCTTGGATCCTAAGGTGAGACTTTTTAGATTTGGAAAAAACTGCCAAACTGTCTTCCGAAGTTGGTTGTGCATGCATTCCACCAGCGTCTTGAGTATATTCTTGTATGCTTATTTACTGCCTGTTTATCTTCTTGGGCCAGGTGTGTGTTTCAATCTTTACCAAATTTTAATGGCGTTGTTGGCATAATTTGAGTACAAATCCTTTATCAGATATGTGTTTTGGAAATAGTTTCTTGCAGTTTGTGGTTTGTCTTCCGGTTTTCTGAATAAGGTCACCAGATCCAAAATCATGTAGATTATCTTTTTTTTTCCTAGGATTTTTATAGTTTGGTAATTTAAATTTGTCTATGGGCAATTTTGAGTGAATTTTGGTTTAAGTTGTAAAGTTTGTGTTTACATTCATTTCATTACATATGGTTTGTAATGAATTGCTCCTTAACCATCTTTTGAGAAGATACAGTGAGATACTTGGCTCCATTTCAGTTTGGATTTCCAAACTTTAGTATATACAGCAGAACTGCCTTCCGGATGAGGCCCCTGGGTTTGTGAGTGCGGCGCTCCCGGCACTTCTCTGACGTCCCACAGGGGGCGCCGAACCCACCTGTCTGACCCTGGGGGCACAGGTGCACCCTGCCCACAGACTTTGCTCTGTGACAAGCAGACAGGAGCTTTGTCTCCTGTCAGGGCTTAGGTTTCTGGACCATGAGGCATTGTCCACACTGACAGCAGCTGGGTTTTCTCAGGAACCACTGGTGAGGAGACTCCACAAGAGGAAAAAATGAGCAAGTGTGGAGAATCTTCCTGTGCAGCTGACTGCTGGGTGGGTGGGGTGCATCTTCAGGGGCCTCAGGAGAGAAAGGGTTTAATGTGGAATACTGTGCGCTTTTAGTTAGTTTTACGTGCAGTGTAGATGGTGACCAGTGTCGTTCTTTGGAGTCTGGTGTCTAGTTTTCCTGGCACTGTTTGTTGATGGCTTTGGGTAGAATAAACATTTTAATAATAGTAATTTTTCTGATGCATGAGCATGGAATATTGTTTTCTATTGTGTCTTCAGTTTCTTTATCAATGCTTTATAGTTTTCTGAGTATACGTCTTTCATGTCCTTGGTTAAATTTATTGCTAAATAGTTTGTTCTTTTTGATGGAATTGTAAATGGGATTGTTTTCTTAATTTTTCTTGCTGGTGGTTCATTATTAGTGTATAGAAACAAAACTGATTTGTGTATATTGATTCCATATTTTGCAACTTTACTGAATTTATTTTTTAACATATTTTTTGAAGTAATGTGAAAAATTGCAATACTAAAATCTCAGTTTCTACTGCACCCCAGGTAATCCACAGGACCCAAGACATGGTAGCTACTAATATACTCTTCCCACAGTGCCTCTTAATACCATGCGGACTCCTACAAGGGAAATAAGTATCACAACTTTGGTTGAACTTGGTCTGGGTGAGTCTTGGCCCCTATAACAAAATTTGATGTCTGTCTTATCTGATTTTCTGGCATGATACTGACATGGTTGTCTAGAAAAGTAATTTACTTTCCAGTAATTTAAAATGTACAGAAAAGTTGCAATAATGGCAAAAAGTACTCCCATTTGCCACTTCACACAAAATGCTCAGTGTGTTTTGCCCAAGGAACCAGCACATAACCCCTAAATGAGGAAATCCTGGTGTCTACATTATAATTTAATACTCAGCCCCACTTCAACTTTCACCTGCTGTCCCAACTGTATGAAAATGTCTTTTTCCATCCTGATCCAGTTTTCTTTTTCTGGAACCATTACTGAGTTTCCCCCTCATTTGGACAACCTTGATGGATTTGAAGCAGACAAGATGAATATGGGATCTAGGTGGCCTTTTCTGTATGGCTTTTTCACTAAGAATGTTTTTAATGTTCATTTCTGTAACAAATATCAGCGCTACACTTTTTTTTCTTTGTCATTAAAAATACAAAACATGACTTTAGCGTTTAATTCACTTTACGTATACAGTTTTGTGGTATTAACTACCTTCATATAGTTGCACAAACAATTTAACTAACGTGTACTTCCTGTGTGCATGGCAGATACCCAGGAAATTGAGTAACACCCTGAAACGGCCCAAGACATCACCTTAAATACCCTCTTTATCTAAAAGGAAAAAAAAGGAAGGCTATAGTTGTGTCTGTCTGCATTCATTTGATTGTATATGGTTTCCAATTGATGTTGTATAACTAGTTGTGGAGAAGTCATGGGATAGGTGGCTTCATTTCAGTTTGAATTTCCAAATTTAGTGGAATCTGCAGGCTTGATACAAGGTATACAAACTTCATATTGGATCAGGACATCCCATGGTGTAACTGGTATTCATGGTTTGTTCAACAATTAAAGTTCTGTGTGATATGAGTTCATCCCGGAGTAATCCAGGTTAGTTTCTGTTATACATTTGTCCCAGGATGAAAGGACAAGAGAAATAAGGCCTAATTTATAAAAGTGCCTTCAAACTAATTGATACTGAAGTATAGTTGACCTACAATGTTGTGTTAATTTCTACTGTACAGCAAAGTGATTCATATATACATACATACATATATACATATTTTTCGTATTCTTTTCCATTATGGTTTATTACAGGGTATTGAATATAGTTCCCTGTGCTGTACAGTAAGACCTTGTTTATCCATCCTATATATAATAATTTGCATCTACTAATCCCAAACTCCCAATCCATCTCTCTCGCCTGTCTTCCCCTTGACAACCACAAGTCTGTTTTCTATATTTGAGAGTCTGTTTTTGTTCTGTAGATAGGTTCATTTGGGTCTCATTTTATAATCCACATATAAGTGATATCATATGGTATTTGTCGTTCTCTGTCTGACTTACTTCACTTTGTATGATAATCTCTAGGTCCATCCATGTAGCTGCAGATGGCATTATTTCATTCTGTTTTATGGCTGAGTAATATTCCATTGTATATATGTATCATATCTTCTATATCCATTCATCTGTTGAGGGACATTCAGGTTGCTTCCATGTCTTGGCTATTGTGAATAGTGCTGCTGTGAATGCTGGGGTGCATGTATCTTTTCAAATTATAGTTTTGTCTGGATATGTGCCCAGGAGTGGGATTGCTGGTTCATATGGTAATTCTATTTTTAGTTTTTGAGGAACCTCCGTACTGTTTTCCATAGTGGCTGCATCAATTTACATTCCCACCAGTAGTGTAGGAGGGTTCCCTTTTCTCCACACCCCCTCCAGCATTTATTTCTAGACATTTTAATGATGGCCATTCTGACCACTATGAAGTGATAACTCACTGTAGTTTTGATTTGCATTCTCTAATAATTAGTGATGTGGAGCATCTTTTCATGTGCCTATTGGCCATCTGTATGTCTTTGCAGAAATGTCTATTTAGACCTTCTGCCTATTTTTTGATTCTTTTTTCTTTTTTGAGTTGTATGAGCTGTTTGTATATTTTAGAATTAGGCCCTTGTTGGTCGCATCATTTGCACGTATTTTCTCCCAAACAGTTAGCACAGGTTCTGGAACGACTGGATACCCACATGCAGAAGAATAAACTTGGACCCTTACCTCCCCTCACGCCATATACAAAAATCAACGCAAAATGGACCAAAGGCCTAGATGCAAGAACCAAAATGATAAAACTCGTAGAAGAAAACATGAGAGTAAATCTTCATGACCTTGGATTTGGTCATGATTTCTTAGATCTGCTACCAAAAGCACAAGCAACAAAAGATAAGATAGATGAATTGGACTTCCTCAAAATGAAAAACAGTTGTGTATAAAAGGAGCAAGGAATAAGATAATCCACCATCCAAAATGGCACAAGATGTTTGCAAACCATGTATCTGATAAAGGACTGTAGCCCACCAGCCAAGCCCCCGGTGGTCCAGTGGAGTGTCTGTGCGGCCCCTCCCGTCCTCGGTGATCAGGGGATCTCAGGCCCCACAGCACCCGAGGGGTGGACACTGGTCATCCTCTGCACCCTCAAGGAGTGAGTGCTGGATGGTTTTGAGCCCAGATGCACTCCCATTACTGCCCTCAAAGGCTGAAGCCTTCAGCATGCCTCCAGAAGGACACAGTATTTGCAAGTCTTTGAGAACCAAGAGAACCGTCTTCACTTTTCTGAAAAGGGCATCTTATTATTTCACAGCATGACCATTTTCAACCTGGCTCCCAGGGGTGCCCTCCCACTTTCTTTATTTCTCTGAAAGTGGCCATGGTGGTTTGGCTGTCCCCAATCCCCATACCAGGTGACAAGGCCAGTGGGACCAGCTCCTGGTGGTCCTTAGGTTCGTTGGAGATTAACCCAGACTCTCAGCCTGAGATTGAACGTGGATGCCCCTGTTTCTCCCCATCACCAATTCTCATCTCCTCCTCTATCTCTTTTCCTCTTTCTTTTCAGTCTCAGATTTACCAGATGGTCACCACTCACAGTTCCCACAGAGCCCAGAGATTTCTCCTTGAAGGAAAGGTTCTGGAAAATCAGAGGGATAAATAAAGAATGCTGCTGATTCCCGCCTTGTGCTGACGCCCAAGAGGATGAGGAGAGTGAGTGTTTTCTCATTAGAATTTTAAATCCTCCCAGTAATAGATCATTGGGGGGGGCATCCTGTGTCTTCCTGCTCATTCTAATAATGTCATTCCTGAATTTTAATGTGGTAAATAATTTAAATCATAAATATGCTGATGGGAGATCCATTTAAAAAATGTTAGAGGTAACTCCAAGGGGTTTACAACAAACAAGGACACAGAACCCTGTGTCCAGACGCTGGCTGAGCGATTCCTACCCTGAGCCGCAGTCCCCTGGAGGGCGGAGTGGCCATGACTCTCCTCCCGCAGGTGAGCCTACACAGGCACATCCCACGTGGGACCACTGCATCGCAGAATCTTAGAGTGGCCAATGGCAGGCAGCTGGCTAGAGATGAGGACAAGAGAAAACTGCCCAGCAGCCTGGGACAACCCCGGGGTGAGGCCTTAGTAAGGGCCAGTGTCAGATCCTCAGAGATAACTTGAAGAGACGGTTCAGGCTGTTAGGGACATCATCAGAGATGTACTTAGGGACATATTCAGAACCTTAGTTATGGACAGGATCAGGGCATTATTTAATGACAGCTTAGACTATAAGGGACAGCGTCAGGGCCTAAGTTAGAGATAACGTGAGAGCCTTAGTTAGACACAATTCAGGCTGTTACTTAGGGATATCTTCAGGGCCTTAGAGCCAGCATCATGGCCATAATTAGAACCAGTGTCAGGGCTTTAGTTAGGGCCAAAACTAGGGTGTTAATTAGGGAAAGAGTCAGGTCATTAGTTACAGGCAGTGTCAGGGTTTTAGGTAGGGACAGCGGCAAGTCCTTAGTTAAGAAGAGTGTCAGGGCCTCACTTAGGGGCAGCGTCAGGATGTTAGTTAGGGAGAGTCAGGACATTAGAATGTCAGGTTCTGAGGTAGAGACAGCATCAGGGCCTTAGTTAGGGACAGCGTCAGAGATGTACCTAGGGACATATTCAGGGCCTTAGTTATGGACAGGATCAGGGTGATACTGAGGAACACCTAAAGGTATTAGGGACATCTTCAGGGCCTCAATTAGGGATAGCATCAGGGTGTTAGTTAGGGAAAGAGTCAGGCCATTATTATAGATAGTGTCAGTGCCTTAGGTATAGAGAGTATCAGGGCCTTAGTTAAGGACAGCATCAGAGACTTACTTAAGGACATATTCAGGGCCTTAGTTATGGACAGGATTAGGGCATTACTGAGAGATACACGAGGCTATTAGGGGCAGCATCAGGGTGTTAGGGAAAGAGTCGGCCATTGTTATAGACAGTGTCAGTGCCTCAGGTAGAGACATCATCACAGCTTTAGGAAGAGGGTCAGGGCCTTGGTTAGGGACAGGGTCAGGCCAACAGTGAGGGACATCTAAGGCTATTAGGGACATCGTCAAGGTCTTAGATTGGGCCAGCATCAGGGCTGTAGTGTCGACCATTGTCAGGGCATTAATGAGGGACAAAATTAGGGTGTTAGTTAGGGAAAGAGTCAGGCCATTAGTCACAGACAGTTTTAGGGCCTCAGGTAGAATCGGCATCAAGGCCTTAGTTAGGAAGAGCATCAGGGCCTCAGTAAGGTTCAGCATCAGGACGTTAGTTAGGGCCAGCAACAGGCCCTTTGTTAGGGACAGTGTTGTCAGGCCCTCAGAGATAACTTGAAGGCCTTAGTAAGAGACAGTTTAGGCCGTTAGTTAGGGACACTTCAGAGACTTTCTTAGGGATATATTCAGGGCCTTAGTAATAGAATCAGGGTGTTATTTTGTGACCACTTAAACACTAAGGGACAACATCAAAGCCTAAGTTAGGCAGGGTGTCAGCATCTTGGGGATAGTGTTAGGGACTTTGTAAGTTATAGCTTAGGCCATTAGCTAGGGACACGGTCAGGGGCTTATTAAGGGCAGTGTCAGAGACTTAATGAGGGACAACTTCAGGGCCTTAGTTATGGACAGGATCAGGTCCATACTTGGGACCAGTGTCAGGCCGTTATTTAGGGGCAGTGTCAGGGCATACTGTAGAGACAGCGTCAAGGCCCTTACTTAGGAACAGGGTCAGGGCCTTAGGACAGGGTCAGAGACTTACGTAGGCACATATTCAGGGCATTAGTAATGGACAGGATCAGGACAACAGTGAGGGACATCTAAGTCTATTACGGACATCGTCAGGGCCTTAGATAGGGTCAGCATCAGGGCCATAGTTAGGACCAGTTTCAGGGCGTTATTTAGGGACAAAATTAGGAGGTTAGTTAAGGAAAAAGTCAGGAAATTAGTTACAGACAGTGTCAGCTTTTCAGATAGAGACTTCAAGGTCTTAGTGAGAGCATCAGCATCTCAGGTAGGAACTGCATCAGGACATTATTTAAAGACAGTGTCAAGGATTTAAATAGGGAGAGTGTCAGGGTTAGGGTTAGGGTTAGGGTTGGGTTTAGGGTTCGGGTTAGGGATAGGGTATGGCTTATATTATGGGTTAGGGTACGGGTTAAGGTATCAGTTACGGTTAGGATTAGGGTTAGTTTTAGGGTTTGGGTTAGGTTTACGGCGCGGGTTAGGATTAGGGTATGGGTTAGGGTTAGGGTACGCGTTAGGGTTAGGGTATTTATTAAACCTATACCACTCTCTAGATACCACTTAGCACGTAAAGGAATATGATTTGGGGTCCAGCCATGGAGAAGATTTTAGACACTAGGATAAGATAAAGAACACACACATTACAAAGAAATCACATTAGGATTTTCTTTTTAACTTGTCCCGTAAAACACTAGTGCATAGAAAATTTATTGGAGGCAGAAGCAGTCAAGGGTAGTTGAGGGTAAGGGTTAGGGTTAGGGTTAGGGTTAGGGTACGGCTTAGGGTACGGGTTAGGGTACGGCGTAGGGTATGAGTTAGGGTTAGGGTTAGTTTTAGACTTAGGGCTAGGTTTAGGGAACGGGTTAGGATTAGGGTACGTGTGAAGGTTAGGGTATGTGTTAGGTTAGGGTACGCGTTAGTGTTAGGGTATTTATTAAACCTATCCCACTCTCTAGATACCACTTAGCACGTAAAGGAATATTATTTGGGGTGCAGCCATGGAGAAGATTTTAGACACTAGGATAAGATAAAGAACACACACATTATAAAGAAATCACATTAGGATTCTCTTTTTAACCTGTTCCTTAAAACACTAGTGCTGAGGAAATCTATTGGAGGCAGAAGCAGTCAAGGGTACTTTAGGGTTATGGTTATGGGTAGGGTTAGGGTTAGGGTTAGGGTACGGCTTAGGGTACGTGTTAGGGTATGAATGAGGGTACGGCGTAGGGTATGGGTTAGGGTTAGGTTTAGGGTTAGGGTTAGGGTACAGGTGAGGGTACGGTGTAGGGTATGGGTTAGGATTAGGGTTACTTTTAGTGTTAGGGTAGGTTTATGGTACGGGTTCGGATTACGGTACGTTTTAGGGTTAGGGTATGGGTTAGGGTTAGGATACGCATTAGGGTTGGGTTATTTATTAAACCGATGCCACTCTCTACATACCACTGAGCACGTAAAGGAATATTATTTGGGGTCCAGCCATGGAGAACATTTTAGACACTAACATAAGATAAAGAACACGCACATTATAAAGAAATCACATTAGGATTTCCTTTTTAACCTGTTCCTTAAAACAATAGTGCTTAGGAAATCTATTGGAGGCAGAAGCAGTCAAGGGTAGTTTAGGGTTATGGTTAGGGTTAGGGTTAGGGTTAGGGTACGTGTTAAGGTACAGGAGAGGGTACGGTGTAGGGTACGGGTTAGGGTACGGGTGAGGATACGGCGTAATGTATAGGTTAGGGTTAGGGTTAGGGTACGGCTTAGGGTACGGGTTAGGTTACGGGTGAGGGTACGGCGTAGGGTATGGGTTAGGGTTAGGTTTAGGGTTAGTGTTAGTGTTAGGGTTAGGGTACGGCTTAGCGTATGGGATAGGGTACGGGTGAGGGTACGGCATACGGTAGGGGTTAGGGTTAGAAGTAGGGTTAGGGTTGGGGTTAGGGTACGGCTTAGGGTACGGGTGAGGGTACGGGTGAGGGTACTGCGTAGGGTATTGGTTAGGGTTAGGATACGGGTTAGGGTACGGGTTAGGGTATGGCGTAGGGTATGGGTTAGGGTTAGGGTTAGGGTTAGGGTTAGGGTTAGGGTTAGGGTACGGCTTAGGATACGGGTTAGGGTACGTGTGAGGGTACGGCGTAGCGTATGGGTTAGGGTTAGGGTTAGGGTACGTCTTAGGGTACGGGTTAGAGTACGGGTGAGGGTACAGCGTAGGGTAAGGGTTAGGGTTAGGGTTAGGGTTAGGGTTACTTTTAGGGTTAGGGATTGGTTTAGGGTACGGGTTAGGATTAGCGTACGTGTTAGGGTTAGGTTTTGGGTTAGGGTTAGGGTACGCGTTAGGGTTAGGGTATGGGTTAGGGTTAGGGTACACGTTAGGATTAGGGTATTTATTAAACCTATCCCACTCTCTAGATACCACTTAGCACGTAAAGGAATATTATTAGGGATCCAGCCATGGAGAAGATTTTAGTCACTAGGATAAGATAAAGAATAAACACATTATAAAAAAATCACATTAGGATTTTCTTTTTAACCTGTTCCTTAAAACACTAGTGCTTAGGAAATCTAATAGAGGCAAAAGCAATCAAGGGTAGTTTAGGGTTAGGGTTAGGGTTAGGGTTAGTGTTAGTGTTAGGGTACGGCTTAGGGTATGGGATAGGGTACGGGTGAGGGTACGGCGTAAGGTAGCGGTTAGGGTTAGGGTTAGGGTTAGGGTACGGCTTAGGGTACGGGTGAGGGTATGGGTGAGGGTACTGCGTAGGGTATTGGTTAGGGTTAAGCTACGGCTTAGGATACGTGTTAGGGTACGGGTTAGGGTACGGCGTAGAGTGTGGGTTAGGGTTAGGGTTAGTGTTAGGGTTAGGGTTACGGTACATCTTAGGGTACGTGTTAGGGTACGGGTGAGGGTACGGCGTAGGTTATGGGTTAGGGTTAGGGTTAGGGATAGGGTTAGGGTACGGCTTAGGATACGGGTTAGGGTACGGGTGAGGGTACGGTGTAGGTTATGGGTTAGGGTTAGGGTTAGTGTTAGGGTTATGGTACGGCTTAGGTTATGGGATAGGGTACAGGTGAGGGTATGGCATAGGGTAGGGGTTAGGGTTAGGGTTAGGGTTAGGGTTAGGGTACGGCTTAGGGTACGGGTGAGGGTATGGGTGAGGATACTGCGTAGGGTATTGGTTAGGGTTACGGTACGTCTTAGGATACGGGTTAGGGTACGGGTGAGGGCACGGCGTAGGTTATGGGTTAGGGTTAGGGTTAGTGTTAGGGATATGGTTAGGGTTAGGTTATGGGATAGGGTACAGGTGAGGGTATGGCATAGGGTAGGGGTTAGGGTTAGGGTTAGGGTTAGGGTACTGCTTAGGGTACGGGTGAGGGTATGGGTGAGGATACTGCATAGGGTATTGGTTAGGTTTAGAGTACGGCTTAGGATACGGGTTAGGGTACGTGTTAGGGTATGGCGTACGGTATGGGTTAGGGTTAGGGTTAGGGTTAGGGTTAGGGTACGGCTTAGGGTACGGGTTAGGGTACGGGTGAGGGTACGGCGTAGCGTATGGGTTAGGGTTAGGGTTAGGGTTAGGGTACGGCTTAGGGTACGGGTTAGGGTACGGGTGAGGGTACGGCGTAGGTTATGGGTTAGGGTTAGGGTTAGGGTTAGGGTTAGTTTTAGGGTTAGGGATTGGTTTAGGGTACGGGTTAGGATTAGCATACTTGTTCGGGTTAGGGTTTTGGTTAGGGTTAGGGTACGCGTTAGGGTTAGGGTGTGGGTTAGGTTTAGGGTACACTTTAGGATTAGGGTATTTATTAAACCTATCCCACTCTCTAGATACCACTTAGCACGTAAAGGAATATTATTTGGGGTTCAGCCATGGAGAAGATTTTAGTCACTAGGATAAGATAAAGAATAAACACATTATAAAAAAATCACATAAAGTTTTCTTTTTAACCTGTTCCTTAAAACACTAGTGTTTAGGAAATCTAATGGAGGCAAAAGCAGTAAAGGGTAGTTTAGGGTTAGGGTTAGGGTTAGGGTTAGGGTAGGGCTTAGGATACGGGTGAGGGTACTGGTGAGGGTACTGCGTAGGTTATTGGTTAGGGTTAGGGTACGGCTTAGGATACGGGTTAGGATATGGGTTAGGTTACGGCATTGGGTATGGGTGAGGGTTAGGGTTAGGGTTAGGGTAAGGCTTTGGGTACGGGTTAGGGTACGGGTGAGGGTACGGCGTAGGGTAGAGGTTAGGGTTAGGTTTAGGGTTAGGGTACGGCTTAGGATACGGGTTAGGGTATGGGTGAGGGTACGGCGTAGCGTATGGGTTAGGGTTAGGGTTAGGATTAGGGTTAGTTTTAGGGTTAGGGATTGGTTTAGGGTACGGGTTAGGATTAGCGTACGTGTTAGGGTTAGGGTTTGGGTTAGGGTTAGGGTACGCATTAGGGTTAGGGTGTGGGTTAGGGTTAGGGTACACGTTAGGATTAGGGTATTTATTAAACCTATCCCACTCTCTAGATACCACTTAGCACGTAAAGGAATATTATTTAGGGTCCAGCCATGGAGAAGATTTTCGTCACTAGGATAAGATAAAGAATAAACACATTATAAAAAAATCACATTAGGATTTTCTTTTTAACCTGTTCCTTAAAACACTAGTGCTTAGGAAATCTAATGGAGGCAAAAGCAATCAAGGGTAGTTTAGGGTTAGGGTTAGGGTTAGGGTTAGTGTTAGGGTTAGGGTTAGGGTATGGCTTAGGGTACGGGTGAGGGTACTGTGTAGGTCATTGGTTAGGGTTAGGTTAAGGCTTAGGATACAGGTTATTGTATGGGTTAGGGTACGGCGCAGGGTATGGGTAAGGGTTAGGGTTAGGGTTAGGGTTAGAGTTAGGGTACGGCTTAGGGTACGGGTTAGGGTACGGGTGAGGGTACGGCGTAGTGTATAGGTTAGGGTTAGGGTTAGGGTACGGCTTAGGGTACGGGTTAGGTTACGGGTGAGGGTACGGCGTAGGGTATGGGTTAGGGTTAGGGTTAGGGTTAGTGTTAGTGTTAGGGTTAGGGTACGGATTAGCGTATGGGATAGGGTACGGGTGAGGGTACGGCGTAGGGTAGGGGTAAGGGTTAGAGTTAGGGTTAGGGTTGGGGTGAGGGTACGGCTTACGGTACGGGTGAGGGTACGGGTGAGGGTACTGCGTAGGGTATTGGTTAGGGTTAGGATACGGCTTAGGATACAGGTTAGTGTACGGGTTAGGGTATGGCGTAGGGTATGGGTTAGGATTAGGGTTAGGGTTAGGGTTAGGGTTAGGGTTAGGGTACGGCTTAGGATATGGGTTAGGGTACGGGTGAGGGTACGGCGTAGCGTATGGGTTAGGGTTAGGGTTAGGGTACGTCTTAGGGTACGGGTTAGGGTACGGGTGCGGGTACGGCGTAGGGTAAGGGTTAGGGTTAGTTTTAGGGTTAGGGATTGGTTTAGGGTACAGGTTAGGATTAGCGTACGTGTTAGCGTTAGGTTTGGGGTTAGGGTTAGGGTACGCGTTAGGGTTAGGGTATGGGTTAGGGTTAGGGTACACGTTAGGATTAGGGTATTTATTAAACCTATCCCACTCTCTAGATACCACTTAGCACGTAAAGGAATATTATTAGGGATCCAGCCATGGAGAAGATTTTAGTCACTAGGATAAGATAAAGAATAAACACATTATAAAAAAATCACATTAGGATTTTCTTTTTAACCTGTTCCTTAAAACACTAGTGCTTAGGAAATCTAATAGAGGCAAAAGCAATCAAGGGTAGTTTAGGGTTAGGGTTAGGGTTAGGGTTAGTGTTAGGGTTAGGGTACGGCTTAGGGTATGGGATAGGATACGGGTGAGGGTACGGCGTAGGTTAGGGGTTAAGGTTAGGGTTAGGGTTAGGGTTAGGGTATGGCTTAGGGTACGGGTGAGGGTACGGGTGAGGGTACTGCGTAGGGTTTTCCTTAGGGTTAGGGTACGGCTTAGGATACGTGTTAGGGTACGGGTTAGGGTACGGCGTAGAGTGTGGGTTAGGGTTAGGGTTAGTGTTAGGGTTAGTGTTACAGTACGTCTTAGGGTACGTGTTAGGGTACGGGTGAGGGTACGGCGTAGGTTATGGGTTAGGGTTAGGGTTAGGGTTAGGGTTAGGGTACGGCTTAGGATACGGGTTAGGGTACGGGTGAGGGTACGGCATAGGTTATGGTTTAGGGTTAGGTTTAGTGTTAGGGTTATGGTACGGCTTAGGTTATGGGATAGGGTACAGGTGAGGGTATGGCATATGGTAGGGGTTAGGCTTAGGGTTAGGGTTAGGGTTAGGGTTAGGGTACGGCTTAGGCTACGGGTGAGGGTATGGGTGAGGATACTGCGTAGGGTATTGGTTAGGGTTAGGGTACGGCTAAGGATACGGGTTAGGGTACGTGTTAGGGTATGGCGTACGTTATGGGTTAGGGTTAGGGTTAGGGTTAGGGTTAGGGTTAGGGTTAGGGTACGGCTTAGGGTACGGGTTAGGGTACGGGTGAGGTTACGGCGTAGGGTATAGTTTAGGGTTAGGGTTAGTGTTAGGGTTATGGTACGGCTTAGGGTATGGGATAGGGTACAGGTGAGGGTATGGCATAGGGTAGGGGTTAGGGTTAGGGTTAGGGTTAGGGTTAGGGTACGGCTTAGGGTACGGGTGAGGGTATGGGTGAGGATACTGCGTAGGTTATTGGTTAGGGTTAGGGTACGGCTTAGGATACGGGTTAGGGTACGTGTTAGGGTATGGCGTACGGAATGGGTTAGGGTTAGGGTAAGGGTTAGGATTAGGGTTAGGGTTAGGGTACGGCTTAGGGTACGGGTTAGGGTACGGGTGAGGTTACGGCATAGGGTATAGTTTAGGGTTCGGGTTAGGGTTAGGGTACGGCTTAGGATACGGGTTAGGGTACGGGTGAGGGTACGGCGTAGCGTATTGTTTAGGGTTAGGTTTAGGGTTAGGGTACGGCTTAGGGTACGGGTTAGGGTACGGGTGAGCGTATGGCGTAGTGTATAGGTTAGGGTTAGGGTTAGGGTTAGGGTATGGCTTAGGGTACGGGTGAGGGTACGGGTGAGGGTACTGTGTAGGGTATTGGTTATGGTTAGGGTACGGCTTAGAATACGGGTTAGGGTACGGGTTAGGGTACGGCGTAGGGTATGGGTTAGGGTTAGGGTTAGGGTTAGGGTACGGCTTAGGGTACGGGTTAGGGTACGGGTGAGGGTACGGCGTAGTGTATAGGTCAGGGTTAGGGTTAGGGTTAGGGTACGGCTTAGGGTGCGGGATAGGGTACGGTTGAGGGTACGGCTTAGGGTAGGGTTTAGGTTTACGGTTAGGGTTAGTGTTAGGGTTAGGGTACGGCTTAGGGTATGGGATAGGTTACGGTTGAGGGTACGGCGTAGGGTAGGGGTTAGGGTTAGGTTTAGGGTTAGTGTTAGGGTTAGGGTACCGCTTAGGGTATGGGATAGGGTACGGCGTAGGGTAGCGGTTAGGGTTAGGGTTAGGGTTAGGGTTAGGGTACGGCTTAGGATACGGGGTAGGTTACGGGTGAGGGTACGACGTAGGTTATGGGTTAGGGTTAGGGTTAGGGTTAGGGTTAGTTTTAGGGTTAGGGATTGGTTTAAGGTACGGGTAAGGATTAGCATACTTGTTCGGGTTAGGGTTTTGTTTAGGGTTAGGGTTCGCGTTAGGGTTAGGGTATGGGTTAGGTTTAGGGTACACTTTAGGATTTGGGTATTTATTAAACCTATCCCACTCTCTAGATACCACTTAGCACGTAAAGGAATATTATTTGGGGTTCAGCCATGGAGAAGATTTTAGTCACTAGGATAAGATAAAGAATAAACACATTATAAAAAAATCACATAAGGTTTTCTTTTTAACCTGTTCCTTAAAACACTAGTGTTTAGGAAATCTAATGGAGGCAAAAGCAGTAAAGGGTAGTTTAGGGTTAGGGTTAGGGTTAGGGTTAGGGTAGGGCTTAGGATACGGGTGAGGGTACTGGTGAGGGTACTTCGTAGGTTATTGGTTAGGGTTAGGGTACGGCTTAGGATACGGGTTAGGATATGGGTTAGGTTACGGCGTTGGGTATGGGTGAGGGTTAGGGTTAGGGTTAGGGTAAGGCTTTGGGTACGGGTTAGGGTACGGGTGAGGCTACGGCGTAGGGTAGAGGTTAGAGTTAGGTTTAGGGTTAGGGTACGGCTTAGGATACGGGTTAGGGTACGGGTGAGGGTATGGCATAGCGTATGGGTTAGGGTTAGGGTTAGGGTACGTCTTAGGGTACGGGTTAGGGTACGGATGAGGGTACGGCGTAGGTTATGGGTTAGGGTTAGGGTTAGGGTTAGGGTTAGGGTACGGCTTAGGATACGGGTTAGGGTACGGGTGAGGGTACGGCGTAGTTTATGGTTTAGGGTTAGGGTTAGTGTTAGGGTTATGGTACGGCTTAAGTTATGGGATAGGGTACAGGTGAGGGTATGGCATAGGGTAGGGGTTAGGGTTAGGGTTAGGGTTAGGGTTAGGGTTAGGGTACGGCTTAGGGTACGGGAAAGGGTATGGGTGAGGATACTGCGTAGGGTATTGGTTAGGGTTAGGGTATGGCTTAGGATACGGGTTAGGGTACGTGTTAGGGTATGGCGTACGGTATGGGTTAGGGTTAGGGTTAGGGTTAGGGTTAGGGTTAGGGTTAGGGTACGGCTTAGGGTACGGGTTAGGGTACGGGTGAGGTTACGGCGTAGGGTATAGTTTAGGGTTAGGGTTAGGGTTAGGGTAAGGCTTAGGATACGGGTTAGGGTACGGGTGAGGGTACGGCGTAGCGTATGGTTTAGGGTTAGGGTTAGGGTTAGGGTACGGCTTAGGGTACGGGTTAGGGTACGGGTGAGGGTACGGTGTAGGTTATGGGTTAGGGTTAGGGTTAGGGTTAGGGTTAGTTTTAGGGTTAGGGATTGGTTTAGGGTACGGGTTAGGATTAGCGTACGTGTTAGGGATAGGGTTTGGGTTAGGGTTAGGGTACGCATTAGGGTTAGGGTATGGGTTAGGGTTAGGGTACACGTTAGGATTAGGGTATTTATTAAACCTATCCCACTCTCTAGATACCACTTAGCACTTAAAGGAATATTATTTAGGGTCCAGCCATGGAGAAGATTTTCGTCACTAGGATAAGATAAAGAATAAACACATTATAAAAAAATCACATTAGGATTTTCTTTTTAACCTGTTCCTTAAAACACTAGTGCTTAGGAAATCTAATGGAGGCAAAAGCAGTCAAGGGTAGTTTAGGGTTAGGGTTAGGGTTAGGGTTAGTGTTAGGGTTAGGGTACGGCTTAGGGTATGGGATAGGGTATGGGTGAGGGTACGGCATAGGGTAGGGTTTAGGGTTAGGGTTAGTGTTAGGGTTAGGGTTAGGGTATGGCTTAGGGTACGGGTGAGGGTACTGTGTAGGTCATTGGTTAGGGTTAGGTTAAGGCTTAGGATACAGGTTATTGTATGGGTTAGGGTACGGCGCAGGGTATGGGTAAGGGTTAGGTATAGGGTTAGGGTTAGAGTTACGGTACAGCTTAGGGTACGGGTTAGGTTACGGCTGAGGGTACGGGTGAGGGTACTGCGTAGGGTATTGGTTAGGGTTAGGGTACGGCTTATGATACGTGTTAGGGTACGGGTTAGGGTACGGCGTAGAGTGTGGGTTAGGGTTAGGGTTAGTGTTAGGGTTAGGGTTACGGTATGTCTTAGGGTACGTGTTAGGGTACAGGTGAGGGTACGGCGTAGGTTATGGGTTAGGGTTAGGGTTAGGGTTAGGGTTAGGGTACGGCTTAGGATACGGGTTAGGGTACGGGTGAGGGTACGGCGTAGGTTATGGGTTAGGGATAGGGTTAGTGTTAGGGTTATGGTACGGCTTAGGTTATGGGATAGGGTACAGGTGAGGGTATGGCATAGGGTAGGGGTTAGGGTTAGGGTTAGTGTTAGGGTTAGGGTTAGGGTACGGCTTAGGGTACGGGTGAGGGTATGGGTGAGGATACTGCGTAGGCTATTGGTTAGGGTTAGGGTACGGCTTAGGATACGGGTTAGGGTACGTGTTAGGGTATGGCGTACGGTATGGGTTAGGGTTAGGGTTAGGGTTAGGGTTAGGGTTAGGGTACGGCTTAGGGTACGGGTTAGGGTACGGGTGAGGTTACGGCGTAGGGTATAGTTTAGAGTTAGTGTTAGGGTTAGGGTACGGCTTAGGATACGGGTTAGGGTACGGGTGAGGGTACGGCGTAGCGTATGGTTTAGGGTTAGGGTTAGGGTTAGGGTACGGCTTAGGGTACGGGTTAGGGTACGGGTGAGGGTATGGCGTAGTGTATAGGTTAGGGTTAGGTTTAGGGTTAGGGTATGGCTTAGGGTACGGGTGAGGGTACGGGTGAGTGTACTGTGTAGGGTATTTGTTATGGTTAGGGTACGGCTTAGAATACGGGTTAGGGTTAGGGTTAGGGTTAGGGTTAGGGTACCGCTTAGGGTATTGGATAGGGTACGGCGTAGGGTAGCGGTTAGGGTTAGGGTTAGGTTTAGGGTTAGGGTACGGCTTAGGATACGGGTGAGGGTACTGGTGAGGGTACTGCGTAGGTTATTGGTTAGGGTTAGGGTACGGCTTAGGATACGGGTTAGGATATGGGTTAGGTTACGGTGTTGGGTATGGATGAGGGTTAGGGTTAGGGTTAGGGTAAGGCTTTGGGTACGGGTGAGGGTACTGGTGAGGGTACGGCGTAGGGTAGAGGTTAGGGTTAGGTTTAGGGTTAGGGTACGGCTTAGGATACGGGTTAGGCTATGGGTGAGGGTACGGCGTAGCGTATGGGTTAGGGTTAGGGTTAGGGTTAGGGTTAGTTTTAGGGTTAGGGATTGGTTTAGGGTACGGGTTAGGATTAGCGTACGTGTTAGGGTTAGGGTTTGGGTTAGGGTTAGGGTACGCATTAGGGTTAAGGTGTGGGTTAGGGTTAGGGTACACGTTAGGATTAGGGTATTTATTAAACCTATCCCACTCTCTAGATACCACTTAGCACGTAAAGGAATATTATTTAGGGTACAGCCATGGAGAAGATTTTAGTCACTAGGATAAGATAAAGAATAAACACATTATAAAAAAATCACATTAGGATTTTCTTTTTAACCTGTTCCTTAAAACACTAGTGCTTAGAAAATCTAATGGAGGCAAAAGCAGTCAACGGTAGTTTAGGGTTAGAGTTAGGTTTAGGGTTAGTGTTAGGGTTAGGGTACGGCTTAGGGTATGGGATAGGGTATGGGTGAGGGTACGGCATAGGGTAGGGTTTAGGGTTAGGGTTAGTGTTAGGGTTAGGGTTAGGGTATGGCTTAGGGTACGGGTGAGGGTACTGTGTAGGTCATTGGTTAGGGTTAGGTTAAGGCTTAGGATACAGGTTATTGTATGGGTTAGGGTACGGCGCAGGGTATGGTTAAGTTTAGGGTTAGGGTTAGGGTTAGAGTTAGGGTACGGCTTAGGGTACGGGTTAGGGTACGGGTGAGGGTACGGCGTAGTGTATAGGTTAGGGTTAGGGTTAGGGTACGACTTAGGGTACGGGTTAGGTTACGGGTGAGGGTACGGCGTAGGGTATGGGTTAGGGTTAGTGTTAGGGTTAGTGTTAGTGTTAGGGTTAGGGTACGTCTTAGCGTATGGGATAGGGTACGGGTGAGGGTACAGCGTAGGGTAGGGGTTAGGGTTACAGTTAGGGTTAGGGTTGGGGTTAGGGTACGGCTTAGGGTACGGGTGAGGGTACGGGTGAGGGTACTGCGTAGGGTATTGGTTAGGGTTAGGATATGGCTTAGGATACGGGTTAGGGTACGGGTTAGGGTATGGCGTAGGGTATGGGTTAGGGTTAGGGTTAGGGTTAGGGTTAGGGTTAGGGTACGGCTTAGGATACGGGTTAGGGTACGGGTGAGGGTACGGCGTAGCGTATGGGTTAGGGTTAGGGTTAGGGTACGTCTTAGGGTATGGGTTAGGGTACGGGTGAGGGTACGGCGTAGGGTAAGGGTTAGGGTTAGGGTTAGGGTTAGGGTTAGTTTTAGGGTTAGGGATTGCTTTAGTGTACGGGTTAGGATTAGCGTACGTGTTAGGGTTAGGTTTTGAGTTAGGGTTAGGGTACGCGTTAGGATTAGGGTATGGGTTAGGGTTAGGGTACACGTTAGGATTAGGGTATTTATTAAACCTATCCCACTCTCTAGATACCACTTAGCACGTAAAGGAATATTATTAGGGATCCAGCCATGGAGAAGATTTTAGTCACTAGGATAAGATAAAGAATAAACACATTATAAAAAAATCACATTAGGATTTTCTTTTTAACCTGTTCCTTAAAACACTAGTGCTTAGGAAATCTAATAGAGGCAAAAGCAATCAAGGGTAGTTTAGGGTTAGGGTTAGGGTTAGGGTTAGTGTTAGGGTTAGGGTACGGCTTAGGGTATGGGATAGGGTACGGGTGAGGGTACGGCGTAGGGTAGGGGTTAGGGTTAGGGTTAGGGTATGGCTTAGAGTACGGGTGAGGGTACGGGTGACGGTACTGAGTAGCGTATTGGTTAGGGTTAGGGTACGGCTTAGGATACGTGTTAGGGTACGGGTTAGGGTACGGCGTAGAGTGTGGGTTAGGGTTAGTGTTAGGGTTAGGGTTACGGTACGTCTTAGGGTACGTGTTAGGGTACGGGTGACGGTACGGCGTAGGTTATGGGTAGGGTTAGGGTTAGTGTTAGGGTTATGGTACGGCTTAGGTTATGGGATAGGGTACAGGTGAGGGTATGGCATAGGGTAGGGGTTAGGTTTAGAGTTAGGGTTAGGGTTTGGGTTAGGGTACGGCTTAGGGTACGGGTGAGGGTACGGGTGAGGGTACTGCGTAGGGTATTGGTTAGGGTTAGGATACGGCTTAGGATACGGGTTAGGGTACGTGTTAGGGTATGGCGTACGGTATGGGTTAGGGTTAGGGTTAGGGTTAGGGTCAGGGTTAGGGTTAGGGTACGGCTTAGGATACGGGTTACGGTATGGGTGAGGGTACGGCGTAGCGTATGGTTTAGGGTTAGGGTTAGGGTTAGGGTACGGCTTAGAGTACGGGTTAGGGTACGGGTGAGGGTACGGCGTAGGTTATGGGTTAGGGTTAGGGTTAGGGTTAGGGTTAGTTTTAGGGTTAGGGATTGGTTTAGGGTACGGGTTAGGATTAGCATACGTGTTCGGGTTAGGATTTTGGTTAGGGTTAGGGTACGCGTTAGGGTTAGGGTATGGGTTAGGTTTAGGGTACACTTTAGGATTAGGGTATTTATTAAACCTATCCCACTCTCTAGATACCACTTAGCACGTAAAGGAATATTATTTGGGGTTCAGGCATGGAGAAGATTTTAGTCACTAGGATAAGATAAAGAATAAACACATTATAAAAAAATCACATAAGGTTTTCTTTTTAACCTGTTCCTTAAAACACTAGTGTTTAGGAAATCTAATGGAGGCAAAAGCAGTAAAGGGTAGTTTAGGGTTAGGGTTAGGGTTAGGGTTAGGGTAGGGCTTAGGATACGGGTGAGGGTACTGGTGAGGGTACTGCGTAGGTTATTGGTTAGGGTTAGGGTACGGCTTAGGATAAGGGTTAGGGTATGGGTGAGGGTACGGCGTAGCGTATGGGTTAGGGTTAGGGTTAGGGTTAGGGTTAGTTTTAGGGTTAGGGATTGGTTTAGGGTACGTGTTAGGATTAGCGTACGTGTTAGGGTTAGGGTTTGTGTTAGGGTTAGGGTACGCATTAGGGTTAGGATATGGGTTAGGGTTAGGGTACACGTTAGGATTAGGGTATTTATTAAACCTATCCCACTCTCTAGATACTATTAGCACGTAAAGGAATATTATTTAGGGTCCAGCCATGGAGAAGATTTTCGTCACTAGGATAAGATAAAGAATAAACACATTATAAAAAAATCACATTAGGATTTTCTTTTTAACCTGTTCCTTAAAACACTAGTGCTTAGGAAATCTAATGGAGGCAAAAGCAGTCAAGGGTAGTTTAGGGTTAGGGTTAGGGTTAGGGTTAGTGTTAGTGTTAGGGTACAGCTTAGGGTATGGGATAGCGTATGGGTGAGGGTACGGCATAGGGTAGGTTTTAGGGTTAGGGTTAGTGTTAGGGTTAGGGTTAGGGTATGGCTTAGGGTACGGGTGAGGGTACTGTGTAGGTCATTGGTTAGGGTTAGGTTAAGGCTTAGGATACAGGTTATTGTATGTGTTAGGGTACGGCGCAGGGTATGGGTAAGGGTTAGGGTTAGGGTTAGGGTTAGAGTTAGGGTACGGCTTAGGGTACGGGTTAGGGTACAGGTGAGGGTACGGCGTAGTGTATAGGTTAGGGTTAGGGTTAGGGTACGGCTTGGGGTACGGGTTAGGTTACGGGTGAGGGTACGGCGTAGGGTATGGGTTAGGGTTAGGGTTAGGGTTAGTGTTAGTGTTAGGGTTAGGGTACGGCTTAGCGTATGGGATAGGGTACGGGTGAGGGTACGGCGTAGGGTAGGGATTAGGGTTAGAGTCAGGGTTAGGGTTGGGGTTAGGGTACGGCTTAGGGTAAGGGTGAGGGTACGGGTGAGGTTACTGCGTAGGGTATTGGTTAGGGTTAGGATACGGCTTAGGATACGGGTTCGGGTACGGGTTAGGGTATGGCGAAGGGTATGGTTTAGGGTTAGGGTTAGGGTTAGGGTTAGGTTTAGGGTACGGCTTAGGGTACGGGTGAGGGTACTGGTGAGGGTACTGCGTAGGGTATTGGTTAGGGTTAGGATACGGCTTAGGATACGGTTAGGGTACGGGTTAGGGTACGGCGTAGGGTACAGGTTAGGGTTAGGTTTAGGGTTAGGGTTAGGGTACGGCGTAGGGTACGGGTTAGGGTACGGTTGATGGTACGACGTAGGTTATAGGTTAGGTTTAGGGTTAGGGTACGGCTTAGGATACGGTTTAGGGTACGGGTGAGGGTACGGCGTAGCGTATGGGTTAGGGTTAGGGTTAGGGTTAGGGTACGGCTTAGGGTACGGGTGAGGGTACTGGTGAGGGTACTGCGTAGGTTATTGGTTAGGGTTAGGGTACGGCTTAGGATACGGGTTAGGATATGGGTTAGGTTACGGCGTTGGGTATGGGTGAGGGTTAGGGTTAGGGTTAAGGTAAGGCTTTGGGTACGGGTTAGGGTACGGGTGAGGGTACGGCGTAGGTTATGGGTTAGGGTTAGGGTTAGTGTTAGGGTTAGGGTACGGCTTAGGCTATGGGATAGGGTATGGGTGAGGGTACGGCATAGGGTAGGGTTTAGGGTTAGGGTTAGTGTTAGGGTTAGGGTTAGGGTATGGCTTAGGGTACCGGTGAGGGTACTGTGTAGGTCATTGGTTAGGGTTAGGTTAAGGCTTAGGATACAGGTTATTGTATGGGTTAGGGTACGGCGCAGGTTATGGGTAAGGGTTAGGGTTAGAGTTAGGGTACGGCTTAGGGTACGGGTTAGGGTACGGGTGAGGGTACGGCGTAGTGTATAGGTTAGGGTTCGGGTTAGGGTACGGCTTAGGGTACGGATTAGGTTACGGGTGAGGGTACGGCGTAGGGTATGGGTTAGGGTTAGGGTTAGGGTTAGTGTTAGTGTTAGGGTTAGGGTACGGCTTAGCGTATGGGATAGGGTACGGGTGAGGGTACGGCGTAGGGTAGGGGTTAGGGTTAGAGTTAGGGTTAGGGTTGGTGTTAGGGTACGGCTTTGGGTACGGGTGAGGGTACGGGTCAGGGTACTGCGTAGGGTATTGGTTAGGGTTAGGATACGGCTTAGGATACGGGTTAGGGTACGGGTTAGGGTATGGCGTAGGGTATAGGTTAGGGTTAGGGTTAGGGTTAGGGTTAGGGTTAGGGTACGGCTTAGGATACGGGTTAGGGTATGGGTGAGGGTACGGCGTAGCGTATGGGTTAGGGTTAGGGTTAGGGTACGTCTTAGGGTATGGGTTAGTGTACGGGTGAGGGTACGGCGTAGGGTAAGGGTTAGGGTTAGGGTTAGGGTTAGGGTTAGGGTATGGCTTAGGGTACGGGTGAGGGTATTGCGTAGGGTATTGGTTAGGGTTAGGGTACGGCTTAGGATACGTGTTAGGGTACGGGTTAGGGTACGGCGTAGGGTGTGGGTTAGGGTTAGGGTTAGTGTTAGGGTTAGGGTTACGGTACGTCTTAGGGTACGTGTTAGGGTACGGGTGAGGGTACGGCGTAGGTTATGGGTTAGGGTTAGGGTTAGGGTTAGGGTTAGGTTACGGCTTAGGATACGGGTTAGGGTACGGGTGAGGGTACGGCGTAGGTTATGGGTTAGGGTTAGGGTTAGTGTTAGGGTTATGGTATGGCTTAGGTTATGGGATAGGGTACAGGTGAGGGTATGGCATAGGGTAGGGGTTAGGGTTAGGGTTAGGGTTAGGGTTAGGGTACGGCTTCGGGTACGGGTGAGGGTATGGGTGGGGATACTGCGTAGGGTATTGGTTAGGGTTAGGGTACGGCTTAGGATACGGGTTAGGGTACGTGTTAGGGTATGGCGTACTGTATGGGTTAGGGTTAGGGTTAGAGTTAGGGTTAGGGTTAGGGTTAGGGTACGGCTTAGGGTACGGGTTAGTGTACGGGTGAGGTTACGGCGTAGGGTATAGTTTAGGGTTAGGGTTAGGGTTAGAGTACGGCTTAGGATACGGGTTAGGGTATGGGTGAGGTTACGGCGTAGGGTATAGTTTAGGGTTAGGGTTAGGGTTAGGGTACGGCTTAGGATACGGGTTAGGTTACGGGTGAGGGTACGGCGTAGCGTACGGTTTAGGGTTAGGGTTAGGGTTAGGGTACGGCTTAGGGTACGGGTTAGGGTACGGGTGAGGGTATGGCGTAGTGTATAGGTTAGGGTTAGGGTTAGGGTATGGCTTAGGGTACGGTGAGGGTACGGGTGAGGGTACGGTGTAGGGTATTGGTTATGGTTAGGGTACGGCTTAGAATACGGGTTAGGGTACGGGTTAGGGTACGGCATAGGGTATGGGTTAGGGTTAGGGTTAGGGTTAGGGTTAGGGTACGGCTTAGGGTACGGGTTAGGGTACGGGTGAGGGTACGGCGTAGTGTATAGGTTAGGGTCAGGGTTAGGGTACGGCTTAGGGTATGGGATAGGGTACGGGTGAGGGTACGGCGTAGGGTAGGGGTTAGGTTTAGGGTTAGGGTTAGTGTTAGGGTTAGGGTACGGCTTAGGGTATGGGATAGGTTACGGGTGAGGGTACGGCGTAGGGTAGGGTTTAGGGTTAGGTTTAGGGTTAGTGTTAGGGTTAGGGTACCGCTTAGGGTATGGGATAGGGTACGGCGTAGGGTAGTGGTTAGGGTTAGGGTTAGGGTTAGGGTTAGGGTACGGCTTAGGATACGGGTTAGGGTACGGCTTAGGATACGGGTTAGGGTACGGGTGAGGGTTAGGGTTAGGGTTAGGGTACGGCTTAGGGTACGGGTTAGGGTACGGGTGAGGGTACGGCGTAGGTTATGGGTTAGGGTTAGGGTTAGGGTTAGGGTTAGTTTTAGGGTTAGGGATTGGTTTAGGGTATGGGTTAGGATTAGCATACTTGTTCGGGTTAGGGTTTTGGTTAGGGTTAGGGTACGCGTTAGGGTTAGGGTATGGGTTAGGTTTAGGGTACACTTTAGGATTAGGGTATTTATTAAACCTATCCCACTCTCTAGATACCACTTAGCACGTAAAGGAATATTATTTGGGGTTCAGCCATGGAGAAGATTTTAGTCACTAGGATAAGATAAAGAATAAACACATTATAAAAAAATCACATAAGGTTTTCTTTTTAACCTGTTCCTTAAAACACTAGTGTTTAGGAAATCTAATGGAGGCAAAAGCAGTAAAGGGTAGTTTAGGGTTAGGGTTAGGGTTAGGGTTAGGGTAGGGCTTAGGATAAGGGTGAGGGTACTGGTGAGGGTACTGCGTAGGTTATTGGTTAGGGTTAGGGTACGGCTTAGGATACGGGTTAGGATATGGGTTAGGTTACGGCGTTGGGTATGGGTGAGGGTTAGGGTTAGGGTTAGGGTAAGGCTTTGGGTACGGGTTAGGGTACGGGTGAGGGTACGGTGTAGGGTAGAGGTTAGGCTTAGGTTTAAGGTTAGGGTACGGCTTAGGATACGGGTTAGGGTATGGGTGAGAGTACGGCGTAGCGTATGGGTTAGGGTTAGGGTTAGGGTTAGTTTTAGGGTTAGGGATTGGTTTAGGGTACGGGTTAGGATTAGCGTACGTGTTAGGGTTAGGGTTTGGGTTAGGGTTAGGGTACGCATTAGGGTTATTGTGTGGGCTAGGATTAGGGTACACGTTAGGATTAGGGTATTTATTAAACCTATCCCACTCTCTAGATACCACTTAGCACGTAAAGGAATATTATTTAGGGTCCAGCCATGGAGAAGATTTTCGTCACTAGGATAAGATAAAGAATAAACACATTATAAAAAAATCACATTAGGATTTTCTTTTTAACCTGTTCCTTAAAACACTAGTGCTTAGGAAATCTAATGGAGGCAAAAGCAGTCAAGGATAGTTTAGGGTTAGGGTTAGGGTTAGGGTTAGGGTAGGGCTTAGGATACGGGTGAGGGTACTGGTGAGGGTACTGCGTAGGTTATTGGTTAGGGTTAGGGTACGGCTTAGGATACGGGTTAGGGTATGGGTGAGGGTACGGCGTAGCGTATGGGTTAGGGTTAGGGTTAGGGTTAGGGTTAGTTTTAGGGTTAGGGATTGGTTTAGGGTACGGGTTAGGATTAGCGTACGTGTTAGGGTTAGGGTTTGGGTTAGGGTTAGGGTACGCATTAGGGTTAGGGTATGGGTTAGGGTTAGGGTACACGTTAGGATTAGGGTATTTATTAAACCTATCCCACTCTCTAGATACCACTTAGCACGTAAAGGAATATTATTTAGGGTCCAGCCATGGAGAAGATTTTCGTCACTAGGATAAGATAAAGAATAAACACATTATAAAAAAATCACATTAGGATTTTCTTTTTAACCTGTTCCTTAAAACACTAGTGCTTAGGAAATCTAATGGAGGCAAAAGCAGTCAAGGGTAGTTTAGGGTTAGGGTTAGGGTTAGGGTTAGTGTTAGGGTTAGGGTACAGCTTAGGGTATGGGATAGCGTATGGGTGAGGATACGGCATAGGGTAGGTTTTAGGGTTAGGGTTAGTGTTAGGGTTAGGGTTAGGGTATGGCTTAGGGTACGGGTGAGGGTACTGTGTAGGTCATTGGTTAGGGTTAGGTTAAGGCTTAGGATACAGGTTATTGTATGTGTTAGGGTACGGCGCAGGGTATGGGTAAGGGTTAGGGTTAGGGTTAGGGTTAGAGTTAGGGTACGGCTTAGGGTACGGGTTAGGGTACGGGTGAGGGTACGGCGTAGTGTATAGGTTAGGGTTAGGGTTAGGGTACGGCTTAGGGTACGGGTTAGGTTACGGGTGAGGGTACGGCGTAGGGTATGGGTTAGGGTTAGGGTTAGGGTTAGGGTTAGAGTTAGGTTACGGCTTAGGGTACGGGTTAGGGTAGGGGTTAGGGTATCGCGTAGGGTATGGGTTAGGGTTAGGGTTAGGGTTAGGTTTAGGGTACGGCTTAGGGTACGGGTGAGGGTACTGGTGAGGGTACTGCGTAGGGTATTGGTTAGGGTTAGGATACGGCTTAGGATACGGTTAGGGTACGGGTTAGGGTACGGCGTAGGGTACAGGTTAGGGTTAGGTTTAGGGTTAGGGTTAGGGTACGGCGTAGGGTACGGGTTAGGGTAAGGTTGATGGTACGACGTAGGGTATAGGTTAGGGTTAGAGTTAGGGTACGGCTTAGGATACGGTTTAGGGTACGGGTGAGGGTACGGCTTAGCGTATGGGTTAGGGTTAGGGTTAGGGTTAGGGTACGGCTTAGGGTACGGGTGAGGGTACTGGTGAGGGTACTGCGTAGGTTAATGGTTAGGGTTAGGGTACGGCTTAGGATACGGGTTAGGATATGGGTTAGGTTACGGCGTTGGGTATGGGTGAGGGTGAGGGTTAGGGTTAGGGTAAGGCTTTGGGTACGGGTTAGGGTACGGGTGAGGGTACGGGGTAGGTTATGGGTTAGGGTTAGGGTTAGTGTTAGGGTTAGGGTACGGCTTAGGCTATGGGATAGGGTATGGGTGAGGGTACGGCATAGGGTAGGGTTTAGGGTTAGGGTTAGTGTTAGGGTTAGGGTATGGCTTAGGGTACGGGTGAGGGTACTGTGTAGGTCATTGGTTAGGGTTAGGTTAAGGCTTAGGATACAGGTTATTGTATGGGTTAGGGTACGGCACAGGGTATGGGTAAGGGTTAGGGTTAGGGTTAGGGTTAGAGTTAGGGTACAGCTTAGGGTACGGGTTAGGTTACGGGTGAGGGTAAGGCGTAGGGTATGGGTTAGGGTTAGGGTTAGGATTAGTGTTAGTGTTAGGGTTAGGGTACGGCTTAGCGTATGGGATAGGGTACGGGTGAGGGTACGGCGTAGGGTAGGGGTTAGGTTTAGAGTTAGGGTTAGGGTTGGTGTTAGGGTACGGCTTTGGGTACGGGTGAGGGTACGGGTGAGGGTACTGCGTAGGGTATTGGTTAGGGTTAGGATACGGCTTAGGATACGGGTTAGGGTACGGGTTAGTGTATGGCGTAGGATATGGGTTAGGGTTAGGGTTAGGGTTAGGGTTAGGGTTAGGGTACGGCTTAGGATACGGGTTAGTGTACGGGTGAGGGTACGGCGTAGCGTATGGGTTAGGGTTAGGGTTAGGGTACGTCTTAGGGTATGGGTTAGGGTACGGGTGAGGGTACGGCGTAGGGTAAGGGTTAGGGTTACGGTTAGGGTTAGGGTATGGCTTAGGGTACGGGTGAGGGTACGGGTGAGGGTACTGCGTAGGGTATTGGTTAGTGTTAGGGTACGGCTTAGGATACGTGTTAGGGTACGGGTTAGGGTACGGCGTAGAGTGTGGGTTAGGGTTAGGGTTAGTGTTAGGGTTAGGGTTACGGTACGTCCTAGGGTACGTGTTAGGATACGGGTGAGGTTACGGCGTAGGTTATGGGTTAGGGTTAGGGTTAGGGTTAGGGTTAGGGTACGGCTTAGGATACGGGTTAGGGTACGGGTGAGGGTACGGCGTAGGTTATGGGTTAGGGTTAGGGTTAGTGTTAGGGTTATGGTACGGCTTAGGTTATGGGATAGGGTACAGGTGAGGGTATGGCATAGGGTAGGGGTTAGGGTTAGGGTTAGGGTTAGGGTTAGGGTACGGCTTCGGGTACGGGTGAGGGTACGGGTGATGATACTGCGTATGGTATTGGTTAGGGTTAGGGTACGGCTTAGGATACGGGTTAGGGTACTTGTTAGGGTATGGCGTACGGTATGGGTTAGGGTTAGGGTTAGGGTTAGGGTTAGGGTTAGGGTACGGCTTAGGGTACGGGTTAGGGTACGGGTGAGGTTACGGCGTAGGGTATAGTTTAGGGTTAGGGTTAGGGTTAGGGTACGGCTTAGGATACGGGTTAGGGTACGGGTGAGTGTACGGCGTAGCGTATGGTTTAGGGTTAGGGTTAGGGTTAGGGTACGGCTTAGGGTACGGGTTAGGGTACGGGTGAGGGTATCGCGTAGTGTATAGGTTAGGGTTAGGGTTAGGGTATGGCTTAGGGTACGGTGAGGGTACGGGTGAGGGTACGGTGTAGGGTATTGGTTATGGTTAGGGTACGGCTTAGAATACGGGTTAGGGTACGGGTTAGGGTACGGCATAGGGTATGGGTTAGGGTTAGGGTTAGGGTTAGGGTTAGGGTTAGGGTACGGCTTAGGGTACGGGTTAGGGTACGGGTGAGGGTACGGCGTAGTGTATAGGTTAGGGTTAGGGTTAGGGTACGGCTTAGGGTATGTGATAGGGTACGGGTGAGGGTACGGCGTAGGGTAGGGGTTAGGTTTAGGGTTAGGGTTAGTGTTAGGGTTAGGGTACGGCTTAGGGTATGGGATAGGTTACGGGTGAGGGTACGGCATAGGGTAGGGTTTAGGGTTAGGTTTAGGATTAGTGTTAGGGTTAGGGTACCGCTTAGGGTATGGGATAGGGTACGGCGTAGGGTAGCGGTTAGGGTTAGGGTTAGGGTTATGGTTAGGGTACGGCTTAGGATACGGGATAGGGTACGGGTGAGGGTACAGCGTAGCGTATGGGTTAGGGTTAGGGTTAGGGTTAGGGTACGGCTTAGGGTACGGGTTAGGGTACGGGTGAGGGTACGGCGTAGGTTATGGGTTAGGGTTAGGGTTAGGGTTAGGGTTAGTTTTAGGGTTAGGGATTGGTTTAGGGTATGGGTTAGGATTAGCATACTTGTTCGGGTTAGGGTTTTGGTTAGGGTTAGGGTACGCGTTAGGGTTAGGGTATGGGTTAGGTTTAGGGTACACTTTAGGATTAGGGTATTTATTAAACCTATCCCACTCTCTAGATACCACTTAGCACGTAAAGGAATATTATTTGGGGTTCAGCCATGGAGAAGATTTTAGTCACTAGGATAAGATAAAGAATAAACACATTATAAAAAAATCACATAAGGTTTTCTTTTTAACCTGTTCCTTAAAACACTAGTGTTTAGGAAACCTAATGGAGGCAAAAGCAGTAAAGGGTAGTTTAGGGTTAGGGTTAGGGTTAGGGTTAGGGTAGGGCTTAGGATACGGGTGAGGGTACTGGTGAGGGTACTGCGTAGGTTATTGGTTAGGGTTAGGGTACGGCTTAGGATACGGGTTAGGATATGGGTTAGGTTACGGCGTTGGGTATGGGTGAGGGTTAGGGTTAGAGTTAGGCTAAGGCTTTGGGTACGGGTTAGGGTACGGGTGAGGGTACGGCGTAGGGTAGAGATTAGGGTTAGGTTTAAGGTTAGGGTACGGCTTAGGATACGGGTTAGGGTATGGGTGAGGGTACGGCGTAGCGTATGGGTTAGGGTTAGGGTTAGGGTTAGTTTTAGGGTTAGGGATTGGTTTAGGGTACGGGTTAGGATTAGCGTACGTGTTAGGGTTAGGGTTTGGGTTAGGGTTAGGGTACGCATTAGGGTTAGGGTGTGGGCTAGGGTTAGGGTACACGTTAGGATTAGGGTATTTATTAAACCTATCCCACTCTCTAGATACCACTTAGCACGTAAAGGAATATTATTTAGGGTGCAGCCATGGAGAAGATTTTCGTCACTAGGATAAGATAAAGAATAAACACATTATAAAAAAATCACATTAGGATTTTCTTTTTAACCTGTTCCTTAAAACACTAGTGCTTAGGAAATCTAATGGAGGCAAAAGCAGTCAAGGGTAGTTTAGGGTTAGGGTTAGGGTTAGGGTTAGTGTTAGGGTTAGGGTACGGCTTAGGGTATGGGATAGGGTATGGGTGAGGGTACGGCATAGGGTAGTGTTTAGGGTTAGGGTTAGTGTTAGGGTTAGGGTTAGGGTATGGCTTAAGGTACGGGTGAGGGTACTGTGTAGGTCATTGGATAGGGTTAGGTTAAGTCTTAGGATACAGGTTATTGTATGGGTTAGGGTACGGCGCAGGGTATGGGTAAGGGTTAGGGTTAGGGTTAGGGTTAGAGTTAGGGTACGGCTTAGGGTACGGGTTAGGGTACGGGTGAGGGTACGGCGTAGTGTATAGGTTAGGGTTAGGGTTAGGGTACGGCTTAGGGTACGGGTTAGGTTACGGGTGAGGGTACGGCGTAGGGTATGGGTTAGGGTTAGGGTTAGGGTTAGTGTTACTGTTAGGGTTAGGGTACGGCTTAGCGTATGGGATAGGATACGGGTGAGGGTACGGCGTAGGGTAGGGGTTAGGGTTAGAGTTAGGGTTAGGGTTGGGGTTAGGGTAAGGCTTAGGGTACGGGTGAGGGTACGGGTGAGGGTACTGCGTAGGGTATTGGTTAGGGTTAGTATACGGCTTAGGATACGGGTTAGGGTACGGGTGAGGGTACGGCGTAGCGTATGGGTTAGGGTTAGGGTTAGGGTTAGTTTTAGGGTTAGGGATTGGTTTAGGGTACGGGTTAGGATTAGCCTACGTGTTAGGGTTAGGTTTTGGGTTAGGGTTAGGGTACGCGTTAGGGTTTGGGTATGGGTTAGGGTTAGGCTACACGTTAGGATTAGGGTATTTATTAAACCTATCCCACTCTCTAGATACCACTTAGCACGTAAAGGGATATTATTAGGGATCCAGCCATGGAGAAGATTTTCGTCACTAGGATAAGATAAAGAATAAACACATTATAAAAAAATCACATTAGGATTTTCTTTTTAACCTGTTCCTTAAAACACTAGTGCTTAGGAAATCTAATAGAGGCAAAAGCAATCAAGGGTAGTTTAGGGTTAGGGTTAGGGTTAGGGTTAGTGTTAGGGTTAGGGTACGGCTTAGGGTATGGGATAGGGTACGGGTGAGGGTACGGCGTAGGGTAGGGGTTAGGGTTAGGGTTAGGGTTAGGGTTAGGGTATGGCTTAGGGTACGGGTGAGGTTACGGGTGAGGGTACTGCGTAGGGTATTGGTTAGGGTTAGGGTACGGCTTAGGATACGTTTTAGGGTACGGGTTAGGGTACGGCGTACAGTGTGGGTTATGGTTAGGGTTAGTGTTAGGGTTAGGGTTACGGTACGTCTTAGGGTACGTGTTAGGGTACGGGTGAGGGTACGGCGTAGGTTATGGGTTAGGGTTAGGGTTAGGGTTAGGGTTAGGGTACGGCTTAGGATACGGGTTAGGGTACGGGTGAGGGTACGGCGTAGGTTATGGGTTACGGTTAGGTTTAGTGTTAGGGTTATGGTGCGGCTTAGGTTATGGGATAGGGTACAGGTGAGGGTATGGCATAGGGTAGGGGTTAGGGTTAGGGTTAGGGTTAGGGTTAGGGTACGGCTTAGGGTACGGGTGAGGGTATGGGTGAGGATACTGAGTAGGGTATTGGTTAGGGTTAGGGTACGGCTTAGGATACGGGTTAGGGTACGTGTTAGGTTATGGCGTACGGTATGGGTTAGGGTTAGGGTTAGGGTTAGGGTTAGGGTACGGCTTAGGGTACGGGTTAGGGTACGGGTGAGGTTACGGCGTAGGGTATAGTTTAGAGTTAGGGTTAGGGTTAGGGTACGGCTTAGGATACGGGTTAGGGTACGGGTGAGGGTACGGCGTAGTGTATGGTTTAGGGTTAGGGTTAGGGTTAGGGTACGGCTTAGGGTACGGGTTAGGGTACGGGTGAGGGTACGGCGTAGGGTATGGGTTAGGGTTAGGGTTAGGGTTAGGGTTAGGGTTAGGGTACGGCTTAGGATACGGGTTAGGGTATGGGTGAGGGTACGGCGTAGCGTATGGGTTAGGGTTAGGGTTAGGGTACGTCTTAGGGTATGGGTTAGGGTACGGGTGAGGGTACGGCGTAGGGTAAGGGTTAGGGTTAGGGTTAGGGTTAGGGTTAGGGTATGGCTTAGGGTACGGGTGAGGGTACTGCGTAGGGTATTGGTTAGGGTTAGGGTACAGCTTAGGATACGTGTTAGGGTACGGGTTAGGGTACGGCGTAGGGTGTGGGTTAGGGTTAGCGTTAGTGTTAGGGTTAGGGTTACGGTACGTCTTAGGGTACGTGTTAGGGTACGGGTGAGGGTACGGCGTAGGTTATGGGTTAGGGTTAGGGTTAGGGTTAGGGTTAGGTTACGGCTTAGGATACGGGTTAGGGTACGGGTGAGGGTACGGCGTAGGTTATGGGTTAGGGTTAGGGTTAGTGTTAGGGTTATGGTATGGCTTAGGTTATGGGATAGGGTACAGGTGAGGGTATGGCATAGGGTAGGGGTTAGGGTTAGGGTTAGGGTTAGGGTTAGGGTACTGCTTCGGGTACGGGTGAGGGTATGGGTGGGGATACTGCGTAGGGTATTGGTTAGGGTTAGGGTACGGCTTAGGATACGGGTTAGGGTACGTGTTAGGTTATGGCGTACTGTATGGGTTAGGGTTAGGGTTAGAGTTAGGGTTAGGGTTAGGGTTAGGGTACGGCTTAGGGTACGGGTTAGTGTACGGGTGAGGTTACGGTGTAGGGTATAGTTTAGGGTTAGGGTTAGGGTTAGAGTACGGCTTAGGATACGGGTTAGGGTATGGGTGAGGTTACGGCGTAGGGTATAGTTTAGGGTTAGGGTTAGGGTTAGGGTACGGCTTAGGATACGGGTTAGGTTACGGGTTAGGGTTAGGGTTAGGGTACGGGTGAGGGTATGGCGTAGTGTATAGGTTAGGGTTAGGGTTAGGGTATGGCTTAGGGTACGGTGAGGGTACGGGTGAGGGTACGGTGTAGGGTATTGGTTATGGTTAGGGTACGGCTTAGAATACGGGTTAGGGTACGGGTTAGGGTACGGCATAGGGTATGGGTTAGGGTTAGGGTTAGGGTTAGGGTTAGGGTAGGGCTTAGGATAAGGGTGAGGGTACTGGTGAGGGTACTGCGTAGGTTATTGGTTAGGGTTAGGGTACGTCTTAGGATACGGGTTAGGATATGGGTTAGGTTACGGCGTTGGGTATGGGTGAGGGTTAGGGTTAGGGTTAGGGTAAGGCTTTGGGTACGGGTTAGGGTACGGGTGAGGGTACGGCGTAGGGTAGAGGTTAGGCTTAGGTTTAAGGTTAGGGTACGGCTTAGGATACGGGTTAGGGTATGGGTGAGAGTACGGCGTAGCGTATGGGTTAGGATTAGGGTTAGGGTTAGTTTTAGGGTTAGGGATTGGTTTAGGGTACGGGTTAGGATTAGCGTACGTGTTAGGGTTAGGGTTTGGGTTAGGGTTAGGGTACGCATTAGGGTTATTGTGTGGGCTAGGATTAGGGTACACGTTAGGATTAGGGTATTTATTAAACCTATCCCACTCTCTAGATACCACTTAGCACGTAAAGGAATATTATTTAGGGTCGAGCCATGGAGAAGATTTTCGTCACTAGGATAAGATAAAGAATAAACACATTATAAAAAAATCACATTAGGATTTTCTTTTTAACCTGTTCCTTAAAACACTAGTGCTTAGGAAATCTAATGGAGGCAAAAGCAGTCAAGGGTAGTTTAGGGTTAGGGTTAGGGTTAGGGTTAGTGTTAGGGTTAGGGTACGGCTTAGGGTATGGGATAGGGTATGGGTGAGGGTACGGCATAGGGTAGGGTTTAGGGTTAGGGTTAGTGTTAGGGTTAGGGTTAGGGTATGGCTTAGGGTACGGGTGAGGGTACTGGGTAGGTCATTGGTTAGGGTTAGGTTAAGGCTTAGGATACAGGTTATTGTATGGGTTAGGGTACGGGGCAGGGTATGGGTAAGGGTTAGGTTTAGGGTTAGAGTTAGGGTACGGCTTAGGGTACGGGTTAGGGTACGGGTGAGGGTACGGCATAGTGTATAGGTTAGGGTTAGGGTTAGGGTACGGCTTAGGGTACGGGTTAGGTTACGGGTGAGGGTACGGCGTAGGGTATGGGTTAGGGTTAGGGTTAGGGTTAGGGTTAGTGTTAGTGTTAGGGTTAGGGTACGGCTTAGCGTATGGGATAGGGTACGGGTGAGGGTACGGCATAGGGTAGGGGTTAGGGTTAGAGTTAGGGTTAGGGTTGGGGTTAGGGTACGGCTTAGGGTACGGGTGAGGGTACGGGTGAGGGTACTGCGTAGGGTATTGGTTAGGGTTAGGATACGGCTTAGGATACGGGTTAGGGTACGGGTGAGGGTACGGCGTAGCGTATGGGTTAGGGTTAGGGTTAGGGTTAGTTGTAGGGTTAGGGATTGGTTTAGGGTACGGGTTAGGATTAGCGTACGTGTTAGGATTAGGTTTTGGGTTAGGGTTAGGGTACGCGTTAGGGTTAGGGTATAGGTTAGTGTTAGGGTACACGTTAGGATTAGGGTATTTATTAAACCTATCCCACTCTCTAGATACCACTTAGCACGGAAAGGACTGTTATTAGGGATCCAGCCATGGAGAAGATTTTCGTCACTAGGATAAGATAAAGAATAAACACATTATAAAAAAATCACATTAGGATTTTCTTTTTAACCTGTTCCTTAAAACACTAGTGCTTAGGAAATCTAATAGAGGCAAAAGCAATCAAGGGTAGTTTAGGGTTAGGGTTAGGGTTAGGGTTAGTGTTAGGGTTAGGGTACGGCTTAGGGTATTGGATAGGGTACGGGTGAGGGTACGGCGTAGGGTAGGGGTTAGGGTTAGGGTTAGGGTTAGGTTTAGGGTATGGCTTAGTGTACGAGTGAGTGTACGGGTGAGGGTACTGCGTAGGGTATTGGTTAGTGTTAGGGTATGGCTTAGGATACGTGTTAGGGTACGGGTTAGGGTACGGCGTAGAGTGTGGGTTAGGGTTAGGGTTAGTGTTAGGGTTAGGGTTACGGTACGTCTTAGGGTACGTGTTAGGGTACGGGTGAGGGTACGGCGTAGGTTATGGGTTAGGGTTAGGGTTAGGGTACGGCTTAGGGTACGGGTGAGGGTATGGGTGAGGATACTGCGTAGGGTATTGGTTAGGGTTACGGTACGTCTTAGGATACGGGTTAGGGTACGGGTGAGGGTACGGCGTAAGTTATGGGTTAGGGTTAGGGTTAGTGTTAGGGTTATGGTACGGCTTAGGTTATGGGATAGGGTACAGGTGAGGGTATGGCATAGGGTAGGGTTTAGGGTTAGGGTTAGGGTTAGGGTTAGGGTTAGGGTACGGCTTAGGGTATGGGTGAGGGTATGGGTGAGGATAATGCATAGGGTATTGGTTAGGGTTAGGGTACGGCTTAGGATATGGGTTAGGGTACGTGTTAGGGTATGGTGTACGGTATGGGTTAGGGTTAGGGTTAGGGTTAGGGTTAAGGTTAGGGTTAGGGTACGGCTTAGGGTACGGGTTAGGGTATGGGTGAGGTTACGGCGTAGGGTATAGTTTAGGGTTAGGGTTAGGGTTAGGGTACGGCTTAGGATACGGGTTAGGGTACGGGTGAGGGTACGGCGTAGCGTATGGTTTAGGGTTAGGGTTAGGGTTAGGGTACGGCTTAGGGTACGGGTTAGGGTACGGGTGAGGGTACGGTGTAGGTTTTGGGTTAGGGTTAGGGTGAGGGTTAGGGTTAGTTTTAGGGTTAGGGATTGGTTTAGGGTACGGGTTAGGATTAGCATACGTGTTCGGGTTAGGCTTTTGGTTAGGGTTAGGGTACGCTTTACAGTTAGGGTATGGGTTAGGTTTAGGGTACACTTTAGGATTAGGGTATTTATTAAACCTATCCCACTCTCTAGATACCACTTAGCACGTAAAGGAATATTATTTGGGGTTCAGCCATGGAGAAGATTTTAGTCACTAGGATAAGATAAAGAATAAACACATTATAAAAAAATCACATAAGGTTTTCTTTTTAACCTGTTCCTTAAAACACTAGTGTTTAGGAAATCTAATGGAGGCAAAAGCAGTAAAGGGTAGTTTAGGGTTAGGGTTAGGGTTAGGGTTAGGGTAGGGCTTAGGATACGGGTGAGGGTACTGGTGAGGGTACTGCGTAGGTTATTGGTTAGGGTTAGGGTACGGCTTAGGATACGGGTTAGGATATGGGTTAGGTTACGGCGTTGGGTATGGGTGAGGGTTAGGGTTAAGGTTTGGGTAAGGCTTTGGGTACGGGTTAGGGTACGGGTGAGGTTACGGCGTAGGGTAGAGGTTAGGGTTAGGTTTAGGATTAGGGTACGGTTTAGGATACGGGTTAGGGTATGGGTGAGGGTACGGCGTAGCGTATGGGTTAGGGTTAGGGTTAGGTTTAGGGTTAGTTTTAGGGTTAGGGATTGGTTTAGGGTAAGCGTTTGGATTAGCGTACGTGTTAGGGTTAGGGTTTGGGTTAGGGTTAGGGTACGCATTAGGGTTAGGGTGTGGGTTAGTGTTAGGGTACACGTTAGGATTAGGGTATTTATTAAACCTATCCCACTCTCTAGATACCACTTAGCACGTAAAGGAATATTATTTAGGGTCCAGCCATGGAGAAGATTTTAGTCACTAGGATAAGATAAAGAATAAACACATTATAAAAAAATCACATTAGGATTTTCTTTTTAACCTGTTCCTTAAAACACTAGTGCTTAGGAAATCCAATGGAGGCAAAAGCAGTCAAGGGTAGTTTAGGGTTAGGGTTAGGGTTAGGGTTAGTGATAGGGTTAGGGTACGGCTTAGGGTATGGGATAGGGTATGGGTGAGGGTACGGCATACGGTAGGGTTTAGGGTTAGGGTTAGTGTTAGGGTTAGGGTTAGGGTATGGCTTAGGGTACGGGTGAGGGTACTGTGTAGGTCATTGGTTAGGGTTAGGTTAAGGCTTAGGATACAGGTTATTGTATGGGTTAGGGTACGGCGCAGGGTATGGGTAAGGGTTAGGGTTAGGTTTAGGGTTAGAGTTAGGGTACGGCTTAGGGTACGGGTTAGGGTACGGGTGAGGGTACGGCGTAGTGTATAGGTTAGGGTTAGGGTTAGGGTACGGCTTAGGGTACGGGTTAGGTTATGGGTGAGGGTACGGTGTAGGGTATGGGTTGGGGTTAGGGTTAGGTTACGTCTTAGGGTACGGGTTAGGGTACGGGTGAGGGTACGGCGTAGGGTAAGGGTTAGGGTTAGGGTTAGGGTTAGGGTTAGTGTTAGGGTTAGGGTACGGCTTAGGGTATGGGATAGGGTACGGGTGAGGGTACGGCGTAGGGTAGGGGTTAGGGTTAGGGTTAGGGTTAGGGTTAGGGTATGGCTTAGGGTACGGGTGAGGGTATGGGTGAGGGTACTGCGTAGGGTATTGGTTAGGGTTAGGGTACGGCTTAGGATACGTGTTTGGGTACGGGTTAGGGTACGGCGTAGATTGTGGGTTAGGGTTAGGGTTAGTGTTAGGGTTAGGGATACGGTACGTCTTATGGTACGTGTTAGGGTACGGGTGAGGGTACGGCGTAGGTTATGGGTTAGGGTTAGGGTTAGGGTTAGGGTTAGGGTACGGCTTAGGATACGGGTTAGGGTACGGGTTTGGGTACGGCGTAGGTTATGGGTTAGGGTTAGGGTTAGTGTTAGGGTTATGGTACGGCTTAGGTTATGGGATAGGGTACAGGTGAGGGTATGGCATAGGGTAGGGGTTAGGGTTAGGGTTAGGGTTAGGGTTAGGGTTAGGGTACGGCTTAGGGTACGGGTTAGGGTATGGGTGAGGATACTGCGTAGGTTATTGGTTAGGGTTAGGGTACGGCTTAGGATACGGGTTAGGGTACGTGTTAGGGTATGGCGTACGGTATGGGTTAGGGTTAGGGTTAGGGTTAGGGTTAGGGTACGGCTTAGGTTACGGGTTAGGGTACGGGTGAGGTTACGGCGTAGGGTATAGTTTAGAGTTAGGGTTAGGGTTAGGGTACGGCTTAGGATACGGGTTAGGGTACGGGTGAGGGTACGGCGTAGCGTATGGTTTAGGGTTAGGGTTAGGGTTAGGGTACGGCTTAGGGTACGGGTTAGGGTACGGGTGAGGGTACGGCGTAGGTTATGGGTTAGGGTTAGGGTTAGGGTTAGGGTTAGTTTTAGGGTTGGGGATTGGTTTAGGGTACGGGTTAGGATTAGCATACTTGTTCGGGTTAGGGTTTTGGTTAGGGTTAGGGTACGCGTTAGGGTTAGGGTATGGGTTAGGTTTAGGGTACACTTTAGGATTAGGGTATTTATTAAACCTATCCCACTCTCTAGATACCACTTAGCACGTAAAGGAATATTATTTGGGGTTCAGCCATGGAGAAGATTTTAGTCACTAGGATAAGATAAAGAATAAACACATTATAAAAAAATCACATAAGGTTTTCTTTTTAACCTGTTCCTTAAAACACTAGTGTTTAGGAAATCTAATGGAGGCAAAAGCAGTAAAGGGTAGTTTAGGGTTAGGGTTAGGGTTAGGGTTAGGGTAGGGCTTAGGATACGGGTGAGGGTACTGGTGAGGGTACTGCGTAGGTTATTGGTTAGGGTTAGGGTACGGCTTAGGATACGGGTTAGGATATGGTTTAGGTTACGGCGTTGGGTATGGGTGAGGGTTAGGGTTAGGGTTAGGGTAAGGCTTTGGGTACGGGTTAGGGTACGGGTGAGGGTACGGCGTAGGGTAGAGGTTAGGGTTAGGTTTAGGGTTAGGGTACGGCTTAGGATACGGGTTAGGGTATGGGTGAGGGTACGGCGTAGCGTATGGGTTAGGGTTAGGGTTAGGGTTAGGGTTAGTTTTAGGGTAAGGGATTGGTTTAGGGTACGGGTTAGGATTAGCGTACGTGTTACGGTTAGGGTTTGGGTTAGGGTTAGGGTACGCATTAGGGTTAGGGTGTGGGTTAGGGTTAGGGTACACGTTAGGATTATGGTATTTATTAAACCTATCCCACTCTCTAGATACCACTTAGCACGTAAAGGATTATTATTTGGGGTCCAGCCATGGAGAAGATTTTCGTCACTAGGATAAGATAAAGAATAAACACATTATAAAAAAATCACATTAGGATTTTCTTTTTAACCTGTTCCTTAAAACACTAGTGCTTAGGAAATCTAATGGAGGCAAAAGCAGTCAAGGGTAGTTTAGGGTTAGGGTTAGGGTTAGGGTTAGTGTTAGGGTTAGGGTACGGCTTAGGGTATGGGATAGGGTATGGGTGAGGGTACGGCATAGGGTAGGGTTTAGGGTTAGGGTTAGTGTTAGGGTTAGGGTTAGGGTATGGCTTAAGGTACGGGTGAGGGTACTGTGTAGGTCATTGGATAGGGTTAGGTTAAGGCTTAGGATACAGGTTACTGTATGGGTTATGGTACGGCGCAGGGTATGGGTAAGGGTTAGGGTTAGGGTTAGGGTTAGAGTTAGGGTACGGCTTAGGGTACGGGTTAGGGTACGGGTGAGGGTACGGCGTAGTGTATAGGTTAGGGTTAGGGTTAGGGTACGGCTTAGGGTACGGGTTAGGTTACGGGTGAGGGTACGGCGTAGGGTATGGGTTAGGGTTAGGGTTAGGGTTAGTGTTACTGTTAGGGTTAGGGTACGGCTTAGCGTATGGGATAGGGTACGGGTGAGGGTACGGCGTAGGGTAGGGGTTAGGGTTAGAGTTAGGGTTAGGGTTGGGATTAGGGTACGGCTTAGGGTACGGGTGAGGGTACGGGTGAGGGTACTGCGTAGGGTATTGGTTAGGGTTAGGATACGGCTTAGGATACGGGTTAGGGTACGGGTTAGGGTATGGCGTAGGGTATGGGTTAGGGTTAGGGTTAGGGTTAGGGTTAGGGTTAGGGTACGGCTTAGAATACGGGTTAGGGTACGGGTGAGGGTACGGCGTAGCGTATGGGTTAGGGTTAGGGTTAGGGTACGTCTTAGGGTACGGGTTAGGGTACGGGTGAGGGTACGGTGTAGGGTAAGGGTTAGGGTTAGGGTTAGGGTTAGGGTTAGTTTTAGGGTTAGGGATTGGTTTAGGGTACGGGTTAGGATTAGCGTACGTGTTAGGGTTAGGTTTTGGGTTAGGGTTAGGGTACGCATTAGGGTTAGGGTATGGGTTAGGGTTAGGGTACACGTTAGGATTAGGGTATTTATTAAACCTATCCCACTCTCTAGATACCACTTAGCACGTAAAGGAATATTATTTAGGGTCCAGCCATGGAGAAGATTTTCGTCACTAGGATAAGATAAAGAATAAACACATTATAAAAAAATCACATTAGGATTTTCTTTTTAACCTGTTCCTTAAAACACTAGTGCTTAGGAAATCTAATGGAGGCAAAAGCAGTCAAGGGAAGTTTAGAGTTAGGGTTAGGGTTAGGGTTAGTGTTAGGGTTAGGGTACGGCTTAGGGTATGGGATAGGGTATGGGTGAGGGTACGGCATAGGGTAGGGTTTAGGGTTAGGGTTAGTGTTAGGGTTAGGGTTAGGGTATGGCTTAGGGAACGGGTGAGGGTACTGTGTAGGTCATTGGTTAGGGTTAGGCTAAGGCTTAGGATACAGGTTATTGTATTGGTTAGGGTACGGCGCAGGGTATGGGTAAGGGTTAGCGTTAGGGTTAGGGTTAGAGTTAGGGTACGGCTTAGGGAAGGGGTTAGGGAACGGGTGAGGGTACGGCGTAGTGTATAGGTTAGGGTTAGGGTTAGGGTACGGCTTAGGGTACGGATTAGGTTATGGGCGAGGGTACGGCGTAGGGTATGGGTTAGGGTTAGGGTTAGGGTTAATGTTACTGTTAGGTTTAGGGTACGGCTTAGCGTATGGGATAGGGTACGGGTGAGGGTACGGCGTAGGGTAGGGGTTAGGGTTAGGGTTAGGGTTAGGGTTAGGGTATGGCTTAGGGTACGGGTGAGGGTACGGGTGAGGGTACTGCGTAGGGTATTGGTTAGGGTTAGGGTACGGCTTAGGATACGTGTTAGGTTACGGGTTAGGGTACGGCGTAGAGTGTGGGTTAGGGTTAGGGTTAGTGTTAGGGTTAGGGTACGGCTTAGGATACGGGTTAGGGTACGGGTGAGTGTACGGCGTAGGTTATGGGTTAGGGTTAGGGTTAGTGTTAGGGTTATGGTACGGCTTATGTTATGGGATAGGGTACAGGTGAGGGTATGGCATAGGGTAGGGGTTAGGGTTAGGGTTAGGGTTAGGGTTAGGGTTAGGGTATGGCTTAAGGTACGGGTGAGGGTACTGTGTAGGTCATTGGATAGGGTTAGGTTAAGGCTTAGGATACAGGTTACTGTATGGGTTATGGTACGGCGCAGGGTATGGGTAAGGGTTAGGGTTAGGGTTAGGGTTAGAGTTAGGGTACGGCTTAGGGTACGGGATAGGGTACGGGTGAGGGTACGGCGTAGTGTATAGGTTAGGGTTAGGGTTAGGGTACGGCTTAGGGTACGGGTTAGGTTACGGGTGAGGGTACGGCGTAGGGTATGGGTTAGGGTTAGGGTTAGGGTTAGTGTTACTGTTAGGGTTAGGGTACGGCTTAGCGTATGGGATAGGGTACGGGTGAGCGTACGGCGTAGGGTAGGGGTTAGGGTTAGAGTTAGGGTTAGGGTTGGGGTTAGGGTACGGCTTAGGGTACGGGTGAGGGTACGGGTGAGGGTACTGCGTAGGGTATTGGTTACGGTTAGGATACGGCTTAGGATACGGGTTAGGGTACGGGTTAGGGTATGGCGTAGGGTATGGGTTAGGGTTAGGGTTAGGGTTAGGGTTAGGGTTAGGGTACGGCTTAGAATACGGGTTAGGGTACGGGTGAGGGTACGGCGTAGCGTATGGGTTAGGGTTAGGGTTAGGGTACGTCTTAGGGTACGGGTTAGGGTACGGGTGAGGGTACGGTGTAGGGTAAGGGTTAGGGTTAGGGTTAGGGTTAGGGTTAGTTTTAGGGTTAGGGTACGGCTTAGGATACGGGTTAGGGTTAGGGTTAGGGTTAGGGTTAGGGTTAGGGTTAGGGTACGGCTTATGTTATGGGATAGGGTACAGGTGAGGGTATGGCATAGGGTAGGGGTTAGGGTTAGGGTTAGGGTTAGGGTTAGGGTTAGGGTACGGCTTAGGGTACGGGTGAGGGTATGGGTGAGGATACTGCGTAGGGTATTGGATAGGGTTAGGGTACGGCTTAGGATACGGGTTAGGGTACGTGTTAGGGTATGGCGTACGGTATGGGTTAGGGTTAGGGTTAGGGTTAGGGTTAGGGTTAGGGTACGGCTTAGGGTATGGGTTAGGGTACGGGTGAGGTTATGGCGTAGGGTATAGTTTAGGGTTAGGGTTAGGGTTAGGGTACGGCTTAGGATACGGGTTAGGGTACGGGTGAGGGTACGGCGTAGCGTATGGTTTAGGGTTAGGGTTAGGGTTAGGGTACGGCTTAGGGTACGGGTTAGGGTACGGGTGAGGGTATGGTGTAGTGTATAGGTTAGGGTTAGGGTTAGGGTTAGGGTATGGCTTAGGGTACGGGTGAGGGTACGGGTGAGGGTACTGTGTAGGGTATTGGTTATGGTTAGGGTACGGCATAGAATACGGGTTAGGGTACGGGTTAGGGTACGGTGTAGGGTATGTGTTAGGGTTAGGGTTAGGGTTAGGGTTAGGGTTAGGGTACGGCTTAGGGTACGGGTTAGGGTACGGGTGAGGGTACGGCGTAGTGTATAGGTTAGGGTTAGGGTTAGGGTTAGGGTACGGCTTAGGGTTCGGGTTAGGGTACGGGTGAGGGTATGGCGTAGTGTATAGGTTAGGGTTAGGGTTAGGGTACGGCTTAGGGTATAGGATAGGGTACGGGTGAGGGTACGACGTAGGGTAGGGGTTAGGTTTAGGGTTAGGGTTAGTGTTAGGGTTAGGGTACGGCTTAGGGTATGGGATAGGTTACGGGTGAGGGTACGGCGTAGGGTAGGGGTTAGGGTTAGGTTTACGGTTAGCGTTAGGTTTAGGGTACCGCTTAGGGTATGGGATAGGGTACGGCGTAGGGTAGCGGTTAGGGTTAGGGTTAGGGTTAGGATTAGGGTACGGCTTAGGATACGGGTTAGGGTACGGGTGAGGGTACGGCGTAGGTTATGGGTTAGGGTTAGGGTTAGGGTTAGGGTTAGTTTTAGGGTTAGGGATTGGTTTAGGGTACGGGTTAGGATTAGCATACTTGTTCGGGTTAGGGTTTTGGTTAGGGTTAGGGTACGCGTTAGGGTTAGGGTATGGGTTAGGTTTAGGGTACACGTTAGGATTAGGGTATTTATTAAACCTATCCCACTCTCTAGATACCACTTAGCACGTAAAGGAATATTATTTGGGGTCCAGCCATGGAGAAGATTTTAGTCACTAGGATAAGATAAAGAATAAACACATTATAAAAAAATCACATACGGTTTTCTTTTTGACCTGTTCCTTAAAACACTAGTGTTTAGGAAATCTAATGGAGGCAAAAGCAGTAAAGGGTAGTTTAGGGTTAGGGTTAGGGTTAGGGTTAGGGTAGGGCTTAGGATACGGTTGAGGGTACTGGTGAGGGTACTGCGTAGGTTATTGGTTAGGGTTAGGGTATGGCTTAGGATACGGGTTAGGATATGGGTTAGGTTACGGCGTTGGGTATGGGTGAGGGTTAGGGTTAGGGTTAGGGTAAGGCTTTGGGTACGGGTTAGGGTACGGGTGAGGGTACGGCGTAGGGTAGAGGTTAGGGTTAGGTTTAGGGTTAGGGTACGGCTTAGGATACGGGTTAGGGTATGGGTGAGGGTACGGCGTAGCGTATGGGTTAGGGTTAGGGTTAGGGTTAGTTTTAGGGTTAGGGATTGGTTTAGGGTACGGGTTAGGATTAGCGTACGTGTTAGGGTTAGGGTTTGGGTTAGGGTTAGGGTACGCGTTAGGGTTAGGGTATGGGTTAGGGTTAGGGTACGCGTTAGGATTAGGGTATTTATTAAACCTATCCCACTCTCTAGATACCACTTAGCACGTAAAGGAATATTATTTAGGGTCCAGCCATGGAGAATATTTTCGTCACTAGGATAAGATAAAGAATAATCACATTATAAAAAAATCACATTAGGATTTTCTTTTTAACCTGTTCCTTAAAACACTAGTGCTTAGGAAATCTAATGGAGGCAAAAGCAGTCAAGGGTAGTTTAGGGTTAGGGTTAGGGTTAGGGTTAGTGTTAGGGTTAGGGTACGGCTTAGGGTATGGGATAGGGTATGGGTGAGGGTACGGCATAGGGTAGGGTTTAGGGTTAGGGTTAGTGTTAGGGTTAGGGTTAGGGTATGGCTTAGGGTACGGGTGAGGGTACTGTGTAGGTCATTGGTTAGGGTTAGGTTAAGGCTTAGGATACAGGTTATTGTATGGGTTAGGGTACGGCGCAGGGTATGGGTAAGGGTTAGGGTTAGGGTTAGGGTTAGAGTTAGGGTACGGCTTAGGGTACGGGTTAGGGTACGGGTGAGGGTACGGCGTAGTGTATAGGTTAGGGTTAGGGTTAGGGTACGGCTTAGGGTACGGGTTAGGTTACGGTTGAGGGTACGGCGTAGGGTATGGGTTAGGGTTAGGGTTAGGGTTAGTGTTAGTGTTAGCGTTAGAGTACGGCTTAGCGTATGGGATAGGGTACGGGTGAGGGTACGGCGTAGGGTAGGGGTTAGGGTTAGAGTTAGGGTTAGGGTTGGGGTTAGGGTACGGCTTAGGGTACGGGTGAGGGTACGGGTGAGTGTACTGCGTAGGGTATTGGTTAGGGTTAGGATATGGCTTAGGATACGGGTTAGGGTACGGGTTAGGGTATGGCGTAGGGTATGGGTTAGGGTTAGGGTTAGGGTTAGGGTTAGGGTTAGGGTACGGCTTAGGATACGGGTTAGGGTACGGGTGAGGGTACGGCGTAGCGTATGGGTTAGGGTTAGGGTTAGGGTACGTCTTAGGCTACGGGTTAGGGTACGGGTGAGGGTACGGCGTAGGGTAAGGGTTAGGGTTAGGGTTAGGGTTAGGGTTAGTTTTAGGGTTAGGGATTGGTTTAGGGTACGGGTTAGGATTAGCGTACGTGTTAGGGTTAGGTTTTGGGTTAGGGTTAGGGTACGCGTTAGGGTTAGGGTATGGGTTAGGGTTAGGGTACACGTTAGGATTAGGGTATTTATTAAACCTATCCCACTCTCTAGATATCACTTAGCACGTAAAGGAATATTATTAGGGATCCAGCCATGGAGAAGATTTTAGTCACTAGGATAAGATAAAGAATAAACACATTATAAATAAATCACATTAGGATTTTCTTTTTAACCTGTTCCTTAAAACACTAGTGCTTAGGAAAACTAATAGAGGCCAAAGCAATCAAGGGTAGTTTAGGGTTAGGGTTAGGGTTAGGGTTAGTGTTAGGGTTAGGGTACGGTTTAGGGTATGGGATAGGGTATGGGTGAGGGTACGGCGTAGGGTAGGGGTTAGGGTTAGGGTTAGGGTTATGGTTAGGGTATGGCTTAGGGTACGGGTGAGGGTACTGTGTAGGGTATTGGTTAGGGTTAAGGTACGGCTTAGGATACGGGTTAGGGTACGTGTTAGGGTATGGCGTACGGTATGGGTTAGGGTTAGGGTTAGGGTTAGGGTTAGGGTTAGGGTTAGGGTACGGCTTAGGGTACGGGTTAGGGTACGGGTGAGGTTACGGCGTAGGGTATAGTTTAGGGTTAGGGTTAGTGTTAGGGTACGGCTTAGGGTACGGGTTAGGGTACGGGTCAGGGTATGGCGTAGTGCATAGGTTAGGGTTAGGGTTAGGGTTAGGGTATGGCTTAGGGTACGGGTGAGGGTACGGGTGAGGGTACTGTGTAGGGTATTGGTTATGGTTAGGGTACGGCTTAGAATACAGGTTAGGGTACGGTTTAGGGTACGGCGTAGGGTATGGGTTAGGGTTAGGGTTAGGGTTAGGGTACGGCTTAGGGTACGGGTTAGGGTACGGTTGAGGGTACGGCGTAGTGTAGAGGTTAGGGTTAGGGTTAGGGTTAGGGTACGGCTTAGGGTATGGGATAGGGTACGGGTGAGGGTACGGCGTAGGGTAGGGGTTAGGTTTAGGGTTAGGGTTAGTGTTAGGGTTAGGGTACGGCTTAGGGTATGGGATAGGTTACGGGTGAGGGTACGGCGTAGGGTAGGGGTTAGGGTTAGTTTTAGGGTTAGTGTTAGGTTTAGGGTACCGCTTAGGGTATGGGATAGGGTATGGCATAGGGTAGCGGTTAGGGTTAGGGTTAGGGTTAGGGTAAGGCTTAGGATACGGGTGAGGTTACTGGTGAGGGTACTGCGTAGGTTATTGGTTAGGGTTAGGGTACGGCTTAGGATACGGGTTAGGATATGGGTTAGGTTACGGCGTTGGGTATGGGTGAGGGTTAGGTTTAGGGTTAGGGTAAGGCTTTGGGTACGGTTTAGGGTACAGGTGAGGGTACGGCGTAGGTTAGAGGTTAGGGTTAGTTTTAGGGTTAGGGTACGGCTTAGGATACGTGTTAGGGTAGGGGTTAGGGTACGGCGTAGAGTAGGGGTTAGGGTTAGGGTTAGGGTTATGGTTAGGGTATGGCTTAGGGTACGGGTGAGGGTACTGTGTAGGGTATTGGTTAGGGTTAAGGTACGGCTTAGGATACGGGTTAGGGTACGTGTTAGGGTATGGCGTACGGTATGGGTTAGGGTTAGGGTTAGGGTTAGGGTTAGGGTTAGGGTTAGGGTACGGCTTAGGGTACGGGTTAGGGTACGGGTGAGGTTACGGCGTAGGGTATAGTTTAGGGTTAGGGTTAGGGTTAGGGTACGGCTTAGGGTACGGGTTAGGGTACGGGTGAGGGTATGGCGTAGTGCATAGGTTAGGGTTAGGGTTAGGGTTAGGGTATGGCTTAGGGTACGGGTGAGGGTACGGGTGAGGGTACTGTGTAGGGTATTGGTTATGGTTAGGGTACGGCTTAGAATACAGGTTAGGGTACGTTTTAGGGTACGGCGTAGGGTATGGGTTAGGGTTAGGGTTAGGGTTAGGGTTAGGGTACGGCTTAGGGTACGGGTTAGGGTACGGTTGAGGGTACGGCGTAGTGTAGAGGTTAGGGTTAGGGTTAGGGTTAGGGTACGGCTTAGGGTATGGGATAGGGTACGGGTGAGGGTACGGCGTAGGTTAGGGGTTAGGTTTAGGGTTAGGGTTAGTGTTAGGGTTAGGGTACGGCTTAGGGTATGGGATAGGTTACGGGTGAGGGTACGGCGTAGGGTAGGGGTTAGGGTTAGTTTTAGGGTTAGTGTTAGGTTTAGGGTACCGCTTAGGGTATGGGATAGGGTATGGCATAGGGTAGCGGTTAGGGTTAGGGTTAGGGTTAGGGTAAGGCTTAGGATACGGGTGAGGTTACTGGTGAGGGTACTGCGTAGGTTATTGGTTAGGGTTAGGGTACGGCTTAGGATACGGGTTAGGATATGGGTTAGGTTACGGCGTTGGGTATGGGTGAGGGTTAGGTTTAGGGTTAGGGTAAGGCTTTGGGTACGGTTTAGGGTACAGGTGAGGGTACGGCGTAGGGTAGAGGTTAGGGTTAGTTTTAGGGTTAGGGTACGGCTTAGGATACGTGTTAGGGTAGGGGTTAGGGTACGGCGTAGAGTGTGGGTTAGGGTTAGGGTTAGTGTTAGGGTTAGGGTTACGGTACGTCTTAGTGTACGTGTTAGGGTACGGGTGAGGGTACGGCGTAGGTTATGGGTTAGGGTTAGGGTTAGGGTTAGGGTTAGGGTACGGCTTAGGTTATGGGATAGGGTACAGGTGAGGGTATGGCATAGGGTAGGGGTTAGAGTTAGGTTTAGGGTTAGGGTTAGGGTTAGGGTATGCCTTAGGGTACGGGTGAGGGTATGGGTGAGGATACTGCGTAGGGTATTGGTTAGGGTTAGGGTACGGCTTAGGATACGGGTTAGGGTACGTGTTAGGGTATGGAGTACGCTATGGGTTAGGGTTAGGGTTAGTGTTAGGGTTATGGTACGGCTTAGGTTATGGGATAGGGTACAGGTGAGGGTATGGCATAGGGTAGGGGTTAGGGTTAGGGTTAGGGTTAGGGTTAGGGTTAGGGTACGGCTTAGGGTACGGGTTAGGGTACGGGTGAGGGTATGGCGTAGTGCATAGGTTAGGGTTAGGTTTAGGGTTAGGGTATGGCTTAGGGTACGGGTGAGGGTACGGGTGAGGGTACTGTGTAGGGTATTGGTTATGGTTAGGGTACGGCTTAGAATACAGGTTAGGGTACGGTTTAGGGTACGGCGTAGGGTATGGGTTAGGGTTAGGGTTAGGGTTAGGGTTAGGGTACTGCTTAGGGTACGGGTTAGGGTACGGTTGAGGGTACGGCGTAGTGTAGATGTTAGGGTTAGGGTTAGGGTTAGGGTACGGCTTAGGGTATGGGATAGGGTACGGGTGAGGGTACGGCGTAGGGTAGGGGTTAGGTTTAGGGTTAGGGTTAGTGTTAGGGTTAGGGTACGGCTTAGGGTATGGGATAGGTTACGGGTGAGGGTACGGCGTAGGGTAGGGGTTAGGGTTAGTTTTAGGGTTAGTGTTAGGTTTAGGGTACCGCTTAGGGTATGGGATAGGGTATGGCGTAGGGTAGCGGTTAGGGTTAGGGTTAGGGTTAGGGTAAGGCTTAGGATACGGGTGAGGTTACTGGTGAGGGTACTGCGTAGGTTATTGGTTAGGGTTAGGGTACGGCTTAGGATACGGGTTAGGATATGGGTTAGGTTACGGCGTTGGGTATGGGTGAGGGTTAGGTTTAGGGTTAGGGTAAGGCTTTGGGTACGGTTTAGGGTACGGGTGAGGGTACGGCGTAGGGTAGAGGTTAGGGTTAGTTTTAGGGTTAGGGTACGGCTTAGGATACGGGTTAGGGTATGGGTGAGGGTACGGCGTAGCGTATGGGTTAGGGTTAGGGTTAGGGTTAGGGTTAGTTTTAGGGTTAGGGATTGGTTTAGGGTACGGGTTAGGATTAGCGTACGTGTTAGGGTTAGGGTTTGGGTTAGGGTTAGGGTACGCGTTAGGGTTAGGGTATGGGTTAGAGTTAGGGTACACGTTAGGATTAGGGTATTTATTAAACCTATCCCACTCTCTAGATACCACTTAGCACGTAAAGGAATATTATTTAGGGTCCAGCCATGGAGAAGATTTTAGTCACTAGGATAAGATAAAGAATAAACACATTATAAAAAAATCACATTAGGATTTTCTTTTTAACCTGTTCCTTAAAACACTAGTGCTTAGGAAATCTAATGGAGGCAAAAGCAGTCAAGGGTAGTTTAGGGTTAGGGTTAGGGTTAGGGTTAGTGTTAGGGTTAGGGTACGGCTTAGGGTATGGGATAGGGTATGGGTGAGGGTACGGCATAGGGTAGGGTTTAGGGTTAGGGTTAGTGTTAGGGTTAGGGTTAGGGTATAGCTTAGGGTACGGGTGAGGGTACTGTGTAGGTCATTGGTTAGGGTTAGGTTAAGGCTTAGGATACAGGTTATTGTATGGGTTAGGGTACGACGCAGGGTATGGGTAAGGGTTAGTGTTAGGGTTAGGGTTAGAGTTAGGGTACGGCTTAGGGTACGGGTTAGGGTACGGGTGAGGGTATGGCGTAGTGTATAGGTTAGGGTTAGGGTTAGGGTGTGGCTTAGGGTACGGGTTAGGTTACGGGTGAGGGTACGGCGTAGGGTATGGGTTAGTGTTAGGGTTAGGGTTAGTGTTAGTGTTAGGGTTAGGGTACGGCTTAGCGTATGGGATAGGGTACGGTTGAGGGTACGGCGTAGGGTAGGGGTTAGGGTTAGAGTTAGGTTTAGGGTTGGGGTTAGGGTACGGCTTAGGGTACGGGTGAGGGTACGGGTGAGGGTACTGCGTAGCGTATGGGTTAGGGTTAGGGTTAGGGTACGTCTTAGGCTACGGGTTAGGGTACGGGTGAGGGTACGGCGTAGGGTAAGGGTTAGGGTTAGGGTTAGGGTTAGGGTTAGTTTTAGGGTTAGGGATTGGTTTAGGGTACGGGTTAGGATTAGCGTACGTGTTAGGGTTAGGTTTTGGGTTAGGGTTAGGGTACGCGTTAGGGTTAGGGTATGGGTTAGGGTTAGGGTACACGTTAGGATTAGGGTATTTATTAAACCTATCCCACTCTCTAGATACCACTTAGCACGTAAAGTAATATTATTAGGGATCCAGCCATGGAGAAGATTTTAGTCACTAGGATAAGATAAAGAATAAACACATTATAAAAAAATCACATTAGGATTTTCTTTTTAACCTGTTCCTTAAAACACTAGTGCTTAGGAAATCTAATAGAGGCAAAAGCAATCAAGGGTAGTTTAGGGTTAGGGTTAGGGTTAGGGTTAGTGTTAGGGTTAGGGTACGGCTTAGGGTATGGGATAGGGTACGGGTGAGGGTATGGCGTAGGGTAGGGGTTAGGGTTAGGGTTAGGGTTATGGTTAGGGTATGGCTTAGGGTACGGTGAGGGTACGGGTGAGGGTACTGCGTAGGGTATTGGTTAGGGTTAGGGTACGGCTTAGGATACGTGTTAGGGTACGGGTTAGGGTACGGCGTAGAGTGTGGGTTAGGGTTAGGGTTAGTGTTAGGGTTAGGGTTACGGTACGTCTTAGGGTACGTGTTAGGGTACGGGTGAGGGTACGGCGTAGGTTATGGGTTAGGGTTAGGGTTAGGGTTAGGGTTAGGGTACGGCTTAGGATACTGGTTAGGGTACGGGTGAGGGTACGGCGTAGGTTATGGGTTAGGGTTAGGGTTAGTGTTAGGGTTATGGTACGGCTTAGGTTATGGGATAGGGTACAGGTGAGGGTATGGCATAGGGTAGGGGTTACGGTTAGGTTTAGGGTTAGGGTTAGGTTTAGGGTACGCCTTAGGGTACGGGTGAGGGTATGGTTGAGGATACTGCGTAGGGTATTGGTTAGGGTTAGGGTACGGCTTAGGATACGGGTTAGGGTACGTGTTAGGGTATGGCGTACGGTATGGGTTAGGGTTAGGGTTAGGGTTAGGGTTAGGGTTAGGGTTAGGGTACGGCTTAGGGTACGGGTTAGGGTACGGGTGAGGTTACGGCGTAGGGTATAGTTTAGGGTTAGGGTTAGGGTTAGGGTACGGCTTAGGGTACGGGTTAGGGTACGGGTGAGGGTATGGCGTAGTGTATAGGTTAGGGTTAGGGTTAGGGTTAGGGTATGGCTTAGGGTACGGGTGAGGGTATGGGTGAGGGTACTGTGTAGGGTATTGGTTATGGTTAGGGTACGGCTTAGAATACGGGTTAGGGTACGGTTTAGGGTACGGCGTAGGGTATGGGTTAGGGTTAGGGTTAGGGTTAGGGTTAGGGTTAGGGTACGGCGTAGGGTACGGGTTAGGGTACGGGTGAGGGTACGGCGTAGTGTATAGGTTAGGGTTAGGGTTAGGGTTAGGGTACGGCTTAGGGTATGGGATAGGGTACGGGTGAGGTTACGGCGTTGGGTAGGGGTTAGGGTTAGGGTTAGGGTTAGGGTTAGGGTTAGGGTTAGGGTAGGGCTTAGGATACGGGTGAGGGTACTGGTGAGGGTACTGCGTAGGTTATTGGTTAGGGTTAGGGTACGGCTTAGGATACGGGTTAGGATATGGGTTAGGTTACGGCGTTGGGTATGGGTGAGGGTTAGGGTTAGGGTTAGGGTAAGGCTTTGGGTACAGGTTAGGGTACGGGTGAGGGTACGGTGTAGGTTATGGGTTAGGGTTAGGGTTAGGGTTAGGGTTAGTTTTAGGGTTAGGGATTGGTTTAGGGTACGGGTTAGGATTAGCATACGTGTTCGGGTTAGGGTTTTGGTTAGGGTTAGGGTACGCGTTAGGGTTAGGGTATTGGTTAGGTTTAGGGTACACTTTAGGATTAGGGTATTTATTAAACCTATCCCACTCTCTAGATACCACTTAGCACGTAAAGGAATATTATTTGGGGTTCAGCCATGGAGAAGATTTTAGTCACTAGGATAAGATAAAGAATGAACACATTATAAAAAAATCACATAAGGTTTTCTTTTTAACCTGTTCCTTAAAACACTAGTGTTTAGGAAATCTAATGGAGGCAAAAGCAGTAAAGGGTAGTTTAGGGTTAGGGTTAGGGTTAGGGTTAGGGTAGGGCTTAGGATACGGGTGAGGGTACTGGTGAGGGTACTGCATAGGTTATTGGTTAGGGTTAGGGTACGGCTTAGGATACGGGTTAGGATATGGGTTAGGTTACGGCGTTGGGTATGGGTGAGGGTTAGGGTTAGGGTTAGGGTAAGGCTTTGGGTACGGGTCAGGGTACGGGTGAGGGTACGGCGTAGGGTAGAGGTTAGGGTTAGGTTTAGGATTAGGGTACGGCTTAGGATACGGGTTAGGGTATGGGTGAGGGTACGGCGTAGCGTATGGGTTAGGGTTAGGGTTAGGGTTAGGGTTAGTTTTAGGGTTAGGGACTGGTTTAGGGTACGGGTTAGGATTAGCGTACGTGTTAGGGTTAGGGTTTGGGTTAGGGTTAGGGTACGCATTAGGGTTAGGGTATGGGTTAGGGTTAGGGTACACGTTAGGATTAGGGTATTTATTAAACCTATCCCACTCTCTAGATACCACTTAGCACGTAAAGGAATATTATTTAGGGTCCAGCCATGGAGAAGATTTTCGTCACTAGGATAAGATAAAGAATAAACACATTATAAAAAAATCACATTAGGATTTTCTTTTTAACCTGTTCCTTAAAACACTAGTGCTTAGGAAATCTAATGGAGGCAAAAGCAGTCAAGGGTAGTTTAGGGTTAGGGTTAGGGTTAGGGTTAGTGTTAGGGTTAGGGTACGGCTTAGGGTATGGGATAGGGTATGGGTGAGGGTACGGCATAGGGTAGGGTTTAGGGTTAGGGTTAGTGTTAGGGTTAGGGTTAGGGTATGGCTTAGGGTACGGGTGAGGGTACTGTGTAGGTCATTGGTTAGGGTTAGGTTAAGGCTTAGGATACAGGTTATTGTATGTGTTAGGGTATGGCGCATGGTATGGGTAAGGGTTAGGGTTAGGGTTAGGGTTAGAGTTAGGGTACGGCTTAGGGTACGGGTTAGGGAACGGGTGAGGGTACGGCGTAGTGTATAGGTTAGGGTTAGGGTTAGGGTACGGCTTAGGGTACGGATTAGGTTATGGGTGAGGGTACGGCGTAGGGTATGGGTTAGGGTTAGGGTTAGGGTTAGTGTTAGTGTTAGGGTTAGGGTACGGCTTAGCGTATGGGATAGGGTACGGCGTAGGGTAGGGGTTAGGGTTAGGGTTAGGGTTAGGGTTACGGTATGGCTTAGGGTACGGGTGAGGGTACGGTTGAGGGTACTGCGTAGGGTATTGGTTAGCGTTAGGGTACGGCTTAGGATACGTGTTAGGGTACGGGTTAGGGTATGGCGTAGGTTATGGGTTAGGGTTAGGGTTAGGGTTAGGGTACGGCTTAGGGTATGGGATAGGGTATGGGTGAGGGTACGGCATAGGGTAGGGTTTAGGGTTAGGGTTAGGGTTAGGGTTAGGGTTAGGGTATGGCTTAGGGTACGGGTGAGGGTACTGTGTAGGTCATTGGTTAGGGTTAGGTTAAGGCTTAGTATACAGGTTATTGTATGGGTTACGGTACGGCACAGGGTATGGGTAAGGGTTAGGGTTAGGGTTAGGGTTAGAGTTAGGGTATGGCTTAGGGTACGGGTTAGGGTACGGGTGAGGGTACGGCGTAGTGTATAGGTTAGGGTTAGGGTTAGGGTGTGGCTTAGGGTACGGGTTAGGTTACGGGTGAGGGTACGGCGTAGGGTATGGGTTAGGGTTAGGGTTAGGGTTAGTGTTAGTGTTAGGGTTAGGGTACGGCTTAGCGTATGGGATAGGGTACGGGTGAGGGTACGGCGTAGGGTAGGGGTTAGGGTTAGAGTTAGGGTTAGGGTTGGGGTTAGGGTACGGCTTAGGGTACGGGTGAGGGTACGGGTGAGGGTACTGCGTAGGGTATTGGTTAGGGTTAGGATATGGCTTAGGATACGGGTTAGTGTACGGGTTAGGGTATGGCGTAGTTTATGGGTTAGGGTTAGGGTTAGGGTTAGGGTTAGGGTTAGGGAACGGCTTAGGATACGGGTTAGGGTACGGGTGAGGGTACGGCGTAGTGTATGGGTTAGGGTTAGGGTTAGGGTACGTCTTAGGGTACGGGTTAGGGTACGGGTGAGGGTACGGCATAGGGTAAGGGTTAGGGTTAGGGTTAGGGTTAGTTTTAGGGTTAGGGATTGGTTTAGGGTACGGGTTAGGATTAGCGTACGTGTTAGGGTTAGGGTTTGGGTTAGGGTTAGGGTACGCATTAGGGTTAGGGTGTGGGTTAGGGTTAGGGTACACGTTAGGATTAGGGTATTTATTAAACCTATCCCACTCTCTAGATACCACTTAGCACGTAAAGGAATATTATTTAGGGTCCAGCCATGGAGAAGATTTTCGTCACTAGGATAAGATAAAGAATAAATACATTATAAAAAAATCACATTAGGATTTTCTTTTTAACCTGTTCCTTAAAACACTAGTGCTTAGGAAATCTAATGGAGGCAAAAGCAGTCAAGGGTAGTTTAGGGTTAGGGTTAGGGTTAGGGTTAGTGTTAGGGTTAGGGTACGGCTTAGGGTATGGGATAGGGTATGGTGAGGGTACGTCATAGGGTAGGGTTTAGGGTTAGGGTTAGTGTTAGGGTTAGGGTTAGGGTATGGCTTAGGGTACGGGTGAGGGTACTGTGTAGGTCATTGGTTAGGGTTAGGTTAAGGCTTAGGATACAGGTTATTGTATGTGTTAGGGTATGGCGCATGGTATGGGTAAGGGTTAGGGTTAGAGTTAGGGTTAGAGTTAGGGTACGGCTTAGGGTACGGGTTAGGGAACGGGTGAGGGTACGGCGTAGTGTATAGGTTAGGGTTAGGGTTAGGGTACGGCTTAGGGTACGGATTAGGTTATGGGTGAGGGTACGGCGTAGGGTATGGGTTAGGGTTAGGGTTAGGGTTAGTGTTAGTGTTAGGGTTAGGGTACGGCTTAGCGTATGGGATAGGGTACGGCGTAGGGTAGGGGTTAGGGTTAGGGTTAGGGTTAGGGTTACGGTATGGCTTAGGGTACGGGTGAGGGTACGGTTGAGGGTACTGCGTAGGGTATTGGTTAGCGTTAGGGTACGGCTTAGGATACGTGTTAGGGTACGGGTTAGGGTATGGCGTAGGTTATGGGTTAGGGTTAGGGTTAGGGTTAGGGTACGGCTTAGGGTATTGGATAGGGTATGGTGAGGGTACGGCATAGGGTAGGGTTTAGGGTTAGGGTTAGTGTTAGGGTTAGGGTTAGGGTATGGCTTAGGGTACGGGTGAGGGTACTGTGTAGGTCATTGGTTAGGGTTAGGTTAAGGCTTAGGATACAGGTTATTGTATGGGTTACGGTACGGCGCAGGGTATGGGTAAGGGTTAGGGTTAGGGTTAGGGTTAGAGTTAGGGTACGGCTTAGGGTACGGGTTAGGGTACGGGTGAGGGTACGGCGTAGTGTATAGGTTAGGGTTAGGGTTAGGGTGTGGCTTAGGGTACGGGTTAGGTTACGGGTGAGGGTACGGCGTAGGGTATGGGTTAGGGTTAGGTTTAGGGTTAGTGTTAGTGTTAGGGTTAGGGTACGGCTTAGCGTATGGGATAGGGTACGGGTGAGGGTACGGCGTAGGGTAGGGGTTAGGGTTAGAGTTAGGGTTAGGGTTGGGGTTAGGGTACGGCTTAGGGTACGGGTGAGGGTACGGGTGAGGGTACTGCGTAGGGTATTGGTTAGGGTTAGGATATGGCTTAGGATACGGGTTAGTGTACGGGTTAGGGTATGGCGTAGGTTATGGGTTAGGGTTAGGGTTAGGGTTAGGGTTAGGGTTAGGGTACGGCTTAGGATACGGGTTAGGGTACGGGTGAGGGTACGGCGTAGTGTATGGGTTAGGGTTAGGGTTAGGGTACGTCTTAGGGTACGGGTTAGGGTACGGGTGAGGGTACGGCATAGGGTAAGGGTTAGGGTTAGGGTTAGGGTTAGTTTTAGGGTTAGGGATTGGTTTAGGGTACGGGTTAGGATTAGCGTACGTGTTAGGGTTAGGGTTTGGGTTAGGGTTAGGGTACGCATTAGGGTTATGGTGTGGGTTAGGGTTAGGGTACACGTTAGGATTAGGGTATTTATTAAACCTATCCCACTCTCTAGATACCACTTAGCACGTAAAGGAATATTATTTAGGGTCCAGCCATGGAGAAGATTTTCGTCACTAGGATAAGATAAAGAATAAACACATTATAAAAAAATCACATTAGGATTTTCTTTTTAACCTGTTCCTTAAAACACTAGTGCTTAGGAAATCTAATGGAGGCAAAAGCAGTCAAGGGTAGCTTAGGGTTAGGGTTAGGGTTAGGGTTAGTGTTAGGGTTAGGGTACGGCTTAGGGTATGGGATAGGGTATGGTGAGGGTACGGCATAGGGTAGGGTTTAGGGTTAGGGTTAGTGTTAGGGTTAGGGTTAGGGTATGGCTTAGGGTACGGGTGAGGGTACTGTGTAGGTCATTGGTTAGGGTTAGGTTAAGGCTTAGGATACAGGTTATTGTATGGGTTACGGTACGGCGCAGGGTATGGGTAAGGGTTAGGGTTAGGGTTAGGGTTAGAGTTAGGGTACGGCTTAGGGTACGGGTTAGGGTACGGGTGAGGGTACGGCGTAGTGTATAGGTTAGGGTTAGGGTTAGGGTACGGCTTAGGGTACGGTTTAGGTTACGGGTGAGGGTACGGCGTAGGGTATGGGTTAGGGTTAGGGTTAGGGTTAGTGTTAGTGTTAGGGTTAGGGTACGGCTTAGCGTATGGGATAGGGTACGGGTGAGGGTACGGCGTAGGGTAGGGTTTAGGGTTAGAGTTAGGGTTAGGGTTGGGGTTAGGGTACGGCTTAGGGTACGGGTGAGGGTACGGGTGAGGGTACTGCGTAGTGTATTGGTTAGGGTTAGGATATGGCTTAGGATACAGGTTAGTGTACGGGTTAGGGTATGGCGTAGGGTATGGGTTAGGGTTAGGGTTAGGGTTCGGGTTAGGGTTAGGGTACGGCTTAGGATACGGGTTAGCGTACGGGTGAGGGTACGGCGTAGTGTATGGGTTAGGGTTAGGGTTAGGGTACGTCTTAGGGTACGGGTTAGGGTACGGGTGAGGGTACGGCGCAGGGTAAGGGTTAGGGTTAGGTTTAGGGTTAGTTTTAGGGTTAGGGATTGGTTTAGGGTACGGGTTAGGATTAGCGTACGTGTTAGGGTTAGGTTTTGGGTTAGGGTTAGGGTACGCGTTAGGGTTAGGGTATGGGTTAGGTTTAGGGTACACGTTAGAATTAGGGTATTTATTAAACCTATCCCACTCTCTAGATACCACTTAGCACGTAAAGGAATATTATTAGGGATCCAGCCATGGAGAAGATTTTAGTCACTAGGATAAGATAAAGAATAAACACATTATAAAAAAATCACATTAGGATTTTCTTTTTAACCTGTTCCTTAAAACACTAGTGCTTAGGAAATCTAATAGAGGCAAAAGCAATCAAGGGTAGTTTAGGGTTAGGGTTAGGGTTAGGGTTAGTGTTAGGGTTAGGGTACGGCTTAGGGTATGGGATAGGGTACGGGTGAGGGTACGGCGTAGGGTAGGGGTTAGGGTTAGGGTTAGGGTTAGGGTTAGGGTATGGCTTAGGGTACGGGTGAGGGTACGGGTGAGGGTACTGCGTAGGGTATTGGTTAGGGTTAGGGTACGTCTTAGGATACGTGTTAGGGTACGGGTTAGGGTACGGCGTAGAGTGTGGGTTAGGGTTAGGGTTAGTTTTAGGGTTAGGGTTACGGTACATCTTAGGGTACGTGTTAGGGTACGGGTGTGGGTACGGCGTAGGTTATGGGTTAGGGTTAGGGTTAGGGTTAGGGTTAGGGTACGGCTTAGGTTATGGGATAGGGTACGGGTGAGGGTACGGCGTAGGTTATGGGTTAGGGTTAGGGTTAGTGTTAGGGTTATGGTACGGCTTAGGTTATGGGATAGGGTACAGGTGAGGGTATGGCATAGGGTAGGGGTTAGGGTTAGGTTTAGGGTTAGGGTTAGGGTTAGGGTACGCCTTAGGTTACGGGTGAGGGTATGGGTGAGGATACTGCGTAGGGTATTGGTTAGGGTTAGGGTACGGCTTAGGATACGGGTTAGGGTACGTGTTATGGTATGGCGTACGCTATGGGTTAGGGTTAGGTTTAGGGTTAGTGTTAGGGTTAGGGTACGGCTTAGGGTACGGGTTAGGGTACGGGTGAGGTTACGGCGTAGGGTATAGTTTAGGGTTAGGGTTAGGGTTAGGGTACGGCTTAGGGTACGGGTTAGGGTACGGGTGAGGGTATGGCGTAGTGTATAGCTTAGGGTTAGTGTTAGGGTTATGGTACAGCTTAGGGTACGGGTGAGGGTACGGGTGAGGGTACTGCGTAGGGTATTGGTTAGGTTTAGGATACGGCTTAGGATACGGGTTAGGGTACGGGTTAGGGTATGGCGTAGGGTATGGGTTAGGGTTAGGTTTAGGGTTAGGTTTAGGGTTAGGGTTAGAGTTAGGGTACGGCTTAGGATACGGGTTAGGGTACGGGTGAAGGTATGGCGTAGCGTATGGGTTAGGGTTAGGGTTAGGGTTAGGGTTAGGGTACGGCTTACGTTATGGGATAGGGTACAGGTGAGGGTATGGCATAGGGTATGGGTTAGGGTTAGGGTTAGGGTTAGGGTTAGGGTACGGCTTAGGGTACGGGTGAGTGTATGGGTGAGGATACTGCGTAGGGTATTGGTTAGGGTTACGGTACGTCTTAGGATACGGGTTAGGGTACGGGTGAGGGTACGGCGTAGGTTATGGGTTAGGGTTAGGGTTAGTGTTAGGGTTATGGTACGGCTTAGGTTATGGGATAGGGTACAGGTGAGGGTATGGCATAGGGTAGGGTTTAGGGTTAGGGTTAGGGTTAGGGTTAGGGTTAGGGTACGGCTTAGGGTACGGGTGAGGGTATGGGTGAGGATACTGCATAGGGTATTGGTTAGGGTTAGGGTACGGCTTAGGGTACGGGTTAGGGTACAGGTGAGGTTACGGCGTAGGGTATAGTTTAGGGTTAGGTTTAGGGTTAGGGTACGGCTTAGGATACGGGTTAGGGTACGGGTGAGGGTACGGCGTAGCGTATGGTTTAGGTTTAGTGTTAGGGTTAGGGTACGGCTTAGGGTACGGGTTAGGGTACGGGTGAGGGTACGGTGTACGTTATGGGTTAGGGTTAGGGTTACGGTTAGGGTTAGTTTTAGGGTTAGGGATTGGTTTAGGGTACGGGTTAGGATTAGCATACGTGTTCGGGTTAGGGTTTTGGTTAGGGTTAGGGTACGCGTTAGGGTTAGGGTATGGGTTAGGTTTAGGGTACACTTTAGGATTAGGGTATTTATTAAACCTATCCCACTCTCTAGATACCACTTAGCACGTAAAGGAATATTATTTGGGGTTCAGCCATGGAGAAGATTTTAGTCACTAGGATAAGATAAAGAATGAACACATTATAAAAAAATCACATAAGGTTTTCTTTTTAACCTGTTCCTTAAAACACTAGTGTTTAGGAAATCTAATGGAGGCAAAAGCATTAAAGGGTAGTTTAGGGTTAGGGTAAGGGTAGGGCTTAGGATACGGGTGAGGGTACTGGTGAGGGTACTGCGTAGGTTATTGGTTAGGGTTAGGGTACGGCTTAGGATACGGGTTAGGATATGGGTTAGGTTACGGCGTTGGGTATGGGTGAGGGTTAGGGTTAGGGTTAGGGTACGCATTAGGGTTAGGGTATGGGTTAGGGTTAGGGTACACGTTAGGATTAGGGTATTTATTAAACCTATCCCACTCTCTAGATACCACTTAGCACGTAAAGGAATATTATTTAGGGTCCAGCCATGGAGAAGATTTTCGTCACTAGGATAAGATAAAGAATAAACACATTATAAAAAAATCACATTAGGATTTTCTTTTTAACCTGTTCCTTAAAACACTAGTGCTTAGGAAATCTAATGGAGGCAAAAGCAGTCAAGGGTAGTTTAGGGTTAGGGTTAGGGTTAGGGTTAGTGTTAGGGTTAGGGTACGGCTTAGGGTATGGGATAGGGTATGGGTGAGGGTACGGCATAGGGTAGGGTTTAGTGTTAGGGTTAGTGTTAGGGTTAGGGTTAGGGTATGGCTTAGGGTACGGGTGAGGGTACGGGTGAGGGTACTGTGTAGGTCATTGGTTAGGGTTAGGTTAAGGCTTAGGATACAGGTTATTGTATGGGTTAGGGTACGGCGCAGGGTATGGGTAAGGGTTAGGGTTAGGGTTAGGGTTAGAGTTAGGGTACGGCTTAGGGTACGGGTTAGGGAATGGGTGAGGGTACGGCGTAGTGTATAGGTTAGGGTTAGGGTTAGGGTACGGCTTAGGGTACGGGTTAGGTTATGTGTGAGGGTACGGCATAGGGTATGGGTTAGGGTTAGGGTTAGGGTTAGTGTTAGTGTTAGGGTTAGGGTACGGCTTAGCGTACGGGATAGGGTACGGGTGAGGGTACGGCGTAGGGTAGGGGTTAGGGTTAGGGTTAGGGTATGGCTTAGGGTACGGGTGAGGATACGGGTGAGGGTACTGCGTAGGGTATTGGTTAGGGTTAGGGTACGGCTTAGGATACGTGTTAGGGTACGGGTTAGGGTACGGCGTAGAGTGTGGGTTAGGGTTAGGGATAGTGTTAGGGTTAGGGTTATGGTACGTCTTAGGGTACGTGTTAGTGTACGGGTGAGGGTACGGCGTAGGTTATGGGTTAGGGTTAGGGTTAGGGTTAGGTTTAGGGTTAGGGTACGGCTTAGGATACGGGTTAGGGTATGGGTGAGGGTACGGCGTAGCGTATGGGTTAGGGTTAGGGTTAGGGTTAGGGTTAGTTTTAGGGTTAGGGATTGGTTTAGGGTACGGGTTAGGATTAGCGTACGTGTTAGGGTTAGGGTTTGGGTTAGGGTTAGGGTACGCATTAGGGTTAGGGTATGGGTTAGGGTTAGGGTACACGTTAGGATTAGGGTATTTATTAAACCTATCCCACTCTCTAGATACCACTTAGCACGTAAAGGAATTTTATTTGGGGTTCAGCCATGGAGAAGATTTTAGTCACTAGGATAAGATAAAGAATAAACACATTATAAAAAAAATCACATAAGGTTTTCTTTTTAACCTGTTCTTTAAAACACTAGTGTTTAGGAAATCTAATGGAGGCAAAAGCAGTAAAGGGTAGTTTAGGGTTAGGGTTAGGGTTAGGGTTAGGGTAGGGCTTAGGATACGGGTGAGGGTACTGGTGAGGGTACTGCGTAGGTTATTGGTTAGGGTTAGGGTACGGCTTAGGATACGGGTTAGGATATGGGTTAGGTTACGGCGTTGGGTATGGGTGAGGGTTAGGGTTAGGGTTAGGGTAAGGCTTTGGGTACGGGTTAGGGTACGGGTGAGGGTACGGCGTAGGGTAGAGGTTAGGGTTAGGTTTAGGTTTAGGGTACGGCTTAGGATACGGGTTAGGGTATGGGTGAGGGTACGGCGTAGCGTATGGGTTAGGGTTATGGTTAGGGTTAGGGTTAGTTTTAGGGTTAGGGATTGGTTTAGGGTATGGGTTAGGATTAGTGTACGTGTTAGGGTTAGGGTTTGGGTTAGGGTTAGGGTACGCATTAGGGTTAGGGTGTGGGTTAGGGTTAGGGTACACGTTAGGATTAGGGTATTTATTAAACCTATCCCACTCTCTAGATACCACTTAGCACGTAAAGGAATATTATTTAGGGTCCAGCCATGGAGAAGATTTTCGTTACTAGGATAAGATAAAGAATAAACACATTATAAAAAAATCACATTAGGATTTTCTTTTTAACCTGTTCCTTAAAACACTAGTGCTTAGGAAATCTAATGGAGGCAAAAGCAGTCAAGGGTAGTTTAGGGTTAGGGTTAGGGTTAGGGTTAGTGTTAGGGTTAGGGTACGGCTTAGGGTATGGTATAGGGTATGGTGAGGGTACGGCATAGGGTAGGGTTTAGGGTTAGGGTTAGTGTTAGGGTTAGGGTTAGGGTATGATTTAGGGTACGGGTGAGGGTACTGTGTAGGTCATTGGTTAGGGTTAGGTTAAGGCTTAGGATACAGGTTATTGTATGGGTTAGGTTACGGTGCAGTGTATGGGTAAGGGTTAGGGTTAGGGTTAGGGTTAGAGTCAGGGTACGGCTTAGGGTACGGGTTAGGGTACGGGTGAGGGTACGGCGTAGTGTATAGGTTAGGGTTAAGGTTAGGGTACGGCTTAGGGTACGGGTTAGGTTACGGGTGAGGGTACGGCGTAGGGTATGGGTTAGGGTTAGGGTTAGGGTTAGTGTTAGTGTTAGGGTTAGGGTACGGCTTAGCGTATGGGATAGGGTACGGGTGAGGGTACGGCGTAGGGTAGGGGTTAGGGTTAGAGTTAGGGTTAGGGTTGGGGTTAGGGTACGGCTTAGGGTACGGGTGAGGGTACGGGTGAGGGTACTGCGTAGGGTATTGGTTAGGGTTAGGATATGGCTTAGGATACGGGTTAGGGTACGGGTTAGGGTATGGCGTAGGGTAGGGGTTAGGGTTAGGGTTAGGGTTAGGGTTAGGGTTAGGGTACGGCTTAGGATACGGGTTAGGGTACGGGTGAGGGTACGGCGTAGTGTATGGGTTAGGGTTAGGGTTAGGGTACGTCTTAGGGTACGGGTTAGGGTACGGGTGAGGGTACGGCGTATGGTAAGGGTTAGGGTTAGGGTTAGGGTTAGTTTTAGGGTTAGGGATTGGTTTAGGGTACAGGTTAGGATTAGCATACGTGTTAGGGTTAGGTTTTGGGTTAGGGTTAGGGTACGCGTTAGGGTTAGGGTATGGGTTAGGGTTAGGGTACACGTTAGGATTAGGGTATTTATTAAACCTATCCCACTCTCTAGATACCACTTAGCACGTAAAGGAATATTATTAGGGATCCGGCCATGGAGAAGATTTTAGTCACTAGGATAAGATAAAGAATAAACACATTATAAAAAAATCACATTAGGATTTTCTTTTTAACCTGTTCCTTAAAACACTAGTGCTTAGGAAATCTAATAGAGGCAAAAGCAATCAAGGGTAGTTTAGGGTTAGGGTTAGGGTTAGGGTTAGTGTTAGGTTAAGGGTACGGCTTAGGGTATGGGATAGGGTACGGGTGAGGGTACGGCGTAGGGTAGGGGTTAGGGTTAGGGTTAGGGTTAGGGTACGGCTTAGGGTACGGGTTAGGGTACGGGTGAGGTTACGGCGTAGGGTATAGTTTAGGGTTAGGGTTAGGGTTAGGGTACGGCTTAGGGTACGGGTTAGGGTACGGTTGAGGGTACTGTGTAGGGTATTGGTTATGGTTAGGGTACGGCTTAGAATACGGGTTAGGGTACGGTTTAGGGTACGGCGTAGTGTATGGGTTAGGGTTAGGGTTAGGGTTAGGGTTAGGGTATGGGATAGGGTACGGGTGAGGGTACGGCGTAGGGTAGGGGTTAGGGTTAGGTTTAGGGTTAGTGTTAGGTTTAGGGTACCGCTTAGGGTATGGGATAGGGTACGGCGTAGGGTAGTGGTTACCGTTAGGGTTAGGGTTAGGGTACGGCTTAGGATACGGGTAAGGGTACGGGTGAGTGTGCAGCGTAGCGTATGGGTTAGGGTTAGGGTTAGGGTAAGGGTACGGCTTAGGGTACGGGTTAGGGTATGGGTGAGGGTACGGCGTAGGTTATGGGTTAGGGTTAGGGTTAGGGTTAGGGTTAGTTTTAGGGTTAGGGATTGGTTTAGGGTAAGGTTTAGGATTAGCATACTTGTTCGGGTTAGGGTTTTTGTTAGGGTTAGGGTATGCGTTAGTGTTAGGGTATGGGTTAGGTTTAGGGTACACGTTAGGATTAGGGTATTTATTAAACCTATCCCACTCTCTAGATACCACTTAGCACGTAAAGGAATATTATTTAGTGTCCAGCCATGGAGAAGATTTTCGTCACTAGGATAAGATAAAGAATAAACACATTATAAAAAAATCACATTAGGATTTTCTTTTTAACCTGTTCCTTAAAACACTCGTGCTTAGGAAATCTAATGGAGGCAAAAGCAGTCAAGGGTAGTTTAGGGTTAGGGTTAGGGTTAGGGTTAGTGTTAGGGTTAGGGTACGGCTTAGGGTATGGGATAGGGTATGCGTGAGGGTACGGCATAGGGTAGGGTTTAGGTTTAGGGTTAGTGTTAGGGTTAGGGTTAGAGTATGGCTTAGGGTACGGGTGAGGGTACTGTGTAGGACATTGGTTAGGGTTAAGTTAAGGCTTAGGATACAGGTTATTGCATGGGTTAGGGTACGGCGCAGGGTATGGGTAAGGGTTAGGGTTAGGGTTAGGGTTAGAGTTAGGGTACGGCTTAGGGTACGGGTTAGGGTACGGGTGAGGGTACGGCATAGTGTATAGGTTAGGGTTAGGGTTAGGGTACGGCTTAGGGTACGGGTTAGGTTACGGGTGAGGGTACGGCATAGGGTATGGTTTAGGGTTAGGGTTAGGGTTAGGGTTAGGGTTAGTGTTAGGGTTAGGGTACGGCTTAGCGTATGGGATAGGGTACGGGTGAGGGTACGGCGTAGGGTAGGGGTTAGGGTTAGAGTTAGGGTTAGGGTTGGGGTTAGGGTACGGCTTAGGTTACGGGTGAGGGTACGGGTGAGGGTACTGCGTAGGGTATTGTGTTAGGGTTAGGATACGGCTTAGGATACGGGTTAGGGTACGGGTTAGGGTATGGCGTAGGGTATGGGTTAGGGTTAGAGTTAGGGTTAGGGTTAGGGTTAGGGTTAGGGTTAGGGTACGGCTTAGGATACGGGTTAGGGTACGGGTGAAGGTACGGCGTAGCATATGGGTTACGGTTAGGGTTAGGGTTAGGTTTAGGGTACGGCTTAGGTTATGGGATAGGGTACAGGTGAGGGTATGGCATAGGGTATGGGTTAGGGTTAGGGTTAGGGTTAGGGTTAGGGTACGGCTTAGGGTACGGGTGAGGGTATGGGTGAGGATACTGCGTAGGGTATTGGTTAGGGATACGGTACGTCTTAGGATACGGGTTAGGGTACGGGTGAGGGTAAGGCGTAGGTTATGGGTTAGGGTTAGGGTTAGGGTTAGGGTTAGGGTATGCCTTAGGGTACGGGTGAGGGTACGGGTGAGGGTACTGCGTAGGGTATTGGTTAGGGTTAGGGTACGCCTTAGGATACGTGTTAGGGTACGGGTTAGGGTACGGCGTAGAGTGTGGGTTAGGGTTAGGGTTAGTGTTAGGGTTAGGGTTACGGTACGTCTTAGGGTACGTGTTAGGGTACGGGTGAGGGTACGGCGTAGGTTATGGGTTAGGGTTAGGGTTAGGGTTAGGGTTAGGGTACGGCTTAGGATACGGGTTAGGGTACGGGTGAGGGTACGGCGTAGGTTATGGGTTAGGGTTAGGGTTAGTGTTAGGGTTATGGTACGGCTTAGGTTATGGGATAGGGTACAGGTGAGGGTATGGCATAGGGTAGGGGTTAGGGTTAGGGTTAGGGTTAGGGTTAGGGTACGGCTTAGGGTACGGGGGAGGGTATGGGTGAGAATACTGCGTAGGGTATTGGTTAGGGTTAGGGTACGGCTTAGGATACGGGTTAGGGTACGTGTTAGTGTATGGCGTACGGTATGGGTTAGGGTTAGGGTTAGGGTTAGGGTTAGGGTTAGGGTACGGCTTAGGGTACGGGTTAGGGTACGGGTGAGGTTACGGCGTAGGGTATAGTTTAGGGTTAGGGTTAGGGTTAGGGTACGGCTTAGGATACGGGTTAGGGTATGGGTGAGGGTACGGCGTAGCGTATGGTTTAGGGTTAGGGTTAGGGTTAGGGTACGGCTTAGGGTACGGGTTAGGGTACGGGTGAGGGTATGGTGTAGTGTATAGGTTAGGGTTAGGGTTAGGGTTAGGGTATGGCTTAGGGTACGGGTGAGGGTACGGGTGAGGGTACTGTGTAGGGTATTGGTTATGGTTAGGGTACGGCTTAGAATACGGGTTAGGGTTAGGGTTAGGGTACGGCGTAGGGTATAGTTTAGGGTTAGGGTTAGGGTTAGGGTACGGCTTAGGATATGGGTTAGGGTACGGGTGACGGTACGGCGTAGTGTATAGGTTAGGGTTAGTGTTAGGGTTAGGGTACGGCTTAGGGTAAGGGTTAGGGTACGGGTGAGGGTATGGCGTAGTGTATAGGTTAGGGTTAGGGTTAGGGTTAGGGTACGGCTTAGGGTATGGGATAGGGTACAGCTGAGGGTACGGCGTAGGGTAGGGGTTAGGTTTAGGGTTAGGGTTAGTGTTAGGGTTAGGGTACGGCTTAGGGTATGGGATAGGTTATGGGTGAGGTTACGGCGTAGGGTAGGGGTTAGGGTTAGGTTTAGGGTTAGTGTTAGGTTTAGGGTACCGCTTAGGGTATGGGATAGGGTACGGCGTAGGGTACCGGTTAGGGTTAGGGTTAGGGTTAGGGTTAGGGTACGGCTTAGGATACGGTTTAGGGTACGGGTGAGGGTACGGCGTAGGTTATGGTTTAGGGTTAGGGTTAGGGTTAGGGTTAGGGTTAGTTTTAGGGTTAGGGATTGGTTTAGGGTACGGGTTAGGATTAGCATACTTGTTCGGGTTAGGGTTTTGGTTAGGGTTAGGGTACGCGTTAGGGTTAGGGTATGGGTTAGGTTTAGGGTACACGTTAGGATTAGGGTATTTATTAAACCTATCCCACTCTCTAGATACCACTTAGCACGTAAAGGAATATTATTTGGGGTTCAGCCATGGAGAAGATTTTAGTCACTAGGATAAGATAAAGAATAAACACATTATAAAAAAAATCACATAAGGTTTTCTTTTTAACCTGTTCCTTAAAACACTAGTGTTTAGGAAATCTAATGGAGGCAAAAGCAGTAAAGGGTAGTTTAGGGTTAAGGTTAGGGTTAGGGTTAGGGTAGGGCTTAGGATACGGGTGAGGTTACTGGTGAGGGTACTGCGTAGGTTATTGGTTAGGGTTAGGGTACGGCTTAGGATACGGGTTAGGATATGGGTTAGGTTACGGCGTTGGGTATGGGTGAGGGTTAGGGTTAGGGTTAGGGTAAGGCTTTGGGTACGGGTTAGGGTACGGGTGAGGGTACGGCGTAGGGTAGAGGTTAGGGTTAGGTTTAGGGTTAGGGTACGGCTTAAGATACGGGTTATGGTATGGGTGAGGGTACGGCGTAGCGTATGGGTTAGGGTTAGGGTTAGGGTTAGGGTTAGAGTTAGGGTACGGCTTAGGGTACGGGTTAGGGTACGGGTGAGGGTACGGCGTAGTGTATAGGTTAGGGTTAGGGTTAGGATACGGCTTAGGGTACGGGTTAGGTTACGGGTGAGTGTACGGCGTAGGGTATGGGTTAGGGTTAGGGTTAGGGTTAGTGTTAGTGTTAGGGTTAGGGTACGGCTTAGCGTATGGGTTAGGGTACGGGTGAGGGTACGGCGTAGGGTAGGGTTTAGGGTTAGAGTTAGGGTTAGGGTTGGGGTTAGGGTACGGCTTAGGGTACGGGTGAGGGTACGGGTGAGGGTACTGCGTAGGGTATTGGTTAGGGTTAGGATATGGCTTAGGATACGGGTTAGGGTACGGGTTAGGGTATGGCGTAGGGTATGGGTTAGGGTTAGGGTTCGGGTTAGGGTTAGGGTACGGCTTAGGATACGGGTTAGGGTACGGGTGAGGGTACGGCGTAGCGTATGGGTTAGGGTTAGGGTTAGGGTACGTCTTAGGGTACGGGTTAGGGTACGGGTGAGGGTACGGCGTAGGGTAAGGGTTAAGGTTAGGGTTAGGATTAGGGTTAGTTTTCGGGTTAGCGATTGGTTTAGGGTACGGGTTAGGATTAGCGTACGTGTTAGGGTTAGGTTTTGGGTTAGGGTTAGGGTACGCGTTAGGGTTAGGGTATGGGTTAGGGTTAGGGTACACGTTAGGATTAGGGTATTTATTAAACCTATCCCACTCTCTAGATACCACTTAGCACGTAAAGGAATATTATTAGGGATCCAGCCATGGAGAAGATTTTCGTCACTAGGATAAGATAAAGAATAAACACATTATAAAAAAATCACATTAGGATTTTCTTTTTAACCTGTTCCTTAAAACACTAGTGCTTAGGAAATCTAATAGAGGCAAAAGCAATCAAGGGTAGTTTAGGGTTAGGGTTAGGGTTAGGGTTAGTGTTAGGCTTAGGGTATGGCTTAGGGTACGGGTGAGGGTACGGGTGAGGGTACTGCGTAGGGTATTGGTTAGGTTTAGGGTACGGCTTAGGATACGTGTTAGGGTACGGGTTAGGGTACGGCGTAGAGTGTGGGTTAGGGTTAGGGTTAGTGTTAGGGTTAGGGTTACGGTACGTCTTAGGGTACGTGTTAGGGTACGGGTGAGGGTACGGCGTAGGTTATGGGTTAGGGTTAGGGTTAGTGTTAGGGTTAGGGTACGGCTTAGTGTATGGGATAGGGTACGGGTGAGGGTACGGCGTAGGGTAGGGGTTAGTGTTAGGGTTAGGGTTAGGGTTAGGGTATGGCTTAGGGTACGGGTGAGGGTACGGGTGAAGGTACTGCGTAGGGTATTGGTTAGGGTTAGGGTACGTCTTAGGATACGTGTTAGGGTACGGGTTAGGGTACGGCGTAGGTTATGGGTTAGGGTTAGGGTTAGTGTTAGGGTTATGGTACGGCTTAGGTTATGGGATAGGGTACAGGTGAGGGTATGGCATAGGGTAGGGGTTAGGGTTAGGTTTAGGGTTAGGGTTAGGGTTAGGGTACACCTTAGGGTACGGGTGAGGGTATGGGTGAGGATACTGCGTAGGGTATTGGTTAGGGTTAGCGTACGGCTTAGGATACGGGTTAGGGTACGTGTTAGGGTATGGCGTACGCTATGGGTTAGGGTTAGGTTTAGGGTTAGGGTTAGGGTTAGGGTACGGCTTAGGGTACGGGTTAGGGTACGGGTGAGGTTACGGCGTAGGGTATAGTTTAGGGTTAGGGTTAGGGTTAGGGTACGGCTTAGGGTACGGGTTAGGGTACGGGTGAGGGTATGGCGTAGTGTATAGGTTAGGGTTAGTGTTAGGGTTAGGGTACAGCTTAGGGTACGGGTGAGGGTACGGGTGAGGGTACTGCGTAGGGTATTGGTTAGGGTTAGGATACGGCTTAGGATACGGGTTAGGGTACGGGTTAGGGTATGGCGTAGGGTATGGGTTAGGGTTAGGTTTAGGGTTAGGGTTAGGGTTAGGGTTAGGGTTAGGGTACGGCTTAGGATACGGGTTAGGGTACGGGTGAAGGTACGGCGTAGCGTATGGGTTAGGGTTAGGGTTAGGGTTAGGGTTTGGGTACGGCTTAGGTTATGGGATAGGGTACAGGTGAGGGTATGGCATAGGGTAGGGTTTAGGGTTAGGGTTAGGGTTAGGGTTAGGGTTAGGGTACGGCTTAGGTTACGGGTGAGGGTATGGGTGAGGATACTGCATAGGGTATTGGTTAGGGTTAGGGTACGGCTTAGGGTACGGGTTAGGGTACGGGTGAGGTTACGGCGTAGGGTATAGTTTAGGGTTAGGGTTAGGGTTAGGGTACGGCTTAGGATACGGTTTAGGGTACGGGTGACGGTACGGTGTAGGTTATGTGTTAGGGTTAGGGTTAGGGTTAGGGTTAGTTTTAGGGTTAGGGATTGGTTTAGGGTACGGGTTAGGATTAGCATACGTGTTCGGGTTAGGGTTTTGGTTAGGGTTAGGGTACGCGTTAGGGTTAGGGTATGGGTTAGGTTTAGGGTACACTTTAGGATTAGGGTATTTATTAAACCTATCCCACTCTCTAGATACCACTTAGCACGTAAAGGAATATTATTTGGGGTTCAGCCATGGAGAAGATTTTAGTCACTAGGATAAGATAAAGAATGAACACATTATAAAAAAATCACATAAGGTTTTCTTTTTAACCTGTTCCTTAAAACACTAGTGTTTAGGAAATCTAATGGAGGCAAAAGCAGTAAAGGGTAGTTTAGGGTTAGGGTTAGGGTTAGGGTTAGGGTAGGGCTTAGGATACGGGTGAGGGTACTGGTGAGGGTACTGCGTAGGTTATTGGTTAGGGTTAGGGTACGGCTTAGGATACGGGTTAGGATATGGGTTAGGTTACGGCGTTGGGTATGGGTGAGGGTTAGGGTTAGGGTTAGGGTAAGGCTTTGGGTACGGGTTAGGGTACGGGTGAGGGTACGGCGTAGGGTAGAGGTTAGGGTTAGGTTTAGGATTAGGGTACGGCTTAGGATACGGGTTAGGGTACGGGTGAGGGTACGGCGTAGCGTATGGGTTAGGGTTAGGGTTAGGGTTAGGGTTAGTTTTAGGGTTAGGGATTGGTTTAGGGTATGGGTTAGGATTAGCGTACGTGTTAGGGTTAGGGTTTGGGTTAGGGTTAGGGTACGCATTAGGGTTAGGGTATGGGTTAGGGTTAGGGTACACGTTAGGATTAGGGTATTTATTAAACCTATCCCACTCTCTAGATACCACTTAGCACGTAAAGGAATATTATTTAGGGTCCAGCCATGGAGAAGATTTTCGTCACTAGGATAAGATAAAGAATAAACACATTATAAAAAAATCACATTAGGATTTTCTTTTTAACCTGTTCCTTAAAACACTAGTGCTTAGGAAATCTAATGGAGGCAAAAGCAGTCAAGGGTAGTTTAGGGTTAGGGTTAGGGTTAGGGTTAGGGTTAGTGTTAGGTTTAGGGTACGGCTTAGGGTATGGGATAGGGTATGGGTGAGGGTACGGCATAGGGTAGGGTTTAGGGTTAGGGTTAGTGTTAGGGTTAGGGTTAGGGTATGGCTTAGGGTACGGGTGAGGGTACTGTGTAGGTCATTGGTTAGGGTTAGGTTAAGGCTTAGGATACAGGTTATTGTATGGGTTAGGGTACGGCGCAGGGTATGGGTAAGGGTTAGGGTTAGGGTTAGGGTTAGAGTTAGGGTACGGCTTAGGGTACGGGTTAGGGTACGGGTGAGGGTACGGCGTAGTGTATAGGTTAGGGTTAGGGTTAGGGTGTGGCTTAGGGTACGGGTTAGGTTACGGGTGAGGGTACGGCGTAGGGTATGGGTTAGGGTTAGGGTTAGGGTTAGTGTTAGTGTTAGGGTTAGGGTACGGCTTAGCGTATGGGATAGGGTACGGGTGAGGGTACGGCGTAGGGTAGGGGTTAGGGTTAGAGTTAGGGTTAGGGTTGGGGTTAGGGTACGGCTTAGGGTACGGGTGAGGGTACGGGTGAGGGTACTGCGTAGGGTATTGGTTAGGGTTAGGATATGGCTTAGCATACGGGTTAGTGTACGGGTTAGGGTATGGCGTAGGTTATGGGTTAGGGTTAGGGTTAGGGTTAGGGTTAGGGTTAGGGTACGGCTTAGGATACGGGTTATGGTACGGGTGAGGGTACGGCGTAGGGTAAGGGTTAGGGTTATGGTTAGGGTTAGTTTTAGGGTTAGGGATTGGTTTAGGGTACGGGTTAGGATTAGCGTACGTGTTAGGGTTAGGGTTTGGGTTAGGGTTAGGGTACGCATTAGGGTTAGGGTGTGAGTTAGGGTTAGGGTACACGTTAGGATTAGGGTATTTATTAAACCTATCCCACTCTCTACATACCACTTAGCACGTAAAGTAATATTATTTAGGGTCCAGCCATGGAGAAGATTTTCGTCACTAGGATAAGATAAAGAATAAACACATTATAAAAAAATCACATTAGGATTTTCTTTTTAACCTGTTCCTTAAAACACTAGTGCTTAGGAAATCTAATGGAGGCAAAAGCAGTCAAGGGTAGTTTAGGGTTAGGGTTAGGGTTAGGGTTAGTGTTAGGGTTAGGGTACGGCTTAGGGTATGGGATAGGGTATGGTGAGGGTACGGCATAGGGTAGGGTTTAGGGTTAGGGTTAGTGTTAGGGTTAGGGTTAGGGTATGGCTTAGGGTACGGGTGAGGGTACTGTGTAGGTCATTGGTTAGGGTTAGGTTAAGTCTTAGGATACAGGTTATTGTATGGGTTACGGTACGGCGCAGGGTATGGGTAAGGGTTAGGGTTAGGGTTAGGGTTAGAGTTAGGGTACGGCTTAGGGTACGGGTTAGGGTACGGGTGAGGGTACGGCGTAGTGTATAGGTTAGGGTTAGGGTTAGGGTACGGCTTAGGGTACGGGTTAGGTTACGGGTGAGGGTACGGCGTAGGGTATGGGTTAGGGTTAGGGTTAGGGTTAGTGTTAGTGTTAGGGTTATGGTACGGCTTAGCGTATGCGATAGGGTACGGGTGAGGGTACGGCGTAGGGTAGGGGTTAGGGTTAGAGTTAGGGTTAGGGTTGGGGTTAGGGTACGGCTTAGGGTACGGGTGAGGGTACGGGTGAGGGTACTGCGTAGTGTATTGGTTAGGGTTAGGATATGGCTTAGGATACGGGTTAGTGTACGGGTTAGGGTATGGCGTAGGGTATGGGTTAGGGTTAGGGTTAGGGTTCGGGTTAGGGTTAGGGTACGGCTTAGGATACGGGTTAGGGTACGGGTGAGGGTACGGCGTAGTGTATGGGTTAGGGTTAGGGTTAGGGTACGTCTTAGGGTACGGGTTAGGGTACGGGTGAGGGTACGGCGTAGGGTAAGGGTTAGGGTTAGGGTTAGGGTTAGTTTTAGGGTTAGGGATTGGTTTAGGGTACGGGTTAGGATTAGCGTACGTGTTAGGGTTAGGTTTTGGGTTAGGGTTAGGGTACGCGTTAGGGTTAGGGTATGGGTTAGGGTTAGGGTACACGTTAGAATTAGGGTATTTATTAAACCTATCCCACTCTCTAGATACCACTTAGCACGTAAAGGAATATTATTAGGGATCCAGCCATGGAGAAGATTTTAGTCACTAGGATAAGATAAAGAATAAACACATTATAAAAAAATCACATTAGGATTTTCTTTTTAACCTGTTCCTTAAAACACTAGTGCTTAGGAAATCTAATAGAGGCAAAAGCAATCAAGGGTAGTTTAGGGTAAGGGTTAGGGTTAGGGTTAGTGTTAGGGTTAGGGTACGGCTTAGGGTATGGGATAGGGTACAGGTGAGGGTATGGCATAGGGTAGGGTTTAGGGTTAGGTTTAGGGTTAGGGTTAGGTTTAGGGTACGCCTTAGGTTACGGGTGAGGGTATGGGTGAGGATACTGCGTAGGGTATTGGTTAGGGTTAGGGTACGGCTTAGGATACGGGTTAGGGTACGTGTTATGGTATGGCGTACGCTATGGGTTAGGGTTAGGTTTAGGGTTAGGGTTAGGGTTAGGGTACGGCTTAGGGTACGGGTTAGGGTACGGGTGAGGTTACGGCGTAGGGTATAGTTTAGGGTTAGGGTTAGGGTTAGGGTTAGGGTACGGCTTAGGGTACGGGTTAGGGTACGGGTGAGGGTATGGCGTAGTGTATAGGTTAGGGTTAGTGTTAGGGTTATGGTACAGCTTAGGGTACGGGTGAGGGTACGGGTGAGGGTACTGCGTAGGGTATTGGTTAGGTTTAGGATACGGCTTAGGATACGGGTTAGGGTACGGGTTAGGGTATGGCGTAGGGTATGGGTTAGGGTTAGGTTTAGGGTTAGGTTTAGGGTTAGGGTTAGGGTTAGGGTACGGCTTAGGATACGGGTTAGGGTACGGGTGAAGGTACGGCGTAGCGTATGGGTTAGGGTTAGGGTTAGGGTTAGGGTTAGGGTACGGCTTAGGTTATGGGATAGGGTACAGGTGAGGGTATGGCATAGGGTATGGGTTAGGGTTAGGGTTAGGGTTAGGGTTAGGGTACGGCTTAGGGTACGGGTGAGTGTATGGGTGAGGATACTGCGTAGGATATTGGTTAGGGTTACGGTACGTCTTAGGATACGGGTTAGGGTACGGGTGAGGGTACGGCGTAGGTTATGGGTTAGGGTTAGGGTTAGTGTTAGGGTTATGGTACGGCTTATGTTATGGGATAGGGTACAGGTGAGGGTATGGCATAGGGTAGGGTTTAGGGTTAGGGTTAGGGTTAGGGTTAGGGTTAGGGTACGGCTTAGGGTACGGGTGAGGGTATGGGTGAGGATACTGCATAGGGTATTGGTTAGGGTTAGGGTACGGCTTAGGGTACGGGTTAGGGTACGGGTGAGGTTACGGCGTAGGGTATGGTTTAGGTTTAGTGTTAGGGTTAGGGTACGGCTTAGGGTACAGGTTAGGGTACGGGTGAGGGTACGGCGTAGCGTATGGTTTAGGTTTAGTGTTAGGGTTAGGGTACGGCTTAGGGTACGGGTTAGGGTACGGGTGAGGGTACGGTGTAGGTTATGGGTTAGGGTTAGGGTTAGGGTTAGGGTTAGTTTTAGGGTTAGGGATTGGTTTAGGGTACGGGTTAGGATTAGCATACGTGTTCGGGTTAGGGTTTTGGTTAGGGTTAGGGTACGCGTTAGGGTTAGGGTATGGGTTAGGTTTAGGGTACACTTTAGGATTAGGGTATTTATTAAACCTATCCCACTCTCTAGATACCACTTAGCACGTAAAGGAATATTATTTGGGGTTCAGCCATGGAGAAGATTTTAGTCACTAGGATAAGATAAAGAATGAACACATTATAAAAAAATCACATAAGGTTTTCTTTTTAACCTGTTCCTTAAAACACTAGTGTTTAGGAAATCTAATGGAGGCAAAAGCTTTAAAGGGTAGTTTAGGGTTAGGGTTAGGGTAGGGCTTAGGATACGGGTGAGGGTACTGGTGAGGGTACTGCGTAGGTTATTGGTTAGGGTTAGGGTACGGCTTAGGATACGGGTTAGGATATGGGTTAGGTTACGGCGTTGGGTATGGGTGAGGGTTAGGGTTAGGGTTAGGGTATGCATTAGGGTTAGGGTATGGGTTAGGGTTAGGGTACACGTTAGGATTAGGGTATTTATTAAACCTATCCCACTCTCTAGATACCACTTAGCACGTAAAGGAATATTATTTAGGGTCCAATCATGGAGAAGATTTTCGTCACTAGGATAAGATAAAGAATAAACACATTATAAAAAAATCACATTAGAATTTTCTTTTTAACCTGTTCCTTAAAACACTAGTGCTTAGGAAATCTAATGGAGGCAAAAGCAGTCAAGGGTAGTTTAGGGTTAGGGTTAGGGTTAGGGTTAGTGTTAGGGTTAGGGTACGGCTTAGGGTATGGGATAGGGTATGGGTGAGGGTACGGCATAGGGTATGGTTTAGTGTTAGGGTTAGTGTTAGGGTTAGGGTTAGGGTATGGCTTAGGGTACGGGTGAGGGTACGGGTGAGGGTACTGTGTAGGTCATTGGTTAGGGTTAGGTTAAGGCTTAGGATACAGGTTATTGTATGGGTTAGGGTACGGCGCAGGGTATGGGTAAGGGTTAGGGTTAGGGTTAGGGTTAGAGTTAGGGTACGGCTTAGGGTACGGGTTAGGGAATGGGTGAGGGTACGGCGTAGTGTATAGGTTAGGGTTAGGGTTAGGGTACGGCTTAGGGTACGGATTAGGTTATGGGTGAGGGTACGGCGTAGGGTATGGGTTAGGGTTAGGGTTAGTGTTAGTGTTAGGGATAGGGTACGGCTTAGCGTACGGGATAGGGTACGGGTGAGGGTACGGCGTAGGGTAGGGGTTAGGGTTAGGGTTAGGGTTAGGGTTAGGGTATGGCTTAGGGTACGGGTGAGGGTACGGGTGAGGGTACGGCGTAGGTTATGGGTTAGGGTTAGGGTTAGGGTTAGGGTTAGGGTACGGCTTAGGATACGGGTTAGGGTACGGGTGAGGGTACGGCGTAGGTTATGGGTTAGGGTTAGGGTTAGTGTTAGGGTTATGGTACGGCTTAGGTTATGGGATAGGGTACAGGTGAGGGTATGGCATAGGGTAGGGGTTAGGGTTAGGGTTAGGGTTAGGGTTAGGGTTAGGGTACGGCTTAGGGTACGGGTGAGGGTACGGGTGAGGATACTGCGTAGGGTATTGGTTAGGGTTAGGGTACGGCTTAGGATACGGGTTAGGGTACGTGTTAGGGTATGGCGTACGGTATGGTTTAGGGTTAGGGTTAGGGTTAGGGTTAGGGTTAGGGTTAGGGTTATGGTACGGCTTAGGTTATGGGATAGGGTACAGGTGAGGGTATGGCATAGGGTAGGGGTTAGGGTTAGGGTTAGGGTTAGGGTTAGGGTTAGGGTACGGCTTAGGGTACGGGTGAGGGTATGGGTGAGGATACTGCGTAGGGTATTGGTTAGGGTTAGGGTACGGCTTAGGATACGGGTTAGGGTACGTGTTAGGGTATGGCGTACGGTATGGGTTAGGGTTAGGGTTAGGGTTAGGGTTAGGGTTAGGGTTAGGGTACGGCTTAGGGTACGGGTTAGGGTACGGGTGAGGTTACGGCGTAGGGTATAGTTTAGGGTTAGCGTTAGGGTTAGGGTACGGCTTAGTATACGGGTTAGGGTATGGGTGAGGGTACGGCGTAGCGTATTGGTTAGGGTTAGGGTTAGGGTTAGGGTTAGTTTTAGGGTTAGGGATTGGTTTAGGGTACGGGTTAGGATTAGCGTACGTGTTAGGGTTAGGGTTTGGGTTAGGGTTAGGGTACGCATTAGGGTTAGGGTATGGGTTAGGGTTAGGGTACACGTTAGGATTAGGGTATTTATTAAACCTATCCCACTCTCTAGATACCACTTAGCACGTAAAGGAATATTATTTAGGGTCCAGCCATGGAGAAGATTTTCGTCACTAGGATAAGATAAACAATAAACATATTATAAAAAAATCACATTAGGATTTTCTTTTTAACCTGTTCCTTAAAACACTAGTGCTTAGGAAATCTAATGGAGGCAAAAGCAGTGAAGGGTAATTTAGGGTTAGTGTTAGGGTTAGGGTTAGTGTTAGGGTTAGGGTACGGCTTAGGGTATGGGATAGGGTATGGATGAGGGTACGGCATAGGGTAGGGTTTAGGGTTAGGGTTAGTGTTAGGGTTAGGGTTAGGGTATGGCTTAGGGTACGGGTGAGGGTACTGTGTAGGTCATTGGTTAGGGTTAGGTTAAGGCTTAGGATACAGGTTATTGTATGGGTTAGGGTACGGCGCAGGGTATGGGTAAGGGTTAGGGTTAGGGTTAGGGTTAGAGTTAGGGTACGGCTTAGGGTACGGGTTAGGGAACGGGTGAGGGTACGGCGTAGTGTATAGGTTAGGGTTAGGGTTAGGGTACGGCTTAGGGTACGGATTAGGTTATGGGTGAGGGTACGGCGTAGGGTATGGGTTAGGGTTAGGGTTAGGGTTAGTGTTAGTGTTAGGGTTAGGGTACGGCTTAGCGTATGGGATAGGGTACGGGTGAGGGTACGGCGTAGGGTAGGGGTTAGGGTTAGGGTTAGGGTTAGGGTTAGGGTATGGCTTAGGGTACGGGTGAGGGTACGGGTGAGGGTACTGCGTAGGGTATTGGTTAGGGTTAGGGTACGGCTTAGGATACGTGTTAGGGTACGGGTTAGGGTACGGCGTAGAGTGTGGGTTAGGGTTAGTGTTAGTGTTAGGGTTAGGGTTATGGTACGTCTTAGGGTACGTGTTAGTGTACGGGTGAGGGTACGGCGTAGGTTATGGGTTAGGGTTAGGGTTAGGGTTAGGGTTAGGGTACGGCTTAGGATACTGGTTAGGGTACGGGTGAGGGTACGGCGTAGGTTATGGGTTAGGGTTAGGGTTAGTGTTAGGGTTATGGTACGGCTTAGGTTATGGGATAGGGTACAGGTGAGGGTATGGCATAGGGTAGGGGTTAGGGTTAGGGTTAGGGTTAGGGTAGGGTTAGGGTACGCCTTAGGGTACGGGTGAGGGTATGGGTGAGGATACTGCGTAGGGTATTGGTTAGGGTTAGGGTACGGCTTAGGATACGGGTTAGGGTACGTGTTAGGGTATGGCGTACGGTATGGGTTAGAGTTAGGTTTAGGGTTAGGGTTAGGGTTAGGGTTAGGGTACGGCTTAGGGTACGGGTTAGGGTACAGGTGAGGTTACGGCGTAGGGTATAGTTTAGGGTTAGGGTTAGGTTTATGGTACGGCTTAGGATACGGGTTAGGGTACGGGTTAGGGTACAGCATAGCGTATGGTTTAGGGTTAGGGTTAGGGTTAGAGTATGGCTTAGGTTACGGGTGAGGGTACGGGTGAGGGTACTGTGTAGGGTATTGGTTATGGTTAGGGTACGGCTTAGAATACGGGTTAGGGTACGGGTTAGGGTACGGCGTAGGGTATGGGTTAGGGTTAGGGTTAGGGTTAGGGTACGGCTTAGGGTACGGGTTAGGGTACGGGTGAGGGTACGGCGTAGTGTATAGGTTAGGGTTAGGGTTAGTGTTAGGTTTAGGGTACCGCTTAGGGTATGGGATAGGGTACGGCGTAGGTTATGGGTTAGGGTTAGGGTTAGGGTTAGGGTTAGGGTACGGCTTAGGATACGGGTTAGCGTACGGGTGAGGGTACGGCGTAGGTTATGGGTTAGTGTTAGGGTTAGGGTTAGGGTTAGTTTTAGGGTTAGGGATTGGTTTAGGGTACGGGTTAGGATTAGCATACTTGTTCGGGTTAGGGTTTTGGTTAGGGTTAGGGTACGCGTTAGGGTTAGGGTATGGGTTAGGTTTAGGTTACACGTTAGGATTAGGGTATTTATTAAACCTATCCCACTCTCTAGATACCACTTAGCACGAAAAGGAATATTATTTGGGGTTCAGCCATGGAGAAGATTTTAGTCACTAGGATAAGATAAAGAATAAACACATTATAAAAAAATCACATAAGGTTTTCTTTTTAACCTGTTCCTTAAAACACTAGTGTTTAGGAAATCTAATGGAGGCAAAAGCAGTAAAGGGTAGTTTAGGGTTAGGGTTAGGGTTAGGGTTAGGGTAGGGCTTAGGATACGGGTGAGGTTACTGGTGAGGGTACTGCGTAGGTTATTGGTTAGGGTTAGGGTACGGCTTAGGATACGTGTTAGGGTACGGGTTAGGGTACGGCGTAGAGTGTGGGTTAGGTTTAGTGTTAGTGTTAGGGTTAGGGTTATGGTACGTCTTAGGGTACGTGTTAGTGTACGGGTGAGGGTACGGCGTAGGTTATGGGTTAGGGTTAGGGTTAGGGTTAGGGTTAGGGTACGGCTTAGGATACTGGTTAGGGTACGGGTGAGGGTACGGCGTAGGTTATGGGTTAGGGTTAGGGTTAGTGTTAGGGTTATGGTACGGCTTAGGTTATGGGATAGGGTACAGGTGAGGGTATGGCATAGGGTAGGGGTTAGGGTTAGGGTTAGGGTTAGGGTTAGGGTTAGGGTACGGCTTAGGGTACGGTTGAGGGTATGGGTGAGGATACTGCGTAGGGTATTGGTTAGGGTTAGGGTACGGCTTAGGATACGTGTTAGGGTACGTGTTAGGGTATGGCGTACGGTATGGGTTAGGGTTAGGGTTAGGGTTAGGGTTAGGGTTAGGGTTAGGGTACGGCTTAGGGTACGGGTTAGGGTACAGGTGAGGTTACGGCGTAGGGTATAGTTTAGGGTTAGGGTTAGGTTTAGGGTACGGCTTAGGATACGGGTTAGGGTACGGGTTAGGGTACGGCATAGCGTATGGTTTAGGGTTAGGGTTAGGGTTAGGGTATGGCTTAGGTTACGGGTGAGGGTACGGGTGAGGGTACTGTGTAGGGTATTGGTTATGGTTAGGGTACGGCTTAGAATACGGGTTAGGGTACGGGTTAGGGTACGGCGTAGGGTATGGGTTAGGGTTAGGGTTAGGGTTAGGGTACGGCTTAGGGCACGGGTTAGGGTACGGGTGAGGGTACAGCGTAGTGTATAGGTTAGAGTTAGGGTTAGTGTTAGGTTTAGGGTACCGCTTAGGGTATGGGATAGGGTACGGCGTAGGTTATGGGTTAGGGTTAGGGTTAGGGTTAGGGTTAGGGTACGGCTTAGGATACGGGTTAGCGTACGGGTGAGGGTACGGCGTAGGTTATGGGTTAGTGTTAGGGTTAGGGTTAGTTTTAGGGTTAGGGATTGGTTTAGGGTACGGGTTAGGATTAGCATACTTGTTCGGGTTAGGGTTTTGGTTAGGGTTAGGGTACGCGTTAGGGTTAGGGTATGGGTTAGGTTTAGGTTACACGTTAGGATTAGGGTATTTATTAAACCTATCCCACTCTCTAGATACCACTTAGCACGAAAAGGAATATTATTTGGGGTTCAGCCATGGAGAAGATTTTAGTCACTAGGATAAGATAAAGAATAAACACATTATTAAAAAATCACATAAGGTTTTCTTTTTAACCTGTTCCTTAAAACACTAGTGTTTAGGAAATCTAATGGAGGCAAAAGCAGTAAAGGGTAGTTTAGGGTTAGGGTTAGGGTTAGGGTTAGGGTAGGGCTTAGGATACGGGTGAGGTTACTGGTGAGGGTACTGCGTAGGTTATGGGTTAGGGTTAGGGTACGGCTTAGGATACGGGTTAGGATATGGGTTAGGTTATGGCGTTGGGTATGGGTGAGGGTTAGGGTTAGGGTTAGGGTAAGGCTTTGGGAACGGGTTAGGGTACGGGTGAGGGTACGGCGTAGGGTAGAGGTTAGGGTTAGGTTTAGGGTTAGGGTACGGCTTAGGATACGGGTTAGGGTATGGGTGAGGGTACGGCGTAGCGTATGGGTTAGGGTTAGGGTTAGGGTTAGGGTTAGTTTTAGGGTTAGGGATTGGTTTAGGGTACGGGTTAGGATTAGCGTACGTGTTAGGGTTAGGGTTTGGGTTAGGGTTAGGGTACGCGTTAGGTTTAGGGTATGGGTTAGGGTTAGGGTACGCGTTAGGATTAGGGTATTTATTAAACCTATCCCACTCTCTAGATACCACTTAGCACGTCAAGGAATATTATTTAGGGTCCAGCCATGGAGAAGATTTTCGTCACTAGGATAAGATAAAGAATAAACACATTATAAAAAAATCACATTAGGATTTTCTTTTTAACCTGTTCCTTAAAACACTAGTGCTTAGGAAATCTAATGGAGGCAAAAGCAGTCAAGGGTAGTTTAGGGTTAGGGTTAGGGTTAGGGTTAGTGTTAGGGTTAGGGTACGGCTTAGGGTATGGGATAGGGTATGGGTGAGGGTACGACATAGGGTAGGGTTTAGGGTTAGGGTTAGTGTTAGGGTTAGGGTTAGGGTATGGCTTAGGGTACGGGTGAGGGTACTGTGTAGGTCTTTGGTGAGGGTTAGGTTAAGGCTTAGGATACAGGTTATTGTATGGGTTAGGGTACGGCGCAGGGTATGGGTAAGGGTTAGGGTTAGGGTTAGGGTTAGGGTTAGGGTTGGGGTTAGGGTACGGCTTAGGTTACGGGTGAGGGTACGGGTGAGGGTACTGCGTAGGGTATTGGTTAGGGTTAGGATATGGCTTAGGATACGGGTTAGGGTACGGGTTAGGGTATGGCGTAGGGTATGGGTTAGGGTTAGGGTTAGGGTTAGGGTTAGGGTTAGGGTACGGCTTAGGATACGGGTTAGGGTACGGGTGAGGGTACGGCGTAGGGTAAGTGTTAGGGTTAGGGTTAGGGTTAGGGTTAGTTTTAGGGTTAGGGTTTGGTTTAGGGTACGGGTTAGGATTAGCGTACGTGTTAGGGTTAGGTTTTGGGTTAGGGTTAGGGTACGCGTTAGGGTTAGTGTATGGGTTAGGGTTAGGGTACACGTTAGGATTAGGGTATTTATTAAACCTATCCCACTCTCTAGATACCACTTAGCACGTAAAGGAATATTATTAGGGATCCAGCCATGGAGAAGATTTTAGTCACTAGGATAAGATAAAGAATAAACACATTATAAAAAAATCACATTAGGATTTTCTTTTTAACCTGTTCCTTACAACACTAGTGCTTAGGAAATCTAATAGAGGCAAAAGCAATCAAGGGTAGTTTAGGGTTAGGGTTAGGGTTAGGGTTAGTGTTAGGGTTAGGGTACGGCTTAGGGTATGGGATAGGGTACGGGTGAGGGTACGGCGTAGGGTAGGGGTTAGGGTTAGGGTTAGGGTTATGGTTAGGGTATGGCTTAGGGTACGGGTGAGGGTACGGGTGAGGGTACTGCGTAGGGTATTGGTTAGGGTTAGGGTACGGCTTAGGATACGTGTTAGGGTACGGGTTAGGGTACGGCGTAGAGTGTGGGTTAGGGATAGGGTTAGTGTTAGGGTTAGGGTTACGGTACGTCTTAGGGTACGTGTTAGGGTACGGGTGAGGGTACGGCGTAGGTTATAGGTTAGGGTTAGGCTTAGGGTTAGGGTTAGGGTACGGCTTAGGATACGGGTTAGGGTACGGGTGAGGGTACGGCGTAGGTTATGGGTTAGGGTTAGGGTTAGTGTTAGGGTTATGGTACGGCTTAGGTTAAGGGATAGGGTACAGGTGAGGGTATGGCATAGGGTAGGGGTTAGGGTTAGGTTTAGGGTTAGGGTTAGGGTTAGGGTACGCCTTAGGGTACGGGTGAGGGTATGGGTGAGGATACTGCGTAGGGTATTGGTTAGGGTTAGGGTACGGCTTAGGGTACGGGTTAGGTTACGGGTGAGGGTACGGCATAGGGTATGGTTTAGGGTTAGGGTTAGGGTTAGGGTTAGTGTTAGTGTTAGGGTTAGGGTACGGCTTAGCGTATGGGATAGGGTACGGGTGAGGGTACGGCGTAGGGTAGGGGTTAGGGTTAGAGTTAGTGTTAGGGTTGGGGTTAGGGTACGGCTTAGGGTCCGGGTGAGGGTACGGGTGAGAGTACTGCGTAGGGTATTGGTTAGGGTTAGGATACGGCTTAGGATACGGTTAGGGTACGGGTTAGGGTATGGCGTATGGTATGGGTTAGGGTTAGGGTTAGGGTTAGGGTTAGGGTTAGGGTTAGGGTTAGGGTACGGCTTAGGGTACGGGTTAGGTTACGGGTGAGGGTAAGGCGTAGTGTATGGGTTAGGGTTAGGGTTAGGGTTAGTGTTAGTGTTAGGGTTAGGGTAAGGCTTAGCGTATGGGATAGGGTACCGGTGAGGGTACGGCGTAGGGTAGGGGTTAGGGTTAGAGTTAGGGTTAGGGTTGGGGTTAGGGTACGGCTTAGGGTACGGGTGAGGGTACGGGTGAGGGTACTGCGTAGGGTATTGGTTAGGGTTAGGATATGGCTTAGGATACGGGTTAGGGTACGGGTTAGGGTATGGCGTAGGGTATGGGTTAGGGTTAGGGTTAGGGTTAGGGTTAGGGTTAGGGTACGGCTTAGGATACGGGTTAGGGTACGGGTGAGGGTACGGCGTAGCGTATGGGTTAGGGTTAGGGTTAGGGTACGTCTTAGGCTACGGGTTAGGGTACGGGTGAGGGTACGGCGTAGGGTAAGGGTTAGGGTTAGTTTTAGGGTTAGGGTTTGGTTTAGGGTACGGGTTAGGATTAGCGTACGTGTTAGGGTTAGGTTTTGCGTTAGGGTTAGGGTACGCGTTAGGGTTAGGGTATGGGTTAGGGTTAGGGTACACGTTAGGATTAGGGTATTTATTAAACCTATCCCACTCTCTAGATACCACTTAGCACGTAAAGGAATATTATTAGTGATCCAACCATGGAGAAGATTTTAGTCACTAGGATAAGATAAAGAATAAACACATTATAAAAAAATCACATTAGGATTTTCTTTTTAACCTGTTCCTTAAAACACTAGTGCTTAGGAAATCTAATAGAGGCAAAAGCAATCAAGGGTAGTTTAGGGTTAGGGTTAGGGTTAGGGTTAGTGTTAGGATTAGGGTACGGCTTAGGGTATGGGATAGGGTACGGGTGAGGGTACGGCGTAGGGTAGGGGTTAGGGTTAGGGTTAGGGTTATGGTTAGGGTATGGCTTAGGGTACGGGTGAGGGTACGGGTGAGGGTACTGCGTAGGGTATTGGTTAGGGTTACGGTACGTCTTAGGGTACGTGTTAGGGTACGGGTGAGGGTACGGCGTAGGTTATGGGTTAGGGTTAGGGTTAGGGTTAGGGTTAGGGTACGGCTTAGGATACGGGTTAGGGTACGGGTGAGGGTACGGCGTAGGTTATGGGTTAGGGTTAGGGTTAGTGTTAGGGTTATGGTACGGCTTAGGTTATGGGATAGGGTACAGGTGAGGGTATGGCATAGGGTAGGGTTTAGGGTTAGGTTTAGGGTTAGGGTTAGGGTTAGGGTACGCCTTAGGGTACGGGTGAGGGTATGGGTGAGGATACTGCGTAGGGTATTGTTTAGGGTTAGGGTACGGCTTAGGGTACGGGTTAGGTTACGGGTGAGGGTACGGCATAGTGTATGGTTTAGGGTTAGGGTTAGGGTTAGGGTTAGTGTTAGTGTTAGGGTTAGGGTACGGCTTAGCGTATGGGATAGGGTACGGGTGAAGGTACGGCGTAGCGTACGGGTTAGGGTTAGAGTTAGGGTTAGGGTTCGGGTTAGGGTACGGCTTAGGGTACGGGTGAGGGTACGGGTGAGGGTACTGCGTAGGGTATTGGTTAGGGTTAGGATACGGCTTAGGATACGGGTTAGGGTACGGGTAAGGGTATGGCGTAGGGTATGGGTTAGGGTTAGGGTTAGGGTTAGGGTTAGGGTTAGGGTTAGGGTACGGCTTAGGATACGGGTTAGGGTACGGGTGAAGGTACGGCGTAGCGTATGGGTTAGGGTTAGGGTTAGGGTTAGGGTTAGGGTACGGCTTAGGTTATGGGATAGGGTACAGGTGAGGGTATGGCATAGGGTATGGGTTAGGGTTAGGGTTAGGGTTAGGGTTAGGGTACGGCTTAGGGTACGGGGGAGGGTATGGGTGAGGATACTGCGTAGGGTATTGGTTAGGGTTACGGTACGTCTTAGGATACGGGTTAAGGTACGGGTGAGGTTACGGCGTAGGTTATGGGTTAGGGTTAGGGTTAGTGTTAGGGTTATGGTACGGCTTAGGTTATGGGATAGGGTACAGGTGAGGGTATGGCATAGGGTAGGGTTTAGGGTTAGGGTTAGGGTTAGGGTTAGGGTTAGGGTACGGCTTAGGGTACGGGTGAGGGTATGGGTGAGGATACTGCATAGGGTATTGGTTAGGGTTAGGGTACGGCTTAGAATACGGGTTAGGGTACGTGTTAGGGTATGGCGTACGGTATGGGTTAGGGTTAGGGTTAGGGTTAGGGTTAGGGTTAGGGTTAGGGTACGGCTTAGGGTACGGGTTAGGGTACGGGTGAGGTTACGGCGTAGGGTATAGTTTAGGGTTAGGGTTAGGGTTAGGGTACGGCTTAGGATACGGGTTAGGGTACGGGTGAGGGTACGGCGTAGCGTATGGTTTAGGGTTAGGGTTAGGGTTAGGGTACGGCTTAGGGTACGGGTTAGGGTACGGGTGAGTGTACGGTGTAGGTTATGGGTTAGGGTTAGGGTTAGGGTTAGGGTTAGGGTTAGTTTTAGGGTTAGGGATTGGTTTAGGGTACGGGTTAGGATTAGCATACGTGTTCGGGTTAGGGTTTTCGTTAGGGTTAGGGTACGCGTTAGGGTTAGGGTATGGGTTAGGTTTAGGGTACACGTTAGGATTAGGGTATTTATTAAACCTATCCCACTCTCTAGATACCACTTAGCACGTAAAGGAATATTATTTGGGGTTCAGCCATGGAGAAGATTTTAGTCACTAGGATAAGATAAAGAATGAACACATTATAAAAAAATCACATAAGGTTTTCTTTTTAACCTGTTCCTTAAAACACTAGTGTTTAGGAAATCTAATGGAGGGAAAAGCAGTCAAGGGTAGTTTAGGGTTAGGGTTAGGGTTAGGGTTAGGGTAGGGCTTAGGATACGGGTGAGGGTACTGGTGAGGGTACTGCGTAGGTTATTGGTTAGGGTTAGGGTACGGCTTAGGATACGGGTTAGTATATGGGTTAGGTTACGGCGTTGGGTATGGGTGAGGGTTAGGGTTAGGGTTAGGGTAAGGCTTTGGGTACGGGTTAGGGTACGGGTGAGGGTACGGCGTAGGGTAGAGGTTAGGGTTAGGTTTAGGATTAGGGTACGGCTTAGGATACGGGTTAGGGTATGGGTGAGGGTACGGCGTAGCGTATGGGTTAGGGTTAGGGTTAGGGTTAGGGTTAGTTTTAGGGTTAGGGATTGGTTTAGGGTACGGGTTAGGATTAGCATACTTGTTCGGGTTAGGGTTTTGGTTAGGGTTACGGTACGCGTTAGGGTTAGGGTATGGGTTAGGTTTAGGGTACACGTTAGGATTAGGGTATTTATTAAACCTATCCCACTCTCTAGATACCACTTAGCACGTAAAGGAATATTATTTGGGGTTCAGCCATGGAGAAGATTTTAGTCACTAGGATAAGATAAAGAATAAACACATTATAAAAAAATCACATAAGGTTTTCTTTTTAACCTGTTCCTTAAAACACTAGTGTTTAGGAAATCTAATGGAGGCAAAAGCAGTAAAGGGTAGTTTAGGGTTAGGGTTAGGGTTAGGGTTAGGGTAGGGCTTAGGATACGGGTGAGGTTACTGGTGAGGGTACTGCGTAGGTTATTGGTTAGGGTTAGGGTACGGCTTAGGATACGGGTTAGGATATGGGTTAGGTTACGGCGTTGGGTATGGGTGAGGGTTAGGGTTAGGGTTAGGGTAAGGCTTTGGGTACGGGTTAGGGTACGGGTGAGGGTACGGCGTAGGGTAGAGGTTAGGGTTAGGTTTAGGGTTAGGGTACGGCTTAAGATACGGGTTAGGGTATGGGTGAGGGTACGGCGTAGCTTATGGGTTAGGGTTAGGGTTAGGGTTAGGGTTAGTTTTAGGGTTAGGGATTGGTTTAGGGTACGGGTTAGGATTAGCGTACGTGTTACGGTTAGGGTTTGGGTTAGGGTTAGGGTACGATTTAGGGTTAGGGTATGGGTTAGGGTTAGGGTACGCGTTAGGATTAGGGTATTTATTAAACCTATCCCACTCTCTAGATACCACTTAGCACGTAAAGGAATATTATTTAGGGTCCAGCCATGGAGAATATTTTCGTCACTAGGATAAGATAAAGAATAATCACATTATAAAAAAATCACATTAGGATTTTCTTTTTAACCTGTTCCTTAAAACACTAGTGCTTAGGAAATCTAATGGAGGCAAAAGCAGTCAAGGGTAGTTTAGGGTTAGGGTTAGGGTTAGGGTTAGTGTTAGGGTTAGGGTACGGCTTAGGGTATGGGATAGGGTATGGGTGAGGGTACGGCATAGGGTAGGGTTTAGGGTTAGGGTTAGTGTTAGGGTTAGGGTTAGGGTATGGCTTAGGGTACAGGTGAGGGTACTGTGTAGGTCATTGGTTAGGGTTAGGTTAAGGCTTAGGATACAGGTTATTGTATGGGTTAGGGTACGGCGCAGGGTATGGGTAAGGGTTAGGGTTAGGGTTAGGGTTAGAGTTAGGGTACGGCTTAGGGTACGGGTTAGGGTACGGGTGAGGGTACGGCGTAGTGTATAGGTTAGGGTTAGGGTTAGGGTACGGCTTAGGGTACGGGTTAGGTTACGGGTGAGGGTACGGCGTAGGGTATGGCTTAGGGTTAGGGTTAGGGTTAGTGTTAGTGTTAGGGTTAGGGTACGGCTTAGCGTATGGGATAGGGTACGGGTGAGGGTATGGCGTAGGGTAGGGGTTAGGGTTAGAGTTAGGGTTAGGGTTGGGGTTAGGGTACGGCTTAGGGTACGGGTGAGGGTACGGGTGAGGGTACTGCGTAGGGTATTGGTTAGGGTTAGGATATGGCTTAGGATACGGGTTAGGGTATGGGTTAGGGTATGGCGGAGGGTATGGTTTAGGGTTAGGGTAAGGGTTAGGGTTAGGGTTAGGGTACGGCTTAGGATACGGGTTAGGGTACGGGTGAGGTTATGGCGTAGCGTATGGGTTAGGGTTAGGGTTAGGGTACGTCTTAGGGTACGGGTTAGGGTACGGGTGAGGGTACGGCGTAGGGTAAGGGTTAAGGTTAGGGTTAGGGTTAGGGTTAGTTTTAGGGTTAGGGATTGGTTTAGGGTACGGGTTAGGATTAGCGTACGTGTTAGGGTTAGGTTTTGGGTTAGGGTTAGGGTACGCGTTAAGGTTAGGGTATGGGTTAGGGTTAGGGTACACGTTAGGATTAGGGTATTTATTAAACCTATCCCACTCTCTAGATACCACTTAGCACGTAAAGGAATATTATTAGGGATCCAGCCATGGAGAAGATTTTAGTCACTAGGATAAGATAAAGAATAAACACATTATAAAAAAATCACATTAGGATTTTCTTTTTAACCTGTTCCTTAAAACACTAGTGCTTAGGAAATCTAATAGAGGCAAAAGCAATCAAGGGTAGTTTAGGGTTAGGGTTAGGGTTAGGGTTAGTGTTAGGGTTAGGGTACGGCTTAGGGTATGGGATAGGGTACGGGTGAGGGTACGGCGTAGGGTAGGGGTTAGGGTTAGGGTTAGGGTTATGGTTAGGGTATGGCTTAGGGTACGGGTGAGGGTACGGGTGAGGGTACTGCGTAGGGTATTGGTTAGGGTTAGGGTACGGCTTAGGATACGTGTTAGGGTACGGGTTAGGGTACGGCGTAGAGTGTGGGTTAGGGTTAGGGTTAGTGTTAGGGTTAGGGTTACGGTACGTCTTAGGGTACGTGTTAGGGTACGGGTGAGGGTACGGCGTAGGTTATGGGTTAGGGTTAGGGTTAGGGTTAGGGTACGGCTTAGGGTATGGGTGAGGGTACGGCGTAGGTTATGGGTTAGGGTTAGAGTTAGTGTTAGGGTTATGGTACGGCTTAGGTTATGGGATAGGGTACAGGTGAGGGTATAGCATGGGGTAGGTGTTAGGGTTAGGTTTAGGGTTAGGGTTAGGGATAGGGTACGGCTTAGGGTACGGGTGAGGGTATGGGTGAGGATACTGCGTAGGGTATTGGTTAGGGTTAGGGTACGGCTTAGGATACGGGTTAGGGTACGTGTTAGGGTATGGCGTACGCTATGGGTTAGGGTTAGGGTTAGGGTTAGGGTTAGGGTTAGGGTACGGCTTAGGGTACGGGTTAGGGTATGGGTGAGGTTACGGCGTAGGGTATAGTTTAGGGTTAGGGTTAGGGTTAGGGTACGGCTTAGGGTACGGGTTAGGGTACGGGTGAGGGTATGGCGTAGTGTATAGGTTAGGGTTAGAGTTAGGGTTAGGGTATGGCTTAGGGTACGGGTGAGGGTACGGGTGAGGGTACTGTGTAGGGTATTGGTTACGGTTAGGGTACGGCTTAGAATACGGGTTAGGGTACGGTTTAGGGTACGGCGTATGGTATGGGTTAGGGTTAGGGTTAGGGTTAGGGTTAGGGTTAGGGTACGGCTTAGGGTACAGGTTAGGGTACGGGTGAGGGTACGGCGTAGTGTATAGGTTAGGGTTAGGGTTAGGGTTAGGGTACGGCTTAGGGTATGGGATAGGGTACGGGTGAGGGTACGGCGTAGTGTAGGGGTTAGGTTTAGGGTTAGGGTTAGTGTTAGGGTTAGGGTACGGCTTAGGGTATGGGATAGGTTATGGGTGAGGGTACGGCGTAGGGTAGGGGTTAGGGTTAGGTTTAGGGTTAGTGTTACGTTTAGGGTACCGCTTAGGGTATGGGATAGGGTACGGCGTAGGGGAGAGGTTAGGGTTAGGGTTAGGGTTAGGGTACGGCTTAGGATACGGGTTAGGGTACGGGTGAGGGTATGGTGTAGTGTATAGGTTAGGGTTAGGGTTAGGGTTAGGGTAAGGCTTTGGGTACGGGTTAGGGTACGGGTGAGGGTACGGGTGAGGGTACGGCGTAGGGTAAGGGTTAGGGTTAGGGTTAGGGTTAGGGTTAGTTTTAGGGTTAGGGATTGGTTTAGGGTACGGGTTAGGATTAGCGTACGTGTTAGGGTTAGGTTTTGGGTTAGGGTTAGGGTACGCGTTAGGGTTAGGGTATGGGTTAGGGTTAGGGTACACGTTAGGATTAGGGTATTTATTAAACCTATCCCACTCTCTAGATACCACTTAGCACGTAAAGGAATATTATTAGGGATCCAGCCATGGAGAAGATTTTAGTCACTAGGATAAGATAAAGAATAAACACATTATAAAAAAATCACATTAGGATTTTCTTTTTAACCTGTTCCTTAAAACACTAGTGCTTAGGAAATCTAATAGAGGCAAAAGCAATCAAGGGTAGTTTAGGGTTAGGGTTAGGGTTAGGGTTAGTGTTAGGGTTAGGGTAGGGCTTAGGGTATGGGATAGGGTACGGGTGAGGGTACGGCGTAGGGTAGGGGTTAGGGTTAGGGTTAGGGTTATGGTTAGGGTATGGCTTAGGGTACAGGTGAGGGTACGGGTGAGGGTACTGCGTAGGGTATTGGTTAGGGTTAGGGTACGGCTTAGGATACGTGTTAGGGTACGGGTTAGGGTACGGCGTAGAGTGTGGGTTAGGGATAGGGTTAGTGTTAGGGTTAGGGTTACGGTACGTCTTAGGGTACGTGTTAGGGTACGGGTGAGGGTACGGCGTAGGGTAGGGGTTAGGGTTAGTGTTAGGGTTAGGGTTAGGGTATGGCTTAGGGTACGGGTTAGGGTACTGTGTAGGTCATTGGTTAGGGTTAGGTTAAGGCTTAGGATACAGGTTATTGTATGGGTTAGGGTACGGCGCAGGGTATGGGTAAGGGTTAGGGTTAGGGTTAGGGTTAGAGTTAGGGTACGGCTTAGGGTATGGGTTAGGGTACGGGTGAGGGTACGGCATAGTGTATAGGTTAGGGTTAGGGTTAAGGTACGGCTTAGGGTACGGGTTAGGTTACGGGTGAGGGTACGGCATAGGGTATGGTTTAGGGTTAGGGTTAGGGTTAGGGTTAGTGTTAGTGTTAGGGTTAGGTTACGGCTTAGCGTATGGGATAGGGTACGGGTGAGGGTACGGCGTAGGGTAGGGGTTAGGTTTAGAGTTAGGGTTTGGGTTTGGTTTAGGGTACGGCTTAGGGTACGGGTGAGGGTACGGGTGAGGGTACTGCGTAGGGTATTGGTTAGGGTTAGGATACGGCTTAGGATACGGGTTAGGGTACGTGTTAGGGTATGGCGTAGGGTATGGGTTAGGGTTAGGGTTAGGTTTAGGGTTAGGGTTAGGTTTAGGGTTAGGGTACGGCTTAGGATACGGGTTAGGGTACGGGTGAAGGTACGGCGTAGCGTATGGGTTAGGGTTAGGGTTAGGGTTAGGGTTAGGGTACGGCTTAGGTTATGGGATAGGGTACAGGTGAGGGTATGGCATAGGGTATGGGTTAGGGTAGGGTTAGGGTTAGGGTTAGGGTACGGCTTAGGGTACGGGTGAGGGTATGGGTGAGGATACGGCGTAGGGTATTGGTTAGGGTTACGGTACGTCTTAGGATACGGGTTAGGGTACGGGTGAGGGTACGGCATAGGTTATGGGTTAGGGTTAGGGTTAGTGTTAGGGTTATAGTACGGCTTAGGTTATGGGATAGGGTACAGGTGAGGGTATGGCATAGGGTAGGGTTTAGGGTTAGGGTTAGGGTTAGGGTTAGGGTTAGGGTACGGCTTAGGGTACGGGTGAGGGTATGGGTGAGGATACTGCATAGGGTATTGGTTAGGGTTAGGGTACGGCTTAGGATACGGGTTAGGGTACGTGTTCGGGTATGGCGTACGGTATGGGTTAGGGTTAGGTTTAGGGTTAGGGTTAGGGTTAGGGTTAGGGTACGGCTTAGGGTACGGGTTAGGGTACGGGTGAGGTTACGGCGTAGGGTATAGTTTAGGGTTAGGGTTAGGGTTAGGGTACGGCTTAGGATACGGGTTAGGGTACGGGTGAGGGTACGGCGTAGCGTATGGTTTAGGGTTAGGGTTAGGGTTAGGGTACGGCTTAGGGTACGGGTTAGGGTACGGGTGAGGGTACGGTGTAGGTTATGGGTTAGGGTTAGGGTTAGGGTTAGGGTTAGTTTTAGGGTTAGGGATTGGTTTAGGGTACGGGTTAGGATTAGCATACGTGTTCGGGTTAGGGTTTTGGTTAGGGTTAGGGTACGCGTTAGGGTTAGGGTATGGGTTAGGTTTAGGGTACACTTTAGGATTAGGGTATTTATTAAACCTATCCCACTCTCTAGATACCACTTAGCACGTAAAGGAATATTATTTGGGGTTCAGCCATGGAGAAGATTTTAGTCACTAGGATAAGATAAAGAATAAACACATTATAAAAAAATCACATAAGGTTTTCTTTTTAACCTGTTCCTTAAAACACTAGTGTTTAGGAAATCTAATGGAGGCAAAAGCAGTAAAGGGTAGTTTAGGGTTAGGGTTAGGGTTAGGGTTAGGGTAGGGCTTAGGATACGGGTGAGGGTACTGGTGAGGGTACTGCGTAGGTTATTGGTTAGGGTTAGGGTACGGCTTAGGATACGGGTTAGGATATGGGTTAGGTTACGGCATTGGGTATGGGTGAGGGTTAGGGTTAGGGTTAGGGTAAGGCTTTGGGTACGGGTTAGGGTACGGGTGAGGGTACGGCGTAGGGTAGAGGTTAGGGTTAGGTTTAGGATTAGGGTACGGCTTAGGGTACGGGTTAGGGTACGGGTGAGGGTACGGCGTAGTGTATAGGTTAGGGTTAGGGTTAGGGTACGGCTTAGGGTACGGGTTAGGTTACGGCGTAGGGTATGGGTTAGGGTTAGTGTTAGTGTTAGTGTTAGGGTTAGGGTACGGCTTAGCGTATGGGATAGGGTACGGGTGAGGGTACGGCGTAGGGTAGGGGTTAGGGTTAGAGTTAGGGTTAGGGTTGGGGTTAGGGTACGGCTTAGGGTACGGGTGAGGGTACGGGTGAGGGTACTGCGTAGGGTATTGGTTAGGGTTAGGATATGGCTTAGGATACGGGTTAGGGTATGGGTTAGGGTATGGCGTAGGGTATGGGTTAGGCTTAGGGTTAGGGTTAGGGTTAGGGTTAGGGTACGGCTTAGGATACGGGTAAGGGTACGGGTGAGGGTACGGCGTAGCATATGGGTTAGGGTTAGGGTTAGGGTACGTCTTAGGGTACGGGTTAGGGTACGGGTGAGGGTACGGCGTAGGGTAAGGGTTAGGGTTAGGGTTAGGGTTAGGGTTAATTTTAGGGTTAGGGATTGGTTTAGGGTACGGGTTAGGATTAGCGTACGTGTTAGGGTTAGGTTTTGGGTTAGGGTTAGGGTACGCGTTAGGGTTAGGGTATGGGTTAGTGTTAGGGTACACGTTAGGATTAGGGTATTTATTAAACCTATCCCACTCTCTAGATACCACTTAGCACGTGAAGGAATATTATTAGGGATCCAGCCATGGAGAAGATTTTAGTCACTAGGAAAAGATAAAGAATAAACACATTATAAAAAAAATCACATTAGGATTTTCTTTTTAACCTGTTCCTTAAAACACTAGTGCTTAGGAAATCTAATAGAGGCAAAAGCAATCAAGGGTAGTTTAGGGTTAGGGTTAGGGTTAGGGTTAGTGTTAGGGTTAGGGTACGGCTTAGGGTATGGGATAGGGTACGGGTGAGGGTACGGCGTAGGGTAGGGGTTAGGGTTAGGGTTATGGTTAGGGTATGGCTTAGGGTACGGGTGAGGGTACGGGTGAGGGTACTGCATAGGTTATGGGTTAGGGTTAGGGTTACGGTTAGGGTTAGGGTACGGCTTAGGATACGGGTTAGGGTACGGGTGAGGGTACGGCGTAGGTTATGGGTTAGGGTTAGGGTTAGTTTTAGGGTTATGGTACGGCTTAGGTTATGGGATAGGGTACAGGTGAGGGTATGGCATAGGGTAGGGGTTAGGGTTAGGTTTAGGGTTAGGGTTAGGGTTAGGGTACGGCTTAGGGTACGGGTGAGGGTATGGGTGAGGTACTGCGTAGGGTATTGGTTAGGGTTAGGGTACGGCTTAGGATACGGGTTAGGGTACGTGTTAGGGTATGGCGTACGCTATGGGTTAGGGTTAGGGTTAGGGTTAGGGTTAGGGTTAGGGTACGGCTTAGGGTACGGGTTAGGGTACGGGTGAGGTTACGGCGTAGGGTATAGTTTAGGGTTAGGGTTAGGGTTAGGGTACGGCTTAGGGTACGGGTTAGGGTACGGGTGAGGGTATGGCGTAGTGTATAAGTTAGGGTTAGGGTTAGGGTTAGGGTATGGCTTAGGGTACGGGTGAGGGTACGGGTGAGGGTACTGTGTAGGGCATTGGTTATGGTTAGGGTACGGCTTAGAATACGGGTTAGGGTACAGTTTAGGGTACGGCGAAGGGTATGGGTTAGGGTTAGGGTTAGGGTTAGGGTACGGCTTAGGGTACGGGTTAGGGTACGGGTGAGGGTACGGCGTAGTGTATAGGTTAGGGTTAGGGTTAGGGTTAGGGTACGGCTTAGGGTATGGGATAGGGTACGGGTGAGGGTAAGGCGTAGGGTAGGGGTTAGGTTTAGGGTTAGGGTTAGTGTTAGGGTTAGGGTACGGCTTAGGGTATGGGATAGGTTACGGGTGAGGGTACGGCGTAGGGTAGGGCTTAGGGTTAGGTTTAGGGTTAGTGTTAGGGTTAGGGTACCGCTTAGGGTATGGGATAGGGTACGGCGTAGGGTAGCGGTTAGGGTTAGGGTTAGGGTTAGGGTACGGCTTAGGATACGGGTTAGGGTACGGGTGAGGGTGCGGCGTAGCGTATGGGTTAGGGTTAGGGTTAGGGTACGGCTTAGGGTACGGGTTAGGGTACGGGTGAGGGTACTGCGTAGGTTATGGGTTAGGGTTAGGGTTAGGGTTAGGGTTAGTTTTAGGGTTAGGGATTGGTTTAGGGTAAGGGTTAGGATTAGCATACTTGTTCGGGTTAGGGTTTTGGTTAGGGTTAGGGTACGCGTTAGGGTTGGTATGGGTTAGGTTTAGGGTACACGTTAGGATTAGGGTATTTATTAAACCTATCCCACTCTCTAGATACCACTTAGCACGTAAAGGAATATTATTTAGGGTCCAGCCATGGAGAATATTTTCGTCACTAGGATAAGATAAAGAATAAACACATTATAAAAAAATCACATTAGGATTTTCTTTTTAACCTGTTCCTTAAAACACTAGTGCTTAGGAAATCTAATGGAGGCAAAAGCAGTCAAGGGTAGTTTAGGGTTAGGGTTAGGGTTAGGGTTAGTGTTAGGGTTAGGGTACGGCTTAGGGTATGGGATAGGGTATGGGTGAGGGTACGGCATAGGGTAGGGTTTAGGGTTAGGTTTAGTGTTAGGGTTAGGGTTAGGGTATGGCTTAGGGTACGGGTGAGGGTACTGTGTAGGTCATTGGTTAGGGTTAGGTTAAGGCTTAGGATACAGGTTATTGTATGGGTTAGGGTACGGTGCAGGGTATGGGTAAGGGTTAGGGTTAGGGTTAGGGTTAGAGTTAGGGTACGGCTTAGGGTACGGGTTATGGTACGGGTGAGGGTACGGCGTAGTGTATAGGTTAGGGTTAGGGTTAAGGTATGGCTTAGGGTACGGGTTAGGTTACGGCGTAGGGTATGGGTTAGGGTTAGGGTTAGGGTTAGTGTTAGTGTTAGGGTTAGGGTACGGCTTAGGGTATGGGATAGGGTACGGGTGAGGGTACGGCGTAGGGTAGGGGTTAGGGTTAGAGTTAGGGTTAGGGTTGGGGTTAGGGTACGGCTTAGGGTACGGGTGAGGGTACGGGTGAGGGTACTGCGTAGGTTATTGGTTAGGGTTAGGATATGGCTTAGGATACGGGTTAGGGTATGGGTTAGGGTATGGCGTAGGGTATGGGTTAGGCTTAGGGTTAGGGTTAGGGTTAGGGTTAGGGTACGGCTTAGGATACGGGTAAGGGTACGTGTGAGGGTACGGTGTAGCATATGGGTTAGGGTTAGGGTTAGGGTACCTCTTAGGGTACGGGTTAGGGTACGGGTGAGGGTACGGCGTAGGGTAAGGGTTAGGGTTAGGGTTAGGGTTAGGGTTAGTTTTAGGGTTAGGGATTGGTTTAGGGTACGGGTTAGGATTAGCGTACGTGTTAGGGTTAGGTTTTGGGTTAGGGTTAGGGTACGCGTTAGGGTTAGGGTATGGGTTAGGGTTAGGGTACACGTTAGGATTAGGGTATTTATTAAACCTATCCCACTCTCTAGATACCACTTAGCACGTGAAGGAATATTATTAGGGATCCAGCCATGGAGAAGATTTTAGTCACTAGGAAAAGATAAAGAATAAACACATTATAAAAAAATCACATTAGGATTTTCTTTTTAACCTGTTCCTTAAAACACTAGTGCTTAGGAAATCTAATAGAGGCAAAAGCAATCAAGGGTAGTTTAGGGTTAGGGCTAGGGTTAGCGTTAGTGTTAGGGTTAGGGTACGGCTTAGGGTATGGGATAGGGTACGGGTGAGGGTACGGCGTAGGGTAGGGGTTAGGGTTAGGTTTAGGGTTATGGTTAGGGTATGGCTTAGGGTACGGGTGAGGGTACGGGTGAGGGTACTGCATAGGTTATGGGTTAGGGTTAGGGTTAGGGTACGGCTTAGGATACGGGTTAGGGTACGGGTGAGGTTAAGGCGTAGGTTATGGGTTAGGGTTAGGGTTAGTGTTACGGTTAGGGTTAGGGTTAGGGATTGGTTTAGGGTAAGGGTTAGGATTAGCATACTTGTTCGGGTTAGGGTTTTGGTTAGGGTTAGGGTACGCGTTAGGGTTGGTATGGGTTAGGTTTAGGGTACACGTTAGGATTAGGGTATTTATTAAACCTATCCCACTCTCTAGATACCACTTAGCACGTAAAGGAATATTATTTAGGGTCCAGCCATGGAGAAGATTTTCGTCACTAGGATAAGATAAAGAATAAACACATTATAAAAAAATCACATTAGGATTTTCTTTTTATCCTGTTCCTTAAAACACTCGTGCTTAGGAAATCTAATGGAGGCAAAAGCAGTCAAGGGTAGTTTAGGGTTAGGGTTAGGGTTAGGGTTAGTGTTAGGGTTAGGGTACGGCTTAGGGTATGGGATAGGGTATGGGTGAGGGTACGGCATAGGGTAGGGTTTAGGGTTAGGGTTAGTGTTAGGGTTAGGGTTAGAGTATGGCTTAGGGTACGGGTGAGGGTACTGTGTAGGTCATTGGTTAGGGTTAGGTTAAGGCTTAGGATACAGGTTATTGTATGGGTTAGGGTACGGTGCAGGGTATGGGTAAGGGTTAGGGTTAGGGTTAGAGTTAGGGTACGGCTTAGGGTATGGGTTAGGGTACGGGTGAGGGTACGGCATAGTGTATAGGTTAGGGTTAGGGTTAGGGTACGGCTTAGGGTACGGGTTAGGTTACGGGTGAGGGTGCGGCATAGGGTATGGTTTAGGGTTGGGGTTAGGGTTACGGTTAGGGTTAGTGTTAGTGTTAGGGTTAGGTTACGGCTTAGCGTATGGGATAGGGTACGGGTGAGGGTACGGCGTAGGGTAGGGGTTAGGTTTAGAGTTAGGGTTAGGGTTTGGGTTAGGGTACGGCTTAGGGTATGGGTGAGGGTACGGGTGAGGGTACTGCGTAGGGTATTGGTTAGGGTTAGGATACGGCTTAGGATACGGGTTAGGGTACGTGTTAGGGTATGGCGTAGGGTATGGGTTAGGGTTAGGGTTAGGGTTAGGGTTAGGGTTAGGTTTAGGGTTAGGGTACGGCTTAGGATACGGGTTAGGGTACGGGTGAAGGTACGGCGTAGCGTATGGGTTAGGGTTAGGGTTAGGGTTAGGGTTAGGGTACGGCTTAGGTTATGGGATAGGGTACAGGTGAGGGTATGGCATAGGGTATGGGTTTGGGTTAGGGTTAGGGTTAGGGTTAGGGTACGGCTTAGGGTACGGGTGAGGGTATGGGTGAGGATACTGCGTAGGGTATTGGTTAGGGTTACGGTACGTCTTAGGATACGGGTTAGGGTACGGGTGAGGGTACGGCATAGGTTATGGGTTAGGGTTATGGTTAGTGTTACGGTTATAGTACGGCTTAGGTTATGGGATAGGGTACAGGTGAGGGTATGGCATAGGGTAGGGTTTAGGGTTAGGGTTAGGGTTAGGGTTAGGGTTAGGGTACGGCTTAGGGTACGGGTGAGGGTATGGGTGAGGATACTGCATAGGGTATTGGTTAGGGTTAGGGTACGGCTTAGGATACGGGTTAGGGTACGTGTTAGGGTATGGCATACGGTATGGGTTAGGGTTAGGGTTAGGGTTAGGGTTAGGGTTAGGGTTAGGGTTAGGGTACGGCTTAGGGTACGGGTTAGGGTACGGGTGAGGTTACGGCGTAGGGTATAGTTTAGGGTTAGGGTTAGGGTTAGGGTACGGCTTAGGATACGGGTTAGGGTACGGGTGAGGGTACGGCGTAGCGTATGGTTTAGGGTTAGGGTTAGGGTTAGGGTTAGTTTTAGGTTTAGGGATTGGTTTAGGGTACGGGTTAGGATTAGCGTACGTGTTAGGGTTAGGGTTTGGGTTAGGGTTAGGGTATGGGTTAGGGTTAGGGTACACGTTAGGATTAGGGTATTTATTAAACCTATCCCACTCTCTAGATACCACTTAGCACGTAAAGGAATATTATTTAGGGTCCAGCCATGGAGAATATTTTCGTCACTAGCATAAGATAAAGAATAAACACATTATAAAAAAATCACATTAGGATTTTCTTTTTAACCTGTTCCTTAAAACACTAGTGCTTAGGAAATCTAATGGAGGCAAAAGCAGTCAAGGGTAGTTTAGGGTTAGGGTTAGGGTTAGGGTTAGTGTTAGGGTTAGGGTACGGCTTAGGGTATGGGATAGGGTATGGGTGAGGGTACGGCATAGGGTAGGGTTTAGGGTTAGGTTTAGTGTTAGGGTTAGGGTTAGGGTATGGCTTAGGGTACGGGTGAGGGTACTGTGTAGGTCATTGCTTAGGGTTAGGTTAAGGCTTAGGATACAGGTTATTGTATGGGTTAGGGTACGGTGCAGGGTATGGGTAAGGGTTAGGGTTAGGGTTAGGGTTAGAGTTAGGGTACGGCTTAGGGTACGGGTTAGGGTACGGGTGAGGGTATGGCGTAGTGTATAGGTTAGGGTTAGGGTTAGGGTACGGCTTAGGGTACGGGTTAGGTTACGGCGTATGGTATGGTTTAGGGTTAGGGTTAGGGTTAGTGTTAATGTTAGGGTTAGGGTACGGCTTAGCGTATGGGATAGGGTACGGGTGAGGGTACGGCGTAGGGTAGGGGTTAGGGTTAGAGTTAGGGTTAGGGTTGGGGTTAGGGTACGGCTTAGGGTACGGGTGAGGGTACGGGTGAGGGTACTGCGTAGGGTATTGGTTAGGGTTAGGATATGGCTTAGGATACGGGTTAGGGTATGGGTTAGGGTATGGCGTAGGGTATGGGTTAGGCTTAGGGTTAGGGTTAGGGTTAGGGTTAGGGTACGGCTTAGGATACGGGTAAGGGTACGGGTGAGGGTACGGCGTAGCATATGGGTTAGGGTTAGGGTTAGGGTACGTCTTAGGGTACGGGTTAGGGTACGGGTGAGGGTACGGCGTAGGGTAAGGGTTAGGGTTAGGGTTAGGGTTAGGGTTAGTTTTAGGGTTAGGGATTGGTTTAGGGTACGGGTTAGGATTAGCGTACGTGTTAGGGTTAGGTTTTGGGTTAGGGTTAGGGTACGCGTTAGGGTTAGGGTACGCGTTAGGGTTAGGGTATGCGTTAGGGTTAGGGTACACGTTAGGATTAGGGTATTTATTAAACCTATCCCACTCTCTAGATACCACTTAGCACGTGAAGGAATATTATTAGGGATCCAGCCATGGAGAAGATTTTAGTCACTAGGAAAAGATAAAGAATAAACACATTATAAAAAAATCACATTAGGATTTTCTTTTTAACCTGTTCCTTAAAACACTAGTGCTTAGGAAATCTAATAGAGGCAAAAGCAATCAAGGGTAGTTTAGGGTTAGGGCTAGGGTTAGGGTTAGTGTTAGGGTTAGGGTACGGCTTAGGGTATGGGATAGGGTACGGGTGAGGGTACGGCGTAGGGTAGGGGTTAGGGTTAGGGTTAGGGTTATGGTTAGGGTATGGCTTAGGGTACGGGTGAGGGTACGGGTGAGGGTACTGCATAGGTTATGGGTTAGGGTTAGGGTTAGGGTACGGCTTAGGATACGGGTTAGGGTACGGGTGAGGGTAAGGCGTAGGTTATGGGTTAGGGTTAGGGTTAGTGTTAGGGTTATGGTATGGCTTAGGTTATGGGATAGGGTACAGGTGAGGGTATGGCATAGGGTAGGGGTTAGGGTTAGGTTTAGGGTTAGGGTTAGGGTTAGGGTACGGCTTAGGGTACGGGTGAGGGTATGGGTGAGGATACTGCGTAGGGTATTGGTTAGGGTTAGGGTACGGCTTAGGATACGGGTTAGGGTACGTGTTAGGGTATGGCGTACGCTATGGGTTAGGGTTAGGGTTAGGGTTAGGGTTAGGGTTAGGGTACGGCTTAGGGTACGGGTTAGGGTACGGGTGAGGTTACGGCGTAGGGTATAGTTTAGGGTTAGGGTTAGGGTTAGGGTACGGCTTAGGGTACAAGTTAGGGTACGGGTGAGGGTATGGCGTAGTGTATAAGTTAGGGTTAGGGTTAGGGTTAGGGTATGGCTTAGGGTACGGGTGAGGGTACGGGTGAGGGTACTGTGTAGGGTATTTGTTATGGTTAGGGTACGGCTTAG